>NC_133771.1:216685686-216985686 GCF_003597395.2 Chelonoidis abingdonii
CCCTCCTCCTTGCTCGTTGGTAGTCCAATCCGTCAATGAGCGGGAGCGACATGGCCAGCAAGTTCCTGCACCCAAATCCAGAGAGGCCAGGCGTTTGGACCTGTTGGGCAGGAAAATCTACTCTGCAGGAGGTCTCCAGCTCAGGGTGGCGAATCAACAAGCCCTCCTGAGTAGATACAATTTCAGCTCCTGGGAGGCAGTGGGGAAATTTATAGAGCTTGTCCCACAGGACTCCCGCCAAGAGTTCTTAGCTCTCCTGGAGGAAGGGAAGAAGGTTGCGAGGACCTCCCAGGCCTCGTTGGAAGCCGCGGACTCGGTGGCTAGGACTCTCGCCTCAGGGATAGCTATGAGGCGTATATCGTGGCTGCAAGCATCAGGTTTGCCACCTGAGCTGCAGTATACTATACAGGACCTGCCCTTTGACTGTCAGGGTCTTTTCTCCCAGAAGACAGACCCTCGCCTCCAGAGTCTGAAAGACAACTGCATGATCATGCGTTTGCTGGGCATGCACACGCCACAGACTCAGAGACGGTCCTTCCGTTCCCAACCCCAGCGATCCTACCCCCTGCCTTGACCGAGACAGGACTTCTTCAGGAAGGGAGCCGGACCTCTCATAGGCACCAGTCTGGCCCTCAAGGGGGTAATAATTCCGGTCCCACCAAACCACCGGCGGGACCGAAGCCTAACTTTTGAAGGTGTGCCCGAGAGCAATGTACCAATTTTCCCCCAGGATCCCGTTCAGTTCGCCAACTGCCTCACTGCTTTCTTCCCTGCGTGGTCCCAGCTAACAATGTACCGCTGGGTCCTCAGCATGGTGGAATGTGGCTACCGTCTTCAGTTTATTTCGACCCTGTCTTCCCACCCTCCCTCCTCGTCCCTCTTCAGGGACCCCTCTCATGAGCAACTCCTTCTGCAGGAAGTTTCGAAGCTCCTCGCGTTGGGAGCCATAGAGGAGGTTCCAGAGGACTTAAGAGGCAGGGGGTTCTATTCCAGATACTTCCTAATTCCCAAGGCGAAAGGCAGTCTCAGACCCATCTTGGATCTGCGAGCTCTGAACAAGTTTATCAAGAAGCTCAAGTTCCGCATGGTATCCTTGGGAAACATCTTTCCTTCCCTTGATCCCAGAGATTGGTACACTGCCCTCAACATGAGGGACGCGTATTTTCATATCGCGATTTACCCATCGCACAGGAGGTTTCTTCGCTTCATGGTGAATCGTCATCACTACCAATTTGCGGTTCTTCCCTTCGGCCTTTCCTCGGCCCCTCGAGTTTTTATGAAGTGTATGGCGGTAGTCGCCGCCTACCTCTGTCGCCATCGAATTCATGTCTTTCCTTATCTCGACGACTGGCTGATTCAAGGGACTTCCGAGGCTCAGGTTACCGCACATGTAGACATCATCAAAGGTCTGTTCTCCCGTCTAGGTCTAATCATCAATCTAGACAAATCCATTCTGCTTCCTACGCAGAAGATAGAATTCATAGGGGCGCTGCTGGACTCCATCGAGCAACAGCCAGCTTGCCTCCACAGAGGTTCCAATCTATAGTCTCGCTCATTCAGGGGCTCCAAGCCTTCCCAACAACCTCTGTCCGCACCGCCCTTCTCTACTCGGTCACATAGCTGCATGCACTTTTTGTGACAAAGCACGTGAGACTATGCATGCGCCCTCTGCAAATCTGGCTCGCCTCGGTCTATCGTCCACGCAGGGATGCCCCTGGACATGATAGTCACAATCCCGTCGCACGTGCTGGGATCCCTCAACTGGTGGTTGAACCCCTCCATGGTGTGTGCCGGTCGACCGTTCCATCCACCTCAACCCTCACTGTCCCTAACAACGGACGCTTCCTCTCTGGGGTGGGGCGCACATCTGGGGCATCTGCGTACCCAAGGCCTTTGGTCCTTGCCGGAACTTGAAGCTCCACATCAATGTCCGTGAACTCAGAGCAGTCTGATTGGCATACTAGGCCTTCCGGCAACATCTACAGGGCCGTTGTGTTGCCATTTTCACGGACAACACAACGGGCCATGTATTACATAAACAAACAAGAAGGGACATGATCTTCTCCTCTTTGCCAAGAAGCAATGCAGCTGTGGGACTTTTTGTATAGCCCAGTCAATAGACTTGGTAGCCTTCTTTCTCCCGGGAGCCTGGATCACACTAGCGGACCGCCTGAGAGCCGGTCGTTTCCTGGCACACGAATGGTCCATCCGTCCAGACATCCTGCTTTCTGTTTTCTGGAAGTGGGCTTTCCCCAGATCGACCTATTCGCCTCCAAGGAGAACAGGAAGTGCCAGGTGTTCTGCTCCCTACAAGTCGCTCCCGGGCTCTCTTTCAGACGCGTTCCTCATTCCCTGGAAAGGGGGTCTCTTGTATACCTTTCCACCCTTTCCCTTAGTCCACAGAGTCCTGCTCAAGCTCCGCAGGGACAGGGCCAGGCTGATCCTAATTGCTCCAGCATGGCCGAGGCAGCACTGGTACACCATGCTACTCGACCTGTCCCTGGCGACTCCGATACCACTGCCGCTCTGCCTGGATCTTATAACGCAGGACTTCGGCAGGCTTCAGCACCCGGACCTTCCGTCCCTGCACCTGACGGCGTGGCTCTATCTGGTTGAACGAGTCTGGAGCGCCGATGCTCCAGCCAGGTTCAACAGATCCTCTTGGGGAGCAGGAAACCTTCCACGCGGCGACTTATCTTGCTAAGTGGAAGCGGTTCTCTTACTGGTGTACACAGCGTTCCCTTGTTCCTGACGCCATTTCAGTCCCTGTTGTCTTGGACTATTTATTGTACCTCAAGGGCCAAGGCCTAGCCCTCTCTTCAATTAGGGTGCATCTGGCCGCAATCTCCACCTTCAATCCTGGAGAGTCCGGCAGTTCCACCTTTTCTCACTGGATAGTTTCAAGATTCCTTAAAGGATTGGAGAGACTCTACCCCCGGTTAAGCCCCCTTCCCCTACCTGGGATCTCAACCTTGTGCTATCTAGGCTCATGGCCCTCCCCTTCGAGCCGCTAGCCACCTGCTCGTTTACTCTACCTGTCCTGGAAGACGGCCTTCCTGGTCGCTATCACCTCAAGCCGGACGGGTATCTGAGCTCCGTGCGTTGGTGGTAGACCCACCTTACACCATCTTTCACAAAGATAAGCTGGCAGCTACGACCACATCCAGCTTTTCTTCCAAAGGTGGTCTCTGCCTTTCATATTAAACCAGGACATTTTTTCTACCGGTCTTCTTCCCGAAGCCGCATGCATCCCGCTGGGGACCAACAGCTACACACCCTAGATGTCCGCCGGGCTCTTGCCTTCTACATCCACAGGACTAAATTTCTTCAGACGCTCGCCCCAGCTATTCATAGCAGTGGCGGAGCGTATGAAAGGTCTGCCTGTATCTTCCCAGTGGATTTCATCATGGGTGACGTCCTGTATCGGACGTGCTATGACTTGGCTCACGTCCCAATTGGCCCGCCTCACCGCCCATTCTACTCGGGCTCAAGCCTCGTCCGCCGCTTTCCTGGCCCAGGTTCCCATCCAGGACATATGCCGGGCAGCTACCTGGTCGTCCGTGCATACCTTTACATCGCACTACGCGCTGGTTGAACAATCGAGAGACGATGCCACCTTCGGCTCAGCGGTCTTACATTCCGCAACGTCTCGCTCCGACCCCACCGCCTAGGTAAGGCTTGGGAATCACCTACTGGAATGGATTTGAGCAAGCACTCAAAGAAGAAAAGATGGTTACTCACCTTTGTAACTGTTGTTCTTCGAGATGTGTTGCTCATATCCATTCCAAACCCGCCCTCGTTCCCCACTGTCGGAGTAGCCGGCAAGAAGGAACTGAGGAGCAACGGGCCAGCAGGGGTATATATCAGGCACCGTAGCGGCGCCACTCCAGGGGGTGACCTGCCGGCCCGCCGAGTGTTGCTAGGGTAAAAGTCTCCGATGAACGTGCACGTGGCGCGCGCACACCTACTGGAATGGATATGAGCAACACATCTCGAAGAACAACAGTTACAAAGGTGAGTAACTGTCTTTTTTTTCAAGCTCCACTTATAATATTTAGGCTTTGAATTGTACCAGCTGGTACTAGATCACCAGAGCCTGTTATTGTTTAAATATTCTGTAGTGAAGGTTTCCAAATGTGTTCTTCATCTGCTCTTGTTAGCAGGGTGCAGAACACTGTTTTAATGGGATTAGTTCTTTCGCCAGCGAGAGAATAAATTATCATACAATTCCCTGCAGATTAGATAAAGTCCTGGCTTTAAAGTAAGAACACAAAATGCTCTTACTTTGTTACTTATTGCTTTGTTGTCATTGGTCTCATGCTAGCGTTTCTCTCCCTCAATCTGTGTGTGTGTGTGTAAAATAAATATTCACTTTTCGTGCTGAGATTGTAGGGATGGTATCTATCTTCAGAAGAGCTGCCAATTACTTTTTGCAAGGAATGTCAATGTATTTTTTAAAAACATTTCCTGCAAAACTTTTTTGAGTTTTTTTGATTCAAAAATCCCCCCCCCCCAATTTAAAATAGAAATGTTTTCCATTTTTGTTTTTGATGGAAAAGCTAAAAAAAATTGATCAAACTGCCCATTATTTAGAAAAAAAATTGGGGGGGGGAACCCCTCAGCCAGCCAGCTCTACTGTACATACACTTATTTTAGTCTTGCAGAATCTGCATGGAAATTTACTACCCCAAGTACAATGATTAAAATTTTCAATGTGCCTAAATGAATGAAGCAGTTAAGTCCCATGTTCAGACGTGACTCAGGCACTTAGGGCTGGATGCACAAAGGTCATTAGACATTTAAGTCCAACATTTAGGTGCCATTGACGTTCTCCAAACCACCGCTCAGCTGCCACCCAACATCAGAGGAGCCTAAACTCTCCAGGGCACCTAGGTTTGTGCAAAGCTGCCTCAGTTCTAAAGGCCACATCCCAGTTCCTGAGCTGCTCGGGGGGCCCTTGCTCTTGACCAAGCCCCAGCTGCATTCTCGGACTAGGTGTTCCCAGGTTCTCTTCCCCGTGGGGCCTGAGCCAGCTGGTGTTCTCAGAGCACGCCCACCAGATCGAGCCCTGCAAAAAGGCAGCCAGAGGTGAGCAGGCTCAGGCACATGTCTATCCCCTGACTTCCCAAAGCCTGGTGGTTCGGGTACTTGTCTGGGAGGTGGCAGATGGAGGGTTACGTCTGTGCTCCATTCGGGGAACAGCTGCAAGAGGAGAGAGTGGGAGAACACCCAGTTGCCTGGTGGTTTGGGTGAGGAGAGACGCCTGAGGTCAAGTCCCTGTTCCAAATCCAGGGATTTGATTCTGAGTCTCCCACCGCCCGGGTGAGTGTTCTGACTGCTGGGCTATTGACTGCAATGAGGAACCTCTCTCTTTCTCTGATGTGCCTAGCTCCAGGAGAGGGCTCGCGGCTGGGAATCCCACACAGAGGTCGGAGGGGCCCACGGCCCAGATCAATGGGGGTTAGGCATCTTTGTGAATCTGGGCCCTAAGTTCTGCCCCTTTCCTCTGAATCTCACTAGCTTAGGGAATGTTTACGCCTCAAATGCCACAGCAGAGGCAGCATAAGTAACCTGCCTCCCCGAGCGGCAGTACCTAAGAATTCTTCCATTGACTTAGTGCTGTCTACACGGGGGTTAGGTCAGCGTAGCTACGTCTCTCGGGGTGGATTTCATACCCCGGAGGGACATTGCTGTACCAAGGTAAGGGTCTGGGGCAAACCAGCTCTTACATAGCTCCCCACTCACCTGCTGGCTTCTGAGGATCCCTCTTTTAGGTGCCTAAGGCTGCTCTACAATAGGTCGGTTTAACTATGTTGGTCAGGGGTGTGAAAAATCCACCCCCGAGTGGTTTTGTTAAGCTGGGTGCCCGTGTAAACAGCACTAGAATTCTTCCATCCACCTAGCTACCACCTTTGGGGAGGTGGATTACCTGCGCTGATGGGAGAACCTGGCCCTACCTACTACCTCCACTTAGAAGGCCCGCTATTAACATATGCATGCACACATACCCATCTGGGCCACATTTCTTGCAGGCACTGAGTTCAATGGAGTTCTACCAGCCGAGAATTTGGCTCATAAAGATCACATCATCAGACAGGTGCTGCGCAAAACGAAGCAAGCGTGACTCTCCTCACTACATCCAGCTATCTGCTAAATGCATAGTATGAATATCTCCTCTTCCAGCCACGCTTCACTAGAGATGGGAGGGCAGGGGCAAAGGCTTCCGAAATCTAAATTGAAACCCTTAATGACTCAATGAAAGAGCAGTGGAAATGAAGTTCTCTACAGGGACAGCAAAGTCTTTCATTCTCTCAGCTGATGCCTCCCGAGCTGAGCTCGCTTGTCTCCTTAATAACGTCATTCCAGCCCCGCCACAGGATGCAGCTACCTCCGGGTCTGGGACTGCTGTGTTTGGAGCTGGGCATGGATGCGAGAATCAGTTTTCTGGCACAGAAATTGAACCTGACCATGCAATGCTGTTTGCCGCCCATCTTTTAAGACGAAAGAGCAGGGCGGAAATTTGCTGGTCTTTTTTATGAACCACAGCACCTTCTGGTCTCAGTCTGATGACTGGGGGAAAGGGCGAGAGCAGGGATTGAGCTGCACTTTAGAGACACTGCTGTTGAGTGCTCAGGATCGATATAGCACGAGCAGCAGAGAATCCTATGGCACCTTATAGACTAACAGACGTTTTGGAGCATGAGCTTTCGTGGGTGAATACCCACTTCGTCAGACGCAGGTAGTATATGCATCTGACGAAGTGGGTATTCACCCACGAAAGCTCATGCTCCAAAACGTCTGTTAGTCTATAAGGTGCCACAGGATTCTCTGCTGCTTTTACAGATCCAGACTAACACAGCTACCCCTCTGATACTTGATATAGCACGAGTAAGCCTTTGTTTGAAAGGCTGGCATTTCATTCCCCGATAGAGCTGCAGCGAGTCCTTCCACAGGACAGTGGCTCTCAGCCTTTCCAGATGACTGTCCCCCTTTCAGGAGGCTGATTGGTCTTGTGTGCCCCCAAGTTTCACCTCACTTAAAAACTACTTGCTTAGAAAATCAGGCATAAAAATACACAGCACACTATTACTGAAAAATGCAGACTGTCTCATTTTTACCATATCATAAAATAGATCAGTTGGAATATCAATATTGTACTTACATTTCAGTGTATAGTATATAGAGCAGTATAAGGAAGTCATTGTCTGTATGAAATGTTAGTTTGTACTGACTTCACTAGTGCTTTTATGGAGCCTGTTGCAAAACTAAGCAAATATCTAGATGAGGTGATGTACCCCCTGGCAGACCTCTGTGTACTCCCAGGGGTATGTGTTCTCAACCAGGGCACCACTGCCATAGGACACCCTGCCCTTGCATTTGGTAAATCAGATATGGTAGACCACTCTGCAGAGGGAGATCTCTCTCTCGACTAGTGAATTTAGGGCCCAATCCTGCAAACCCCCCATTGCTGTCACTGAAAGCAGGCGGAAGGGCTGCAGCATTGAGTCTCTTCTAAGAAGCTGCTTCTAAAAAACATAAAGGGAGAAAACTTTGGATTCCTGACTGATTTTTGCAGCCTTTCATGGCTGCATTTATATCTCCAGACATCAGGATACAACATACAGCTGTGTTATTTGAGACATTCAGTGGTTTTGAAATATACTCTGTCTTGCATTATAGTCAGAAAGCTTTTAGGAAAATGCTAACTGACTTCAGGTTTACAAGTAAATTATCACTCCCCTTCCCGGGAAGAAAAAAATATATTGGAGACCCATGTTTCATCCCTGTCCACAGTCATTAGACAATTTGCAATCATGAAACATAAGAAACTGGCCTTCTCTTTGCTCCTTTTCTTTGCAATTGAAAAATCTTGTGATGTGTTTCTGCACACTGGGCCAGATCCTCATCTGGTGGAAATTAGCATAACACCATTGGCTTCAATAGAGCTACACCAACATATATTGCCCGGCCAGAATTACATGTGCTTACACCAGGTCTGAATTTAGCTCATTGTCATAAATGCTAGTGTTCAAGTACATAGGTGAACCAGATGGTATGTCTGCTAGGGACGGGCAAACAAGCTAACTGTCCCACTTCTAGTTCTGTTTGAAAAGCTGATGACACCTGGGGATGGGAAAGTGACAAAAATTTGCAGAGAAGTCAGTGAAGCGTTAGTCTTCTAAAAAGCAAAGAAGAGTGATCCTGGTAATTACCGATCCTTAAGTCTAACATCCATTAGCAGTAAAATAATGAAATGAACTACAAAAGAAAGCATTTTCAATATTAAGGGCTTGATTCTTCTTAGGCCACTTTACACCACTCTGGTCACGTAAATGGGTCATTAGTAGGAACAAGGCCCCGAGTCTTGTTCTTCACACAGAACCAGGTTCTGACACCCTTAATCATGTTGCTTAGTATCTTACTTCACGGCCTGTAATGTACTGGGAGTATAATACAGCTTATTGTGAACTCTCGCTGTCCACATTTATTCAAATCTGCAGGTCTGCCCAAGCCTCACACACCACTTAGGCCTTCAGCATAGGAAGAATGGCTTCATGTATGCATTAAAAGGAAGAGAATAATAAGCTGAAAGATATTGGCCCCATTCCACTCTTTGCACCATCCAGCTGTTGCAAAGGTAGTGGAGACCTCCTGCAAGTTGGTGCATGCTCCTGAGGCAGAGTGGAAAGAGCCAGGTCCTATGCCTCCCTCCCTGCACCCCTCGACGCAGACCAAGCTGTGAGCAAGATCCATCCTGCTTAGCTCACAACAGTTAGCAACTCCCTAGCCCAGAAGTGCCAGGCCTGGAGGCCAGCAGTAACAGCCCTGCCTTTGTTCTACAGGACTTTCTTCATGCCAAGTGTAAGTCTCTTTCTCTCCTGCTTCTCACAGTCTGATTCCTGTGCACTTTAGCTAAGTATTAATTTGCCTGCATCTAGAATTGCTTCCTTACTGGCCTCGTAGGTGGATGTGCCTGAAATTTCATTCAAACAGATTGTCTCCAAGCTTCTAATCAGACTAACAGGTCTATTGTCTCAGTGATCGATGACTAGATTAGGCAGCAGAAATAATCATTGGGGGATGGATCTGATAGGCTGGGCTCCTTGATCTGCCAGCTGCAATATGCTGGAGAACTATAATGGAATGGAAGACCCACCATGGAGACCCATTTCTCCACGCGCTCCTGTCAAACATCCAACTGTAGCATTTCCAAGCAGAGGAGAGCTAGGGGAGGGGAAACATAACTTTTTTTCCTCAGGAACTGCTGAAAGTGAATCGAGGTGGGCATGATGCCATTCCTACACTAATGCCAGATAAAGTCTCTGCGCTTCATATTAAAGCCATCAGACCAGAATTCTACTCTCAGTTAGAGATGAGTGAATCAGCCAGCCTGTAGGGTGACTCTGGATTTATATCTGTGAGAACAATGCCTAATCTGGCCCATCCCTGGAGCAATATATTTTCATTTCAGATACAGGTATGTTGCAGTGGGTAACCTCGTTAGAAGAGTGTACAGATCTCAGAGAGGGGATTATATTTTCCAGTGGCATTGATCCTAGTTGCTCCCCTATGGAAGAGCAGATAATTAGGGCCAACCTGAGGGGATGTACTAAGAGGGCATCATGAAGTTGCTGAACCAGAGCTTGCTACTATTGGCCTTGATTCAGCAAAGTATGGAATCACATGTTTAACTTTAAGCACATGAATTGTCCCATAAAAATTCAATGGGACGGCTCAAGTGCAGAAAGCTAAGGTGGTGCTGAAGTGCTTTGTTGAGCCAGGGTCTTTGTCCTGTTGATGTTGATGCTGTTACTGCATGTAGCCACCTAGGACTTGAAGGGAGGAGCATGGGTTGCCATGAGGGGAACAGTTTGGAGGAGGCACCAGCAAGTCGGTCTGTGTGCACATAGCTAGAATGCTGGCTGCAGCTGCAAGTAGTTCTCTTACAAAAGAGCCAGTTTCGTTATACAAGCATGGAATACTTCATTGTTACTAGCTAGACTACATGTATGCCACCCAGATCCTTTGGTTCCAAAGACACAGGACTCTGTTGCCTGAGCAAAAGAAGAGTTTCTTTTTGTTTTCCTTTGTGCTAGGGCTTTTACTACGCTGATGCAAGTAACAGACAGAAAGTGCAGACGGGGGATACAAAGTCTGGAGATCTCAGGGTAACTAGGTTGCATACTGAAGTTCCTCTGTAGTAGCATACCTCTGAGTAGTCCTGCTTCTATAACCCTGTATTCCTGGGGTCTCTGATGGTGTGGATTAATCTCAAGTGTCGCTGGTGTTTTCTTATTTGGTCATTTAGCCAGTAGGCATTGGGCAGATACCACCATTTAAGGTGTGCTATTTAGGATACACTAGTTGGCAACAACTTGTATTCAAGACAGCCTTGATTTAAATGCGTTATCTAAAGTTGACGAGCTCCTGTATCCATTTCCCATTCCCTCCAGGGTCTCACTGAAGTCGCTTGTGGAGCAAAGCACCATTCAGCTTGAGTGAAAGGATCAGAATATGGCTGTTGTTTGTTGATATTTTTCTGCATATTGACTTCAGTGCAGTGATAATCAATGGCTGTAGTTTTTCTTTACATATCGGGCCAGATTCTGATTAACTTCATATGTTAGCACAGAGGGGTGAGGGGCCACTTTTCTCCCCTCCACAGCGACCAGAGTCTTCCATGCTACGTTACCTTGCTCCTCTGCCCCGGCTAAACAGCTTCCGTGGGGCTTCTGCTTTGCCAGCTGTCCAGCAGGGCCGCCCAGAGAATTCAGGGGCCCTGGGGTCTTCAGCGGCGGGGGGTTCTTCTGCTCTGGAACCCGCTGATGAAGTGCCCCGAAGACCCGGCACTTCGGTGGCGGGTCCTGCTTTGGCGGTAATTCGGTGGCGGAAGGGCAGGGGCAGGAAGCAGGCATGGCCACCCCTGCAATGCACCCAGTAGCCTGATTGGCAGGGATAGGAATCTGTGCCAGGGATAGGAGTGGTGCAGATTTCTGTTCTTAAGAACAGGGAAGGGTATGGGGACCAAGAGTCGCCATCTCTTTTCTGCTCTGCACAGGGGCAGGACAACCAGGCGCTGCCCCTTGCTCAGGGCTTAGGGCGATGCTTCAATGCAGACCTTAACGAAATAGCTGATCGGGCTTGTTGCACGGTGGCTTGATTCTAATTTGCTAGCTCTGTTAGTTTAAAGTATCTGAACAGGGAATTACACTAAGTGGGAATAAAGGGGCCTTGGCGTACATGAGAACGAGGGCCAGTGTTTCTAGTTCCATTCGCTGTATTCGTACCTCACTTGTGTGTGCGGGTTTGTTCTGTGTATGAGTATCTTAAAACAATACCACCGTAGAGTGGGTACATCATGCCAAAGCACCTCTTTGCCAAAGCAAACCGTACAGTAATGCAGGCAGGTCCTGGTGCTGTGCTCTCTTGGTGTGCCTGCGTACAGAGAGTGATTAGTGCACATCCCAAAGGTTCAGTGGGAATGGTACCTAGGGCTGTTAGTCTTTCATTAGTCTAATTGTGGGTATAGAATGGTGTGGCCATAGGGGATCTAACAGTCCATTTGCTTCTGACAACTGATGGGATTTTAAGATTTAAAGTTTATTTTACTGACAACTATATCAGAATTTGGAGCTACTACAGAGGCAAGCGAACTAAAATGTGGTTTGTTTTTGCTCTGCATCTAGGGTCCTTAAGGGCTGGTCTACACTGAAAACACTCCAGCGAGACAGCTGCACCGCTGTAGGACTTCAGTGTCGACACTACCTACACTGATGGGGGGGGTTCTCCTGTCAGCGGATGTAATCCACCTCCCTGAGAGGTCGTAGTTCGGTTGATGGAAGAATTCTTCTGTTGACCCAGCACTGTCTACACAGTGACCTAGGTCAGCTTAACACTAGTTGGGATTTTTCACATCCCTGATGGCCGTAGTTAAACAGACCTAATTTTCTAGTGTAGATCAGAAACATATTCCCATTAACATCTCTCATCACACTCCTGGGAGCCACAGAGATGTAGCTATGCTGACCTAACCCACGCTGTAGACAGAGCTAGGTGGCTGGAAGAATTCTTCCATCTGCATCTCAAGGAGGTCAGTTACCTATGCCACATTCCAGACCTGAAGAAGAGCTCTGTGTAGCTGGAGAGCTTGTGTCTCTCACCAATAGAAGTTGGTCCAGTAAAAGATATCACCTCAACACATTGTGTTTTCAGGACATAGAGACATCTAGTGGCCGAATAACAGACTTCCAGTAAACATAATCATTATGTCAAGTGACCGGCCATGCCCACCCTGGAAACATGTTAAAATTGCCAAGGGGAGAAAAAATACCCTGCCCCCACACATGGGAAAAATGAAATCAATGAAGGCAGCAACATTTATTTAACCACAGAATCCTCCATAACCAGCAACCAGTTGAATGTTAATCACTTAACTGCAGCAGTCCAGGAAAAATGCTTCTGATTACTTTCCCGTGGGCAAATGAGCCTGCCAATGTGGCTGTGTCACAAGAAATGAATTTTCACGAAATGCTGTTGCAGCTGTGATTGTCTGAAGACGTTTCTCCATGTACTCGTTTGCTTTGGCTGGCAGTTGTACGGCTGTAACAAGGAATGAGAGACAGAGGCCATTTCTCTCCTAAAATCAAATCAAATTGTGTTTTGCAGCAGCAAGTAATTTTACTCCAAAGCCTACTTTGATTTGACCGGCAAATTAAACTATCACATGCCCTTCTGGCAAATATAACTGCCTTTGAATGCTCTGACTGCAGCCTATAATTTAAAAGCTTTATTCCCTTCATAAAATCAAAGCAAACGGTGTCTTGCAACTGCTGCTGTGAAATTTTCCAGGCTCTGAGAGTTGCAACACAGCCTATTCTGGCTTGGCTGAAAAGTTAAATTGTTTGCCGTTCTGATACAGATAGATACAAGCCCAGACCCATATTTCAGAGTGCTTTATTCACACAGTCTTCTATATGTTGTTCTTCGTGTGGCATGTTGGTTAACTGGATTTTTCTTTTATTTCACTTCAGGAATCACTAGTAGGGTAATTACAGGCTGGCTGGACATGCAAATTCAGCTGACATTTCTTTATGGTTGCTTTAATGAGTATGAAATGCTAGCTGCAGGATACTTAGCTTACTATGGGTAATAGACCATTCTTCAAAAATGGTCTTTTGCATTTTGTCCAACTGCCACAAGCACTTTCGAGACTAGAGATTTGCTAGCAGAGGGCAACAAAAATGATTAGGGGGCTGGAGCACATGACTTACGAGGAGAGGCTGAGGGAACTGGGATTGTTTAGTCTGCAGAAGAGAAGAATGAGGGGTGGTTTGGTAGCTGCTTTCAACTACCTGATGGGGGGGTTCCGACGAGGATGGAGCTCGGCTGTACTCAATGGTGGCAGATGACAGAACTAGGAGCAATGGTCTCAAGTTGCAGTGAGGGAGGTCTAGGTTGGATATTAGGAAATACTATTTCACTAGGAGGGTAGTTAAGCACTGGACTGGGTTATCTAGGGAGGTGGCGTAATCTCCATCCTCAGAGGTTTTTAAGGCCCCGGCTTGACAAAGCCCTGGCTGGGATGATTTAGTTGGGAATTGGTCCTGCTTTGAGCAGGGGGTTGGATTAGATGACCTCCTGAGGTCCCTTCCAACCCTGATATTCTATGATTCTATGAAAAAAAACAGATTCCCTTTCTGTGAATAGAGAGACAATTAAAGTTCCTGTTATTCACTCTCTCAATGTAGCCTGTTATCAGGAACAATACAAATAACTAAGGCCCTGAGGGCCCTGCCCTGTGGTTCTCACCACAGCTGTGCTGTGTGCTATCCCTTCAGCTGGCTGCCGCCGGGAGTGTTACTGACACTTGCTTCTGGGAGCTGTACTTGGTGAGGATGTCACCTCATTACAGGGTGCGGCAGAATGGCCTCCCTGCTTGAGCACCTCCTCGTGGCTGGGTGTGGTGCAGCAGGCTCTCTCCCCTCTAGGTGTCTCTGCCATGGTCGCCTGGGCCCTGAGTCGGTCTCTGTTCCTGTCACTCAGCCCAAGTCACTAACTCCAACTCTTTCAGGGTAGCAAATCAAAGGGCAAATGTCCTTACGAAAAGGTCCTCACCCCAACTCTGCGCCCTGTGGTCATCCCACTTTTCCCTCTGTCGTCCTTGTCTGGCCTCAAGCCTCCTGCCCAGGGACTGGTGGGAGAACCCAGGCCCTCTCTTTCTCTACCAGTCCAGGCACCCTAAGAGAGGCAGTCAAGCTTCACTGTATCCAACCCCTTGTTGCCACTTTTCTTGGACTTCTCCCTACCAGCCTTTCTCAGACCTTCTCCCCACAGCACCTCCAGGTTCACCTTTCTTTCAGGGCTGGGACTCTCAGGGCCTCCCCTGGAATCCCCTAACAAACTCCCAATCCATTAAATGTAAAGATAAACCCACTCCGCCCTCCTGGGGCGTGACTGTATGTCCCTTCTAAGTGGGCCATGCTCTGTTCCCTGGCTGAACGCCTCCCCCAGTGCGATCCCCCTAGAGGTTCAGTTCCTAGCCGTTTTTGTCAGGGCTTCCTACCAGAGCCTGCCCCACTTTCGTGACATCCTGCTAGCCTACTCAGGAGAGGACCCAAGGCCAACTCTCCTTTGGGCCTCCTTGACCCTGCTCGTCTCTCCAGGCCCAGAGAGTTACTGCAGAGTTTGTTCCCTCTCTCTGTGCATCTGGACTCCCTCTCCCATCCAGCTCCTTCCCCAGCAGGGTTTCATCATTAATTAAGCTTGGCCCACCCTCTAGGTAACCTAGTTGGCCTCTCAGGCCCACATTAATCCTTTTCTTGCCCGTGTGGGTTACACACCCCATCACACCAGGCCTAATTGATAGACTATGGGTGGGAAACTATGAGCATTAGGCCTAAATCTTCATGTTGGTAGCCATAGTCAGTAGCTGACATTGGGGTTTTTTGGAGGCGGTGTTTGAAAGCAAAACGGGACAGATCCTCAGCTGGGGTCAATGGGCATAGCTCCTGTTAATAGCATAGCACCAACTGACCCCAGCTGAGGATGTGATAATTTCAAGTATAACAAACTCTAGGTCAAGCACTCTTTTGAGCTCACCTCTCAGAACATTGCTGACTTCTGGGTCCGGATGCAAGCTGAACCTCTTTGAAGTCAATGGAATGACAGCCCGCAGCTTGGAGCCGGTCAGACATTAGAGCACCAGAACATTTGTTCTGTATTTCACCCTTGTAGTTAGTGAATCATTTCACTGCCAGTTGTGAGTTCTGCACACGCAGATGTTCTGTAACTTATTCTCTGAACGGTTTGACCTTGTTGTACAGTGGGAGCATGCTTCCTGTTGCCTGCTGTAGGCTGAGACTTGGATGCTGAGGAGAACATGGGCAATCGCTGGAAGACAAGCCAAAGAAGAAAAGATCAGGTGATTCTGGGCATCATGCTGAAAGACGGGAGAAGCAGCACTGGGCTTTGACAATAGACTAAGACAGCTGATGAAATCCACAAAAAAGTGGCAGGCTGCTGGCCATCTGGTACCTGGACTACAAACAAAGCAGAGGGCAGCATGAGCCAGATGGAGAGACAAGGTGGCATAAGCAAGCAGGGTTGCTTGGCTGAGAAGTGCAAGTCTGAAGATAGTGCTGCTTATCAAGAGACATCTACATCCTGCACTGGACTGAACATGGCTGCTGACCACAGAACGCTTTGCTCATTGTCAGCAGTGATTGAACCTGGGACCTCAGGATCTTAAACACAAGTCTCCACTGCTGGGGTCTCTTAGCTCCGTTAGCCAAGTTCATCTCTGTGTATCTGTGGCCCAGCCACCACTAGAGGGGGACAGAGCACCACGCTGAGTGGGGTGAGGAACTGTTCTCGTTCACTGCAGTGACTCAATGTCCATTATCTAAGGTGCTGTGTCCCCTTCTTTTTCTTCCCACTACTAGATCTGTGCTGTTCATCATTTGTGATGTGTATCCATTCTTATGGCCTCTGCGGATGAAGATGCCCTATTGTATGGCCACTTCCAGGAGGGAACCAGCGTCCTGCTGAAAAACAGACATTGACACAATGCATATCCCGGCTTCCTCAAACTCGCACATCAGCACAAAATAGTGAGCTTTGCCGTGCTAAGGCAGAGTCACTTCCCAGAGGCCTGGCATGTGGGACAGTCAGAGCTGCTGATCTGTCGATATAGCTGATATAAAAGCCTGTGGGGTCACTGTTAAGGTTTTGCATTAGATGCAAGTTTGATGAAGTTGGGGTACGTATTTTGTGGGGTATCTGCTGGAGGTAGAAGTGAAAACTGGATGTGGGCTTGAAGTGTGTTGTGACCGCCTGGGAGGCCATCTGAAGGCATGCACAAGCCTTTCCCCCTAGCTTTTTCTTTTTTCCATGCTGCGGCGTTGTTAATGATACCAGTGCTGCTGTTCTTGGAGCTCCGGTGTTAGCACAGAGAGTGCAGTGTGCTGGTTCCGCAGACCTTGGTGTTATTCATAAAGAAAGACCACAGGGTCGGTTTGGTGACAAAGGTGCTCGGCCAGGTTTATTGGTGACTATGCTTGGGGCTAGTGCCCCAGCTCTGTCATTACAGATACAGTAACACATGTATGCTTGTGACAATGGAACCCGTTCAATCAACACACCCGGATGCTGTTCCCTAGACTAGTACAAAGATGCTCCTCCTATGACTTCTCCTTTTATGGGTGATACAAACAAGTCACATATCACACTCCAGATGTTGCTACCACTCTTGTACCTGCTAATTCGAACATAGGGTGACCAGATAGCAAGTGTGAAAAATTGGGACAGAGGGTGGGGGGTAATAGGAGCCTATATAAGAAAAAGCCCCAAATATCAGGACTTTCACTATAAAACCGGGACATCTGGTCACCCTATTCGAACAAAACATTCTCATCCATTATCCTGTCATTCTCGCCTTCTCTTACAAGGGGTCGGTATGTTCTTGTACCATCTCTTGAGAATTTATTTATGTAGTTTGAGAACTCTGGGTGGTTTTGTACCATCTTCTGTGGTCAGGAATGTGGTTAGCTGACACCTACTGTGTTACTGTTCTGCCAAGGCCAGGCCAACTCTGGTTTACAGCCTTTGGCTCATGCTGTTAGTTAAGCCCAGGGCTCCAGCAAGGCCTGTACATGCTTTTGAAGTTTTGGATAGATGGCTTTGCTGCAGACTTGTCTGTCCCTAAACATAGTTTTGGTTTGTTCATCTATATTGTTAATATCGAGCACTGATCTCGATAGCTATCTAGATCTATTGGTATATCTGAGACAGATATTGTGTGTCTGTGTGTGTGAACCCAGTGGAAACAAAATACAAACAAGATACAGTAAGAAAGACCTACCGAAATACACACTGGGCTCAGCTTGGCTTCCTTTCTCTAAAGTGGTTCAGGTTACGCTGACAAAGTGTGTGCATCAAAAATGGAGATTTTTATGGTCAGCGATGTGCAGGCGTCAGGTGTGCATCAGAGCACCTAGTGCCATTCATAGTGTGAATCTCCCAGCTGGACGTCTGCACTGGTTAACAATGGATGCATCTGTTCCAAGTGTCAGAAAAAGCCCAGGGCCGCCCAGAGGATTCCGGGGGCCTGGGGTCTTTGGCGGCAGGGGCCCCCGCTTCGGCGGTAATTCGGCGGCGGGGGGGTCATTCCACTCCAGGACCACCGCCGAATTACCGCTGAAGACCCAGGTGCGCTTCGGTGGCGGGTTCCGCTTCAGCGGTAATTCGGAGGCGGGGGGTCCTTCTGCCCCAGAGTGGAAGGACCCCCCACCAGTGAAGACTGAGAAAGGAAGAAGCTCCGGGGGCCTGGGCCCCGTGAGAGTTTTCCGTGGCCCCCGGAGCAAGTGAAAGACCCCGCTCCAGGGCCCCCGAAAAACTCTCATGGGGGCCCCTGCAGGGCCTGGGGCAAATTGCCCCACTTGCCGCCCCCGGGAGGCCCTGGAGAAGCCAACAGGGCAGAGAGGACACACATAGGACCACCAGGCATGTGCCATGAATTCACTGGACACATTTACACAAACACTCAAAGCCGAGAGCTGGACACCAGCAATGCTGGTGGCTAGTTGTTCTGCTGTCTGCAATATCCCTCTACTGCTCTTGCTAGATAGCTCAACACAGATAGGAAGATCTTATGGGCACAGTCAGGGGCTTGTTATCTGAAAATGACATTCTTTTTCCTGGTCCTCAGAGGCACAATGCAAGCCAAAAGGCTCCCCCTGAACTGGCTGGTCCTGCCAAGAAGCACAACATGAACCACGGCTCAGGATTTCTTAAATACCCCGGGAAGATTTAAACCTTCTAGGGGAACCAAGTACCAAAACAAAGACATGAACAGAGCAGGGATGTAGAAGCTGGAGATTCTAAAAACTTGATTCTTCCAGCTGCTGAGTACTGTCTGGCCCTCATCCAGCAAAACATCTACGCCCATGCTGAGCATGGAGCATGCAAGTAGCCTTATTGCGGTTGGTGCTGCACTACTCATATGCTCAGAGTTAAGCATGTCCTTGAGTGCTTTGCAGGACTGAACCTGAAATGTGCCAGCTATTAGCGCTCTTCCTCGCTGCAAACCATTTGTTTGTACCCGGGCTGTGACCAAACCTGCTCCTTAGACTGGCAGCAGGAGCTGCCAATGTCACCTCACCCACTTGGTCTCTCTCATATCCTGGGACTAACATGGATACAACAACACTGCAGAGTGTGAGTTAGTGTCGGTTTTACTGAATTGCTCATTTTGGAAATAAAACAAAACAAAATTCCTAAAAAAAGTAAATGTTTCATTTTGACATTTTTGAAATGAAAGTTTTGATTTTTCTGTTTTGAAACAAATTTTCATTTCAAAATTTCCTTTAATTTTATTTTAAACAATTCAAATATATTTAAAATATTTTAATATTTGTCTAGACAAACTGAACCATTTGACCCAAAGCAATATTTTTTCCATTCACCCCCAAAAAAATTTAAATTATTTTTTTGTCTGACTTCACTTTTTGTTATTACTTTTCAAAATTGTCAATGAACCCAAAAATCCATTATTCACATTACTCTACTCACAACAGCCCTGTGTGGTAAGCAGTCATAAGTATTATTATCCCCATTTTGCATGTAGGGAAACTGAGGCAGTACTCTAGCACTAGTGGGAGAAGAGAGACAGCTTCTGAACTTTACACTACGAATTCTACTAGTGCCAATGCAGCTCCCTTAGCATCCTCATATTGTGAAAGAGCTGATACTTACTTATTTTTCTGTGAAGAATCAGCATTTCACAGTGGCTCCTTCCCAGTTGTTTCGGGCATTTGGTGATGGGGTGGGAGAAGAAGAGTGATAAATAAAGGAGTGGGGGATCTTTAATATGCATAAAAATAGTTGTTTTGTATTAGGCTGCGTTGAATTATATTGGCAAATGGACTCATTTATTAGCTAGCATCTCTAGTACCTCACCTGCTTTAATGTCTGTTGCGGTGACTCAGGGAAAGACTAGCTTCCTAACAGGGTTTAGCCATAGAGTAAGAACGTGCCTTTTCATTTAAAAGGCCAAAAAGAACAATGCCACACTGTTATGTGTTGTTGACTAATATACGCAGGCCAGCATAATATGTATATAAATAAAATGATATTAATATGTATGATCCACACCATATATATATCAGTACTCCTTCAGCACCAATAACATTAAGCACAAATATTGTAACAGTGATTTAGCCTATACAATAATCCTGTTCATTTATGCTAAGTATTCCATAACTCCTTGCATTTGCTGAAATCAGCATTTGGCATAAGCAGATACATTCATTCCATGTCTTAGTACAAGCTAGGGAAGGACCTTCATGGACCGGCACCTGGAACGCTAGTGTCCAAAACGAAGCTAAGGAAGGAACAGCACAGCACGTTGGGGGATTGGGACAAACTGATGGGTTGGATTTTAGTGATGTATAAGGAGCTGTGTCGCTTATAAAATCATCCTAGAAACGCTACTAGTGAAGCATGTAACTTGGGGCGCACACCTTCTGCGTAAGATGGGTGTAACAGTGCTGCACACGTGGCTTCCCAGAGACTGAGATCGTATTGAACCTTTTTCCTGTACTATACATTCTTCTTGGCATTTACACTTGGCCAACACTGGTTATTTGGTTTCTTGATTGTATTTCATAACAAACCAAAATGTGGTCAAGCCATTGACAATATGCAATTTATTGACAGCACATGACGGTGTCACGTGGAGGCAGTGAGCAAGATCAGGGCCCTTTTGTGCTGGGTGCTGCACAGATGCAGAGTAGAGCGCTTCCAATCCTGACAGAGTGGGGGAAGGAAGTGTTTACTCGGGCCAAGCCCACACTACGAGGACAGTAGTGGCATAGTTATGGGGCGGCACCCCTGTTGGCCAACACTGCAGTTTAGATGCAGCCTACAGCGATGGAAGGGGCTTTTCCATTGCTGTAGGAACATCACCTCCATGAGCGATGTGCCATCAACCTAGCTGTGTCAACACCGGGATTTATGTCAGCATAGCTGCAGTGCTCAGAGGGTGGATTTTTCAAACCCCTGAGCACTGTAGCTTTGTTGACCTAAGTTTTTAGCACAGTGGAGACCAGACCTTAGACTGTAACAAGCTCTCTGGGGCAGGGACTGTCTTCTTGTTTTGTTCATATAGCGCCTTGTCCCATGGGGACCTAGCCCATGACTGGAGCTCCTAGCTGCTACTGCAATGCAAATAATCATTTTTAAAGCATTGCTATCCCTAATTTTCATGGGAAAGCTTTGCTGAAAATTTTTGCTCTGCTTTAGTGCTTCACGGTAGTTTTCGGCATGCCCTGCTAAGACAGATGGCGATGCTTTTGGTATTTAAAGGGATCTTTCCTCTGCAGTTCTTGCTTGGAATTCAGGGATTTAAACTCTCACATTCTGGAAGGGCACTAAGAGTGCAGGGCAGAACACTTGTGGGAGTAACTCGGACACATGTGGTGAGCCCAGTGAATTCAGTGGAACTGCTTGCATATGTAAAGTTACTTAGGTTTGCAGGGTCAGGGCATTCGTCAGCAGTGGATTTGTGGGTAGGGATCCCTGACTCAGCAGAGCACGTCAGCATGTGCTTGACTTTAAACATGGGCTTCGGTCTTATTGAAGTCGATGGAATTGAACATACACTTCAGTGTGTTGCTGCATCATGGTCTCAAAGAACTAACACAGGACACTGCACTTCTTGGAATAAGAGTTTTAAAAGTCAATACTTCTCCGTATTCAGTGGTGGGACAAGATCAGAAATGAGGCTATTCAAAGCCCACCCCAGTAATCACAACCATCAGCATGGTTTGATTTTGCAGCTTTCTTGGACAGACTCATATTCGTACAATGAAAGCCCAATGAACTCCAACGCATGTGTCCCAAGGAATGTAGCTACATGGCTGGCAATCACATGAGTTCCAAAAGTTTTGGTGGTGTGATAAGATGAGCAGGGATGGACATAAACTGAATATCCAGCCAGAGCATGGTAAGGACCCATCTAGAGATCAGTCCAAGTGATGCTCTGTTAGCCAGGAGGCTATGCCCTTTTGGGATTTGCCGTGATGATGATGATGATCCACCACTCTGCAGTCCAGAAGCGAAAGGTTTCTCCAAACACGTTCTAAGATATATAACCTGTGATGTGATGACAGATGGTTCAGATGTGGTCTTCCACACCACTTCAGAGTGGGAACTTAACTCGAGGATGTTAGATTTAGGGGGCAAAATGAAAAGGGGCATCATTCATTTAGAGTCAGCAACCTTGACTTGCTTGTCCTTTGCATTGAAAATCAGCTAGTGCGGCAATGGCACACTACCAAAAACATTGCTATAAATAATTATGTTAAAAGAATCATTCCTACGAGCCATGAAAAAATTTGCCTTTTCTGTAAATAATTTGCAGGCATTCATGGTAATTTCTAGCAGTAAAATACCAGGTGAATGAATTACTTAGCATTATTTTTACTAAACTGAATGACTGTAATTGAAAATACTAAGTAAATCAATTACTTAGTAAAAACGAATGAAGTAAATCAATTACTTCCTGTTTAATGAGCATTGCTAGATATTACTACAAATTACAGAAGGACAAAATCCTTTTATTACATCAATATAATTTGATCATTGTCTTTAAAATTGTTTAAATGCAATACCACATCTTCCAAGTATGGCTGGGCTTGGCAGAATTTGATTTTTATATGTTTATTTTTAGCACTTTTAAAGATTTGTATCAATTCTAAATTTTCAGTTTTGCAAAATTATCATTTTTAAGCATTTTCTCCCCAATTTTGATCAACTTCAGTTTTCAAGTTGTGAGAAATTATGGGGAAGTCAGACAATAATTATTTAATGACAGTCGACACTGAGATTCTAACTGTTAAAGCTTTATGACCATTTAAACCCAAATTATCCACATCACGTGACAAAATGCACAAAGTAAATATCCTTAAAGTATAATACATTTCTCAAGCGCACTTTTCTTGCTTTGCCTGTCTGTACATCTTGGTTATTATTGATGGAAATATCTTTTCATCGGTTTGGGTGTGTGCGGTGAAGTCTGTTTACCAACATCTACTGATAAGAATCTAAACCTTCCAAGCCTAAGTATGACTTACTAGATGATGTACCATAACAGTGAGAAAATAACACAGTCATCAACCACAACTAACCCCCAAATACAACAAAGTTAGGGACTGGAATAGAGTCCACAACAATAAACTTGTATCTTGCATGCATAATACCACTGGGGCTCAGCTCAATAAGATCATGATTAGCTCAAGGTGCCTCTAAGCTGCTTCTCTCATTGCTATTATGACAAGTGACCTACTTTTCAGTTTGTTTGCCTTAGTGGATGAAACATCCTTCTAGAATCTCAATATGTTGGACATTTTCCAGAGCTAATGTCAAAACATGGTTTTTAGGATACTTTCCAACTCGAGAGGTGAGGGCCAAATAAACACTTCGCTGGATATGGAAATCATTTTAAAAGGCTGCGGTTTTTATTCATTGCTTGTGAGACATTATCATTTCTTTGTGTGACGCTAGCACTAAGAGGCCCAAGCCAAGGTTGGGGCCCCAGCTACAGACTGTATGTGACCCCCAGACATAATTCATAACGTAATACACACAAAACACCAACATTAAAAGAACTTTATTAAGGTGGCGAAGTCAGTCTCTCAAAACCCTGGAAATGCCAGGGTTAAGGTTGCCTGTGCATCCTTAATTCAGCCCCTTTGTGCCTGTGAATGGTGATACAGTCCTTAATCACCTGGCTGCATACTATATTTTCCACAGTCTCTCTGCCCAGCCAGTCCCAGTTCTCCCTCTGCACCCTGGCTCTTCATCAGATCTGTTTCCCCTCTCACTCACCTCCTTCTCCTTCTCCCTGCCTCATTGTTGCCCAGTCCCAGCCTCCTTGCCCAGCCCATCTTAGTCTCAGTCTGCCCCCGACCATCACTTGCTCCCAGTCCCCTCAACCAATCCCAGTTTCCTCTGCATCCTTCCAGCTCCCAGTCTCCTGACCCAGCCGGTCCCAGTCTCACCACTCTCCACCTCCAATGTGCAATCCCAGACTAGTTTCCCTCTCTCCAGCAACCAGTCCCAGTCTCCTCCCAGCTCTTTGTCCCAAGCTACTCCCTCTAGGTCCAGCTCTTCTCCCCTCTGCATTTGCTTCAAGCAGTTTCCTCCTTCACGCTGCCTGGGCTCTGTGGGCGGGTGGGTGGCATTGAGAGCACAGTAGAGATGAGATCCCTGCTCTCAGTTCAGGTCAGAGCAGCTGGGAATTGCAGTTGCAGGGAAATTCCTGTTCAGGCTGCTGCTGGAGCACAGAAGCAACAGAATTCAGCTGAGAAGCCCTAGCAAGCCTCTACTGAGCATGTGCAAACGATGACTTCTCAGAGGCATATAACTTGACCAGATTGAGGCGGATTTTCACAGGCATGGCAAAAGGCATACTCCTACCCAATTTCAAGTCCTTTCTCTAAAGTCTGGGGGTGCTAAAAGGCTTCTCAAAGCAAAGATTGTCTGAAATATTTAACCTTGTACTTCTCCATAGCCTCCTTTCTTGGAAACAACTGAACCATCTTGGCTGAAATTTTCCAAAAAATTATTCATCCTGGGTCAGTTGCCCCATGTGAAATATTTTCAGCCCAAAAGGTTAACATCTGGCACAGTTAAGAATAACTAAAAACAGAGTCTTATAATGGGAAGTGTTGGGCAACCTTAATAATTGGCTGAGCTACCAGCCCTACCTATAATAAATCCTCTATTATTCTATGTAACAATTATGAATGACAGTTGTGCAAAGGGGCCCCAGCTGAGGTTGTGGTCCAGTTGTGCTAGGTGATGTATATACATTGTGAGAGAGCCCTTACAAAGGGTGGGAATGCTAACAGAGTCACCCCGAGGGCAAGGCCTGGGTCCTCAAAGGTCTGGCACAGGGAGTTGGTGCCTGCATGGTTTGAGGATCTCGGCCGAAATGACCTGCCCCACATCATGGCTGCTGTAGTAAAACTCAGGACTTCTTGTTCCTAAGTTAGCTCCTGAGCCATTAGGCCATAGTGCCATGGGAATACCGTGTCATCCAAATCCTGCTCGAGGCAACACTTGATACCCCAGGCACACCTGTAAAGATCAGTGATAAATTACAGCTGCTAACCATTCCTGCCTGGCTTTGGTTTTAATGCAGATAGATAGGAATGGTCCTAGCAGACCAGGTAGAGGCCTCTTGTTCCCTCCTCAGCACAGACTTTCCGGGGAACGAGAGTCACTTCTGCAGCTTTTATTGAAGCGCTCTCAGAAAAGATCCCATTGCAATTGCTAAACATTTAATACACGTCTCCCTGTATCCATGAGTGTGTCGGCTGAATGCTCTCCGGCAAATCAGCCTGCCATCAGGTCAGGGTGAGAATGGGGCAAGGACACAAGATACTTTCGTGTGTTAAAAATAGCCCTTCCCCCAAGTCACAAAGGCAATAGGTTAAGATGAAGGATTCCTGTGGTTTTACAGTAGCAAGAGAGGGCCCGAGCAGATTACAAAGGCCAATTAACTGTGTAGTCTGCACCTGGAGGAGAGGCAGGGCTAATAAGGTTGAGTGGATGATGAGGGCTGAGCTGGTATAAAACCAGGAAGTAGAGAGCAAGAAGGGGCTGCAGGGAGGACCTCTGCAGTCACTCCCCAGTGAGGAGGCAAGAGACCAGGGGGGTTGAACTTGGGATCCTGTCTCACTGGACTCACCAGAGAGGGAGTGAAACAGACACAGGGAGCAGAGGCAGCGTCCGGGGTAACCTGGGAGGGAGGGGGCAGAAGACAGTGAAGAGCCCAGGGAAACAGCCCCAAGGTTGGAGCTGGAGCAGACTGTGGCTGCTGGGCAGAGGGATCCTGGACTGGAACCTGGAGTTTGGCTTTGATACCCCGCAAGGGGAGGTCTAGAGTGATTGGGCTGGAGGGTCGAGTCACGAAGAAGGCGTGTCCAAAGTCCAGAGAGAGAGAGAGAGGCCCCAGGGTGAGCAACTGAAAACTAGTTGGAGCTAATCCCCAGATGAACCACAAGGAGCTGCCCCCGGGGTGAGCCCCAAGTGAGATCAGGGCCCTGTTGATCTGGGTTCGATGCACACAGGATATGTCTGTGCTGTAATCAGGACGGGTGAATCCAGCATATGTAGACATACCCGCTCATGATCATAATGATGCTGTAGGGCCAGTGTGGCAGTCCAGGGTCCTGAGTGGGCAGGGCCCATGCTACCTCCCATGTAGTCACAGCTACTGTTACTTTACTTCCCTTTGATTTAGCTAGATTCCAAGGCAAGAATGGACCATTGTGATCATCTGGCCTGACCTCCTGTATCACACAGGCCAGAGACCTGCCCCAGAGTAATTCCTAGAGCAGAGCTTTTAGAAGAACATCCAGTCTGGATTAGAAATTTGTCAGTGATGGAGAATCCACCTTGATAAACTGATAAATTGTTCCAATGGATAATAATTCTCATTGTTAAAAATTGACACCTTATTTCCAGACATCTCCAGACACCAGACATCTCTTGAGACGTTTGTCTGTCACACTCTGATGTGTGAAGGTAGAGCCCCACAGCCTGCTGCACATAATGTTCCCTTTTTGCTGTTTATGCATAAGGCCAATGTCTCTTTTCCAATTTGCGTAGGGCCAGTTTAGGTTGCTTCCCAAAGCTCTTGAACATGGTTCAATGTGTAATTGCCTGTCTGTAAAGAGATGTCGCCTCTGAGGGTTATTTTCTTCCTGGAAATATCAGTGCAGCTCATATTTGGGTGTAGGAGTGAAAACCAACCAAAACTACCTTATAGAAGGGCCAAGGGAAGCAAGCACATTTTAACCATATATTGCTAAAATACACACCAAAACACAAAGGAAACAAGCTCAGAACAAAGAAAAGAAATAGCCTCATTATTTAATGACACAGAGCAGATCCTCAGCTGCTATATGCTGAAATGCTGTAAGTAACACTGCTGATTTACACCAGCTGAGGATATGACCAACACATCTGACTTTCTTATAGTGCTTACAAAATATATACACAATGAATACAATCCAGCTGGCTGCAAGTCCAGGGTAAGTGGTACCTTTTACAGTACTGATTCTAATAATGGAAAACAGGACCTATGCAGCATACATTGGACAGGCAGCAATGTTCAGAAAGATTGTATAAATACTGAGTGAAAGATAAACATTCATGGCTTAATTTCCATCTATGTTTTCAAAGACGTTATAAACCAGCCAAACTTGTTCTTTAATAATTCTCAGTATTTCACACACTGTGGGCTTCAAACACCAAGAGACGACCCATATTTTAATTAATTTGTCTCTTGCAGTCAAGGAGACATCACTATGGAAAAAAATTTAAGAGAGAGAAATAATGAATATGATTATCATAGGGGGAAAAACATAGTAAGTACAACTCAAGAGGAGAACAAGGTAATTATGATCTGAAAGTCAGTAAAGGAATCATTTGAGCAACAATAAAGTTGTCATAAGCAATATTTTGTGTGAAGGGCAAAGAAAAATGTGATTCAAAGGTATTTGAAAACTTGATTTGAAAAATATATGCTGTAGGCACAATGGGCATTAGAGCCACACATCATATTTGGATCTGGTATAAATGTCATATGTTTGTTTGTTTTTTAAATATTTGTGGGAATTAATCTCAGCATTGTTTCATATTGGCACCCACACAGGAATCCAGTCCAAATCTGAGCCCCAAACAAAGGAGTTTGTGAGGTGAAAGATTCTCTCAATACTGTCAGAATCATTTACATGTGGAACAAATGAGAAAAATCCCACAGAATGTTTCTTTACTGTTTTAACAATTACTGTAATCAGGATTATATTTAATATTTTATAGCCTTTTTCATCTTCAGGGTGCTTGACGTTAGCTAATTAATTCACCATGTTCTTATTTTAAAGCTCCTCTCTTTATCTGCTAAGCTACGGCTGCATGAACAACTGAAACACAGGAATCATAAAAGGATTTAGTCATCGTCATAAAATACACAGTGTAAATGCCAAACTCGGCCTGGCCGTAATCCAGTGGCCATGGAAGTCAATGAAAAGACTCCCATTGACCTCACCTGGCCTTGGATAGGGCCCTTCTTTTAGCAGGAAGAAGGTGCAAGGCTATTAAGCAGCTACCCAATCCATTCTGGGAATGAAGACAATGGGTTCTGCATTTGTTGCATGGGGTGGCAGCAGCTCCCAATGGGTGGCCACAAAAGATTCCAGGAGCCCCCAGAGGTATTAATTCAGGGCCATTCTCTGACTTGTGTTCTGCAAGTCAAACTAGATGACTACAGTGGTCCCTTGTTGCCTTGGATCAATTAATCTGTCTGTCAGCAACCAGCTTCATTGCCTCTCACAGACAGCCGTGCTCTGCTTTCTGGGAGATTCAAAGATCTGCAACCTCATAAGACTTGACGCTGGGTATGCAGGTATTGCGTGTGCTCCTTTTCCTCCAGATGCTGTTGTGAAAGCTGCAGCTCCTCTGCTCGTCTTTCTGCTGCTGCTTGCATTGCCACTCCTTCCTATCCTAGGCTGACAACAAAGGGACAGTGTCAGCATCTCTGACCACTCCCAAACAACCCCGTTCTCCCCCGTGATCAAAAAACAGAGAGGAATTTTCCGGGGGCGGGGGTCACCCTCTGTATTTTAATTTCTTGCAATTTTATACACTTGCAGAATTCTAAGAAGCCCTTCTTGATTCTGCAGCTGCTCAGACATATTTTTTGCTAATATATCACCTGGCTCTATTTTGCTGATTAGTGTGTTCAAGAAGGAGCTGATCTTGTGGTTAAGGCACTGGACTGGGTCCCAGGAGATCTGAGTTCAATTTCTAGCTCTCCAGCTACCTCCTTGCATCTACTTTGGAAAGGCACTTTGGGCTTGTCTGTGTGAACAGTTAGTTTGCTGAAAGCTGGGTGTCAAACCAGCCAGTTGTAGGCTAACTTTATGGATCATGTGTATTAGCAGTTCATTAATGTCCTTTGAGCTAGTCCCATTTCAAAGAGGACTGGATCACAGCAGCGTTCACACAGGCAGGCAACTCAGACTAAATGTTTGTATAGACAAGCCTTAGATTATGTCTACAATTGCGTTTTTGTCAGTCAGGGATATGGAAACCCTCCCCCGCCACTGACCAACCGATATATGTTTCACCGACAATAGCACTGGTGTTTCCAATGCTATGTTGGTGGGAGACGCTCTCCCGCCGACATCGCTACCGCCGCTCGTTGGGGGTGGTTTAAATATGCTGATGGGAGAGCTCTCTCCAGCCGGCATAGAGAGGCTACACAGCAGACCTTACAGCGAGGCAGCTCAAAAGGTACAGCTGTGCCACTGCAAGGTCTGTAGTGTAGACACAGCTTTACTCTCTCTGTGCCTCCTCTCCCTGTATGAAATGATAATACATCTTGCCTCTGGTCTGCCGACTTAGATTGTACAGCTCTTTGATTTAGGGGCTCTTACTAGGAGTTTATACCCACCTAACACTGGGTATGATTTTGCATGGTCACATGGATACTACTGAAATATAAATTATTATTATTAAATACACATTGAAAATAGGCCCTTGGTAATATATCCATCTCAAATAAGTGAAAATTAAAATATGGGGAAAGGGACACTTATCTATCATTTGCTTGCAAGTATATATTTATTCAGGAGGATATTTCCAAGTTAAGAAAAAATGATGTTTAAATTCCAAGCTGGAAAACAGGGGAGAATCTAACAAATGGTGAACTGGAGATGACAGCTGGTCAGAAAATGGATTTTTTTGGGGGGAAAAAGATCACCTTTTCAACCAAAATATCCCCAAAACTGAAAAATTTCAGCTCAAACCCCAACATTTTGATTAAATAATGCTATCTCATGCTGCCACATGAGGCTCGTAGTTCAGGTGCCCTTAATCTTACCTATGGGCCAGATTCTCTAAGTGGTGCATTATGGGAGTCCCTGGGTGTGATGCATCATGGGAGGTATAGTCCAGCTGGGGAACCTGGTCCATAAAGGGGAATGGGGGAGTGCATCACCTGAACTACAACTTCCTTGAGGCACCACAGCCACGTTTCTGAATCGAAACATTGGGGGGTTAAGTGTTTCATTTTTTCTTTTTTTGACAAAAACTCAACATTGACAAACTGGGTAGACAGAACATTTTCAACCAGATTCACTAGAGAGTTTGGTTTTTTTCATTATTCAGAAGTAAAATAAGCCTGTTTGGTATTTTCTTTTCAAAGATGAAGCCAATCACTGGAGTGAACAATCTGTAGTGAATAATTTACCCAATGAATTTAGCCTCCTTTGATTCTCATGGAATGTCTGCAAATGTCTATCAGCGATGGTCTAGACAGTATTTGGTCCTGCCATGAGGGCAGGGGACTGCACTTGATGACCTCTCGAGGTCCCTTCCAGTCCTAGAGTCTATGAATCTATGAGAAAAAAAAAAACAGCTGGAATTCCCTTCTCTTTATCTGCTACTCAGACATACTCGATTAATTTCTCTGCAAGATTTTTTTAGCTGTGGATTGATCGCAAACAAAACTAGTGACTATTTAAGACTAAAGATGTGAAATAGATGTGAAATTTGTTACTTGTGATCGGTGAGGTAAATCACTTGGCATTACTTCTGTTTTCTGATTGGATGAGTGAAATTCTTATTGGCCACAATCCAAGGCACATTGAAATCAATGGAATTCAATGTATTGCTTTGAATGGGCATTAGAACAAGACTATAATAAAAAGATTTTGAAGAAGCTACAGGGACTTTAAAACTTTTAGGGGAAGGGAGCAGATAAATAAGATTAGAATAATTTAGAATATGATCATCTCTCTTCTTTTTCATTTACATAACACTTGCCTTGAGGTATCATTCCCAGAAAGATTAGGCTCATTTAAGATTTATTACCTGGTTCAAATTTAATTTTCTGTCATCTGTCACACAAAATAACGCATGTTCACACTCCTAGCTGCATTAGCAACAAGCAGGAAGGAACACAAGCCAAAATGGGGAAAGAACAGGTTAAAGAATATTTAGATAAGTTAGATATTTTCAAGTTGGCAGTGTCTAATGAAATTCATCTTAGGGTACTTAAGAAACGAACTGAAGTAATCTTGGAACCATTAGCAATTATCTTTGAGAACTCATGGAGGATGGGTGAGGTCCCGGAGGACTGGAGAAGGGCAAACGTTATACCTAGCTTTAAAAGGGGGATCAAAGAGGACCTGGAGAAGAATTATAGACCAGGAAAGATACTAGAACAAGTTCTTGATACCCAGAAAGATACTAGGACAAGTTCTTAATCAACTTGTAAGTACCTAGACTATAATAGGGTTAGAAGGAATAGCCAGTGTGGATTTGTCAAGAACCAATGATGCCAAACCAACCTACTTTCCTTCTTTGACAGGGTTATTGGCCTAGTGGATGGGGTGGGGAAGCAGTAGATGTGATGTATCTTGATTTTAGTAAGGCTTTTGAAACAGTCTTATATGACATTCTTATAAGTAAACTAGGGAAATATGGTCTAGATGAAATTACTATAAAGTATGTGAACAACTGGTTGAAAGACTCATACTCAAAGAATAGTTATCAATGGTTCACTGTCAAACTGAGAGGCTGTATCTAGTGGAGTCCTGCAGGGGTCAGTCCTGGGTCCAGTGCTAGTCAATATTTTCAGTAATGACTTGGATCCCCTCACCGTCAATTGTGAGGGCACACTTGACTAGGGCGCAGGCCTCATCGGCTGCCTTTTTAGCTCATGTCCCCATTCAGGACATTTGCAGGGCTGCCACATGGTCTTCAGTTCACACGTTCACCTCACATTATGTGATCGTCTCCCAGACCAGGGAAGATGCCGGGTTTGGTAGGGCTGTGCTCTGTCCTGAGAGTTTGTGAACTCCTGTCCACCTCCAACAGATATAGCTTGGAATCTCCTATTGTGGAATACACATGAGCAAATCACTTGACGAAGAAAAGACAGTTACCTTTTCCATAACTGATGTTCTTCAAGATGTGTTGCTCATGTCTATTCCACATCCTGCCCTCCTCCCCCTCTGTCGGAGTTATCTGGCAAGAAGGAACTGAGTGTGGGAGGAGCGCGCAGTGCCCCTTATATCACACCATGGAGGCGCCACTCTAGGGGTCGCTAGCTTGCTCTCCTATGGGTCCTGCTAGGGGGAAAACTGCTGGCACCAGTGCAAGTGGCGAGCACACACACCTATTCTGGAATAGACATGAGCAACACATGTTGAAGAATGCCAGTTACAGAAAAAGTAACTGTCTTCTCTTCAGCCCTGGTGAAGCCCCAGCTGGAGCACTGTGTCCAGTTCTGGGCATCACACTCTGGGAAAGGTGTGGTCAAACTGAACAGAGTCCAGAGGAGAGTGACAAAGATGATCAAAGGTTTAGAAAACTTGCGCTATGAGGAAAGGTTAAGAAAACTGGGCAAGTTTAGTCTTTAGAAAAGAAGACTGCGGGATGGGGGTGGGGGGTCCTGACAACAGTCTTCCAATTTGTTAACAACTGTCATAAAGAGGACAGTGTCCAATTATTCTCCATAGCCACTGAAGGTAGGAGAGGAAGAAATGGGTTTAATCTGCAGCAAGGGAGATTTAGGTTAGAGATTAGGGAAAAGCTTTCTAACTCTCAGGGGAGTTACGCTCTGGAACAGGTTTCCAAGGGAGGTTGTGGAATCCCCGTCATTGGACATTTTTAATAACAGATTGGACAAACCCCCAGGGCTGGTCTGGGTTATTTGGTCCTGCCTCAGCGCAAGGGGCTAGAGTTGATAACTTCTCAAGGTCCCTTCCAGCCCGACATTTCTATGATCAGATCTTTGTGGCGCATTTAATTGCTTCTGCGCCATGTGCCATTGGGATGGATCTCAGCCCTTCAGCTGACTGCCTTATGCAGCGTCCCACCCCATATAAACATGCCACCGGCTCTGTAAAGAGTTAGATGCAGGTTTAAAATGGACTTTTCTCCATTGTTTGTGCCAGTACAAGGCAGAGTGTGAACACAAAAAGACATGACTGCAAAAAGAATCACTTTTCAATTCCAGCCACTCCTCCTGGAAGATGAATAATGAGCATGCACAGCAACTATTTAGCCTATGTACGAAATCTGGAGTGAAATGTGCTGTGACGTACATTTCTTCTGCATGCTGGGACTATGCACCTGCACAGCTGCGCTACAGACAATATGCTCAACAAATTGGTAAAAGGTGACAGAGCATAAGCAGCCGTCAAGATAAAAGAGCTGTACCGGACATGGGCCTCGGGTAAGCACAGAACAGGAGAGAGCGCTAACGGCCCTTCTTTTTGTTCGCTTCACTAGACTGCTCTGCATTTCCATGCTCAACCATAACTCTTACATCTGCCAGGCTGCAGAAAGAGCTGTGGCGCTGCGTTCTCCAGAAGCTGCTGCTGCACTGAATCCAGAACCTTGCAGTAAATAAGGACACTTGCACTGGTACCCCTGACGGCACAGTATCCACAGCAAATAATGTACTGGTTCTATTACGATCGTTAATGAGCCCCACTGAGGTCAGGGCCCCATCGTGCTAAGCACCTTCCTGGTACATAACGAGAGAGACCCTCCCCCAGATACCCTACAGTCTAAATAACTGAGCCAGGCAAAGGACGGATCATCATCTCCATTGGACAGAGAATGAGGAACTGAGGCACAGAGAAATTAAATGCCTGGCTATGCAGCCCAAGGTAATGCAAACATTGACACTGACTTCAGTAGGCGCAGGAGCAAACCCGAGGGGACTTATCCAAGGTTGCACAGCGGCCTGTGGCAAAGCCAGGAAATGTGATCTCCTGAGTCCTAGCCTAGTGCCTTAGCCATAGCTTTAAATGATATTTGCCTCTAAATAGCCTTTATATGCTATTGCATGCAATAGTGAAGTAGGAATCTATTAAGAATCATAGGTAAAGCTTGAAAGTTTGTAAAAACCCTTAGGTTAAATTTCTAGTGCCAGCTGCTTTGCTGGTGCAAATGGACGGTGGTCCATGGACATCAGTGGAGCTGTACCGCTTTGCACCATCTGAGGCTCTGGTTCAGATGATCTGGTGGTTTTAAAGGTGATGTCAGAGCTGAGCGCTACCTCAGTGCTCACACTGAAGCCAGTAGCTATTAGGGCAAGGTTGAGGACAGGCACTTCCAGAAGAGAGAAGTGAAATGAAATTCTTGGAAACATGTCCAAGGGAAATGTCACAAGCCTATCTTGCTGGACCCAAAGCGTTTCGCATTCTTTTTGATATATAGTTTAAAGCTGTGGCACAGGGGAGTTGTGACTTTGTTTTCATCAGACAGTTCTAGCAAAGGCAGAGATAGTCGTGCCTGCGCCAGTGAGATGAAGCAGAAATCTCTCCATTCACTTTAATGTTCTTCCTGGTGGCTGGAAGGGATTAGTTCCTACTTTCCCCAAAGACAGTTTTGCTAATCATTTGAGGAGAGGCCTCGGACAGAGCAGAGAGGGAATTACAGAATTTCAAAGGGGACCCATTCACCCAGCTCTTTTGCAACCTAGAGGTCACCCTTAGCACTCAGAAGAGGCAATTGAAGAACATGACTCCCTCCTAGTGACAAAGGCTGTTGAAAATTGGGAAACTAAATCTATACCTGCTGCAGCCTAAGGGCTAGACTGTGCCTTGATGTCTAGCCTAGTGTGCGGCAGAGGAGAGCTGTGACCACACAACCCAAGGGAAGAATTCTGTCTCTGACCTTGCTCATACCCCTTTCCTCCCTGTTTGGCTCATTAAGCTCTCCTGTCCGTCACCGAGTGCAAACGCTCAGCCCACCCTGCAGCAGCCACTAAACTCAATCGGGCTCTTTCTGTGGAAGCAGGGTGTGCTGGGAAATCAAGCCCTGCTGCAAAGGGAGCAGCAGCAGGCCTCCAGGATACAGGCATTTGTGTTTTGAGCAATGTGAGGCTGCCAGAATAGCCATGTGTCCAGGAGCTGGCTTGGTTTCATTTCTGACAAACGCAAGGACATCAGCAGATGAATCTGTATCTCCGATCCTCACACTTTGAGTTCTTCTGGCGAGACAGAATGAAAACGGCACAGGTTTTTTAAAAGAAATAGATTTAGAGCCAGCTCCCCCGCTGGCATAAATTGGCATCGCTGCATTGACTTCAGTGGTGCTACACTGGTCCTTGTTCATTAATTTGTACATCTGAACACTGGCTTCCAAACCAGCCCTTCCCCTTACTTGGGATAGTTCATCGAGTGCGTCAGTTTCTGGACATAACAGGCCCACGGCCAATACAACCAGGGAGTCACAGGTCAGGACTCAGGTGCTTAGGCAGAGCTCTGATGCACAACACCTGACTTCTCTACCTCCAACTGAAATTAGTGGTTTTAGCTCCTCACTTCCCTGGGTGCTAAATTCACTACAATTTGTAAAGAAAAAAATGGTGTGTAAAGTAAGTGAAAGCATCGCTTTAAGAACAGAATTTTCAGACTTACACCTTTGATTCGGCAGCCCTATGTCCTGTGCTAGTTGCTGCTAGAAAACTCAGCAGTTTGGGTCAGGGACTGTCTTTTTGTTCAGCGTTTGTACAGCACCCAGCACAGTGGGGTCCTGGTTCATGGCTGAAGCTTCCAGCAGCTACCGTAATGGACATGATAATAATTTTGAAATTTTATTTCCATTTCATAGTTCATTAGGCCTAAAGCTTCTCAAATCAATCAAATAAGGGCAGGGGAGAGCTGTGACCACACAGCCCAGGGGAAGAATTCCGTCTCTGACCTTGCTCATACCCCTTTCCTCCCTGTGTGGCTCATTACGCAAGTGCAAACGCTCAGCCCGCTATACAAAAACTTGGAAAAATGGGAAGACATGCTACTGTTAAAGGGCAACACAACAAAGCAGAGATATAAAGGAGCTACTGAAAGGGTGTTCGGCTCATACCTTAAAGTAAGTTCTGGAACTCCTCAAGGTCTCTATAACTTGTGGTACTTTAGGACCTGTGGGAGCTGTGTGTACAGATACTCCTTTAAGACCAGGAACATTCTGAATATAGAATTGTAAAAGACTTCCAGGTAACAGCTGTTGCAATTGGAGTTGGTTGGATTATGCACCCAAGAATGAAGGAGACTGTGCTAACTTGATTCATTTTGCTGTCTCTTTATTTTCCTGTGATTCTTACCCAGTATAGTCCAGGCTGTCTTACTGAGACATAAGTATAATGATTAAAGCTGGTTGAAAAACAGGAGGGAGAGGAAATTGCAAACATTTTGGAAAACAAATTGTCCCTTTTGCTTGTTGAAAAGTTTCAAAATGTTTTGACCAGCCCTCCTGAAGATATTTAATTGCAAGTCATGCTGCACAGCCGTTAGATATTGCTGAGTTGCACTGAAAGTTCCCCAAAAGGGTGTGATTTCTAGTAACTGACAGAAGATGGAAACCTGCCTGTTTATTCATCGCCTGTTGCTGTCTTATTATGGAGGGGTGTGGTTCCATATATTATGAGAACAGTCTCGGAAGAGTAACCATCAACCCCCTGTCTTTTCTATGATATTTATATAGACTCTATTACTGTAGCATCTGAGCACCATACAATCTGTAATGTATTTATCCTCACAACACCTCCTTAGGTAGGACAGTTCTATAATCCCCATTCTACAGATGGGGAAACCGAGGCATGGAGACTTGCCCAGGGTCATGTAGGACATCTGTGGCAAAGCATGGAATTGAACAAAGTTCTCCTAAATCCTCAGCTCATGCCCTAGCCACTAGACCATCCTTCCTCTCCTATCTGTTTGTCATTTCTCTTCCCTTTCCAGTGCACATAGTCCATATGCATGGGGTCTCCTCCTGCCCTGCCTTGTGTAGGGATTTACACCTATATAATCTGCGTGTAAAGTGTCACCCCCACAAGCATGAATGTTTCCATAAAGGCAAAGTATAGTAGAATGTTATGAGACTTTCTGCTTTGGATGAATTTTGAACCATGCTAATGCGATCTTGGCAATAATAAATACAGCAATTAGAAATAATTAGTACAATTACAAGGACTGTGTAATTTGATAAGGTTACAGTGCCAGGATTCTAATTCTTGCCTGGTTATCTTGTTGGATTAAAAAGGATCTTCCCTCATCCAAGGGAAGGGAGAATGGCAACATCATTGGCTCTTGCTGGGTCGGCGGGCAGCGATTGATCCAGCGGGGATCGATTTATCGCATCTAGTCTAGATCCGATAATTCGACCCCTGAGTGCTCTCCCATCGACTCCTGTACTCCAGCGCTGTGAGAGGCGCAGGCGGAGTTGATGGGGTAGCAGCAGCAGTCAGCTCACCGCAGTGAAGACATCACGGTAAGTCAATCAAAGTATGTTGACTTCAGCTTCACGCAGCTGAAGTTGCGTAACTTAGATCGAGCCTCCCCCCAGTGTGGACCAGGGCTAAGTGTAAGACAGGTCAGCAGGTGGCCACAGACAGACAGCTGGAGGAGTTCAAGGAAACAATGAAACCAGATGATAACATCTGCACAAGCTGGCTCCAGGTTTGAAAGGAGGGGTCCCTCCTTCCAGCTCCGTGCCCTGGGGAGAGCCCGTGCTTTGTGGCCGTGGACAGTGGTGTGAGAAATTGGCCTAATGAGCCACCGACACCAAGCCCTTGGAAAGACGCCTGCAAGCTTCAAAGGACATTGTTGCTCAGAACTGGTTGCAGCTCTGCTGTCTCCGCTTTCCGTTTTGAGGGTGGCTGGTTGTGACAGCGAGCCGTTGGAAAGAGAGCAGAGCCTGTTTTGTGTTCACACATCCAGCCCAGCGTAATGTGATGAGCAGTTTCAGTTCACAGCCACAAGCATCTGTGCTGACTAATGGGATAATGGCCCAGCCCTTTGAGCTGAGGTTTGGCTCCGGGCTGCCAGGCTTTTTGCATTCTGTTCCATGCTAGTCATATCGCCTGCAGCATCTGTCACAGAAAAGGAGACTGAGACATTTACCACCCTTGCCTGCAGCTCGGCGCATGTGTGACCGCACTGCTGCTTCCCAGAATCCAGCCCGGTCCCTGGCCTCTAGCAAATCGCCAACCCATGGCTGTTTGGAAAGGAGGCAATTATAGTGGTCACGGTGTGGCTCCATGGCCAGTACTCTCCACTGGTCCTTCTGGGCATTTGGGGGGATAAATATTGAGCCCAGCTCCTTGCTGAGGGATTGTCATCTGCCCTTGTGCCTGGAGCATGAGGCATTAAATCGGAAGCTTTCAAAGCCGCCAGATGCCCAACTGGCAGCTTTGAGACCCTCAGCTGGGCTGGGAGAGTGCTAGAGAAAGAACAATGGATTTAGTGATGGCCCAGATCCACAGAAGGAGGCGAAAATCCCATGCTGCAGATTAACCAAAAGCTGTGGGATCCTCAAACGGCCCTGTGGGGCCCAACAGAGGCCCTGTACCTCCTCTGTGGCTTTGTGTCCCATCAGCCCTGTCCTTCCACACAGGGACCCACCAGGCAAATCTTGGGGATCCCTGCCATGGCGAGGACTTGGCAGGAGAGATGATACAGCTCAGGTGATCGTAGCTTTTTAATGGTGTCTTCAATGGCGAGGAATGCATCTCCCACCAGTCCGTGCCCTGGCCCCCCACCCTTCCCTCTTCCCTGCCTGGTGCCTTAGCCCCAGCCCTGCACAGGAGGCCAAAAGTGGCTGTGTCAAGACAGTGCCTGAGCTTCTGCTGCCACAGCTGGGCACAAAGAGGGTGAAATCCCCCCTTATGCAAAGGGTCCAGCATAGCGACCACCATCTTGGAGAACACTGGGGTTGAACCAGGGACCCTCAGAGCCAAAAGCCTGAGTCTCTACAGACACATCCTCTGTGTCTCTGGCACACTGGGAGAATGTGTAACATGCTGTCCTGTGTGGTATATAGGCACCACTTCAGTCCCACAAAGACTCAGGAGGTACCTCCTGCCCCTAAGTGAGTGCCTGTTAAGAGTCACCACCTGCTGCCAAGACAGCCCCAGGACATCATCAGAACAAAACAGCCCAGGCCTGATTTCAGGATGTCACCTAAACCAGAAACTGGTTTGTTTGGTCCCATAGCCCCCTTTTCTCCTCCTCTCCCAACTGTCTGGGTCTGCACCTCGGGAGTTTATCACATGCTCCTTATGGAGACCTCATAGGCAGGGCCGACACAAACCGTTAGGCGATCTAAGTGGTTGCCTAGGGCACTAACATTTGCGGGGCGGTGGCTGCCCCGGTCGTCCGCGGTATTTCAGGGGCGGGACCATCCACCGCCTCTGTCAGGGGCGCCATTTCAGGGACAGGATCTTCCGCCGCCTAGGGCGCCAAAAAAGCTGGCGGTGCTTCTGCTCACAGGAGCACTTGCATCTTTTCAGAATGGATCAATGGGCCTAGAACTGAGAGTTGCAGCATCCTGGGCTACCAATGATGTCACATCACCACTGGGAAGCCAGGTGGGTTACTGGAGGGTTAGCCCCAAGGGAAGTATTGGCCGAAAGAGCCAGAGTGACAGAATCCTGCAGCCACCCAATTGGTCCACCCCAACAATTTAAACCAGGAGGTTAGTCCAAGGAAGTTGTCTAAGCAGTGGCGGTTCCAGGCACCAGGGCTCCAAGTATGTGCCTGGGGTGGAAAGCCGCAGGGCGTGCCCTGCCGGTCCCTGCGAGAGTGGCAGTCAGGCAGCCTTCGGCAGCTTGCCTGCGGGACGTCCGCCGATCCCATGGATTCGGCGGCAATTCGGCAGCTGGTACACCAAATCCGTGGGATCTGCAGATCACCTGCAGGCGCGAAGCCGATTCTGTGGGACTGGCGGACCTCCCGCAGGCACGCCGCTGAAGGCAGCCTGCTGCCATCCTTGGGGCGGTGAAAAAGCTAGAGTCGCCCCTGTGTTTAAGCAGCTACAGACCTTGTCTTTTGCCCTGTCTTACTCTTAACTGCTGCCTTCAACCCTGGCCCAACTTGACTTTGGTACCCATCTCCTGATTTGGCTTGGTAACCAGTCCTGACCCCTGGTTTTGACCCTGGTCTAGCTGCCTGTATGTGGCCGATACATCCTGGAAAGGAGCCGTGCAATGCTGTTGACAGCTCCCAGGATTGTATTGTGAATCTGGTGATATTTGGTGTTTTCTTAAAGCTCCAGCTGCTGGGGTCAGGTGTTTATGTGAGAATCTCAGCTCTCATTTTTTTGTTGTTGTTGTTTTAAATCAGAATGTTTTTAGCCCTTTTGACTGTGGAAAAAAGCTTGAAAATATGACTCTCTGAAGGCTCAAAATCCAGAAGGCAAAGAAAGGAACAAAGTTTTTATTAGAATTCTTTAAAATCTCATGATTTTTAAACCAATCTCGCGATCTTGGGGGAGGCGGGGAGGGGACAGTGGTGCTACCCGTTGGCTCTTAAAACATTCACATTTTTCTGAATGCCATCGGTGTAACATTTTGCAGACAGCTCCTGTTTACAAACCCCATCTTCAAATGTAGTCCCACATGTTTCTAGGGGACACTTACATTGGTGCCAGGAGCTCCCTGTACTAGTCAAATAAAAGACACAAGGATGTAGGTTTCTCCAACAAACAGGCAAATTGAATTGGATTTCTTTATACGTTTCCAATATTGAGTGATGTAACCTGTCTTCCTGCTGCAGCTCGGATCATGTATTCATTAACAGGGGTGTCATATGTGATGTAAGACATGGGAGGTCATTGTCCTGCTGTCTTCAGCACCGCTGAGATCTCAGCTGGAGCACTGTGTCCAGTTCTGGGTGCCGCACTTCGGGGAAGATGAGGACAAACTGGAGAGAGTCCAGAGGAGAGCAACAAAAATGATCAAAGGTTTAGAAAACCTGAGCTGTGAGGAAAGGTTAAAAACCCCATGTTTTAGTCTTGAGAAAAGAAGACTGAGGGGAGACCTGATAACAGCCTTCCAATGTGTGAAGGGCTGTTCTAAAGAGGACAGGGGTCAGTTGTTCTCCATGGTCGCTGAAGGTAGGACAAGATGAAATGGGTTTGATCTGCAGCAAGGCAGATTTAGGTGAGATATTAGGAAAAACTATTTAACCATTCAAGATAGCTAAGCTCTGTAACAGGCTCCCAAGGGGGGCTGTGGAATCCCCGTCACTGGAGGTGTTTAAGAACAGGCTGGACATTCACCTGTCAGGGATGGTCTGGGGGTTTACTTGGTCCTGACTCAGTGCAGGGGGCTGCACTTGACTTCTCAAGGTCCCATCCAGCCCCATGCCTCACTGATTCTATGCGCTCAGGAGCTGCTGATAATCCTTGTTTGGCATTATTCAGGCAGAAGGATTCAGAGAACCAACAGGTGCGTGTAGGAGAGGGCTCCTATTGGTTCCCCAGGCCTGCTCCATCTTGGCCTGAACTTTATCATTCTTTTTATGCTTACAAAGAATGAATGCAAATGGCAAAAGGGAGTCAGGATTTTCAATGTTTGGATTGACTCCCTTTTCAGGTGCCCAATTTAGGGGGGCCTGATTTTGAGGTGGTGCTAGGAAGTCTGGGATACGGGTCCACATAATGCAGTGTAGACGCTGGAGCCCCAGGCTGGGATCCAGGGTTCAACAATTCCTAACCCGGGGTTATAAATGAGTGGAGATGCTCAAGCCCTAAGTTAACTAACCCAAAGTCTGTCAGCTCGAGTTCTGCTAACCCTGGGCTTACATTGCGTGCAGACGTACCTGTATTTCATCATGCACCTTCATGAGAATTCTGAGATAATATCAGTAACACAGGAGATAATGGTTTCTTGCTGCCAAGTAAGTGATGAGATGAAGTTGAAGCTTTTATTTTTCCAGCTGGGTGTGTTGTATCCTATGACAGTCTTCTCCTAGGGTGATTCTCTGTTATCCCAAATGACTGGCAATGTAACCTACTCACCTCCATCTCCACCAAGCTGCAGGCAGTATCATCTTCCTTTCCTGCTGCTCCAGCCACACCAATCCCTCCTCCAGTTTCTTCCATGCCTGCTTGTGTCTTTCCACTTCACGTGACTGATTTGTCAAGTGAGATGCAGAAACAAACAAACTCCAAGCGCCAGGAGCCAGGCACTTAAAAACAATTCAGCTGTCATCCCTGCCTGCATCAGGACAAAGGGATGCAAACCGACACGCCTATTGTCTTATACGTCTAGTGCTTCCTCCTCCTCTTCTTTCTCTCGCTGTCTTTTAACTGGGGCCAAAGGAAAAGGCCCGTGAATGTCTAAACCCTGTGACTGGCCGCTCTAGACAGTAGGGAGCTCACTCCTGCCATCTATTTGTGAATGAGGCAAGGAGCAGTCGAGAGTTGCTTCATTAGCTGTTTACCCAAAACTCCAGGCATACAGCACTTCAGATCGGCTCAGGGTCATACCTACCAGCATCATTGGTGCCCACGTAGATGAGTAATATAGTAGTAGTCAGAGGACCGGATGATTCTCAGCAATCCCTCCGGAACATCTCTGATATGGGCCGCACACCTCCTGGGATGCCATGTCAGGCATCACCCTCAGAAGAGAGTCACCAATCACCACTACTCCACGTTTCCTTCTGGGAGTGGTGGCTGTAATCCTCCCAGCCTTGGGAATACATGGCTTCTCCTTCTCCACCTTTGGGGATTATTCCCCATCGCTCATTGCCAGGGCAGCATAATGGTTCTCCATCACCATTGTGGGTGGGTTAGGAGTAAGGGTGGAGCACGGCCTGCTGCCAGAAGAAACCAGCTGCCCGTGTTCTCCGTGTGACCAAGCCATATCCTCTCTCCCCAGTAGCATGACAGCAGTCCCCTCTAGCTGGATAGCGTCCTTGGCCTTCGACGTCTCCATATGAATACTCTCGAGGAATTCCTCATGGGGAAGGATGCTGTAGCTCCCCCACCTGCTTCCTGAGAGATTCCACCAGCACAAACACCTGTCACACCTGAACTCCCCCCAGCTTGGCTTTCTGAGAGTGGGAAATGCAGGCCACAGTCTCCGCACACCTACACCAGGATCTGGGTAGAGGCATGCATGGGCAGGTTCTCTGTCTGGAGACAGGAACAGTGCTGGCTCTGGCAATGCAGCCTTTCCTAATCAGAGCAACTGTAGTATGGCTCCCTCTTACAAGCTTCCCTGTTTGCTAGCTCCCTTGGTCACTTAGCCTCTGGCTTTTAAGGCCTTCCCTCCTGGGTCAGCCCTGTGTGCTCCTTGATCACACAGCGGGAGGGTGATCACATCTTTTATTCTAGTCTACATTTGCTTCAACTGTTTTGATTATTGATTTGTTCCTTTGGCGCTGCACTCATGGTTAGTCCCAGCTATCACCACCTCCATCAGTAAAAGAATACTAAATTTCACTAATTATGAAACGGTGTAAGCAGAAAGCACACACGTTCTAAAGCTACCAAAATGTCCACCAGACTGCTCGGCATTCCATGGACCAGTAAGGGATTTACAAGCAATGCATCACTCTTTCTATGCGGAATGAATTGATTCTGTCACCAGCAAACTAAATGCAATCAGAAGTTTGACTCAATTCATAAACTGTACTTAAAGCAGTAAAGTGAAGTGAAGCAGCAGATTAAAAAAAAAAATTTTGCAAGGAGATGGACCAGCAAATGATCTTTCACTAGGAAGAGAAATGTTCTTTCACTTAAATACGAGGAATAATTCCAAATGTCAGATTATGCAACAAAGCACCGTGCAGTGTAAAACAGTCAACGTGAAGATGAGATGGCATCGTTGCTATGAGAGGAGGTGCAGAGTCAATCCATTAGCAGTGTTTTAGGCCAGATGTGTCGCTTTCTCTTCTGATTGTTAATTTGCTTGGTGGGGAACGGCTCCAGCAAATGTCCCGATCCAGGCTGTCACTTGGGGAGGCTCTATAGAGGATGGAGGGGTTTTCACTTAGGCCACACTTCCCTCTACAGGGTCCAATTAACCGTGAGTCCTCTGGGCCAAATTGTCCCCTCACCCCTTGAAAAATACCTTTGGAACGACACTGCCAGAGAGCTGCCCCCAGCAGCTCAGACAAAAAGGTGCTCCTAGATGCAGAGGAAAAATTCTGGTTATCTCAGGGAGCATTCACTTCCTGCCAGGTTCCCCATGGAGCTTGGGGGTAGGGAATGGTGCCCATGGCCCCCGCTGAGTCTTCAGTCCTTCCACTCCTGTCCATGGCCCATCCCCTCCAAACCCGACTGTCCCTCTGGGCTTAAGGAGGTCTCTCAGCAGGATCGGGTTCACGGTGGGTGGGTCCCACAAGGCAAGAGGAGATTCTACTCTCCCAGGGTCTCTGCTTCAGGCTAGATTCCATAAGGCTTCATTGGCCAGCACTGCTAGTGGCAGTAACCTGTGCACAGATACGCTAGGTTCTCGGGTACTGCAGTGATGCACACCAATGTAGAACCCAGAGAGACGGAGGGGTGGGGATCGGGATAGACGGATCTACTCAGATGACTATCTGTAAACTGGTTGTTCAACGAAGCAGGTATTTTTTAGCTTCCCTTGCTGCAAACAGAAGCAGCTTTGGTGAAGAACATCACCAACTTTTATGAATTCAGTTTCTTTTTTAATTAAATGAGCCTACAACTGAGATTTCGCCTAGAGCTACATGGATCTAAAATATGAAGCTTCACAATCCAGCCATTGATTAGCTAGAGGGAGCCAAAGGGAAGGGGAGCGTGCAAGGAGTTATTTTCACCGGTGTCTAACTTCAAAACTAGCGAGCAGATTTATCTGTAACTTTCACAGGAATTCAGTCTTTCCCCGAAGAATAAATTGTGGGAGTTTGGGGCTGATGCATATTATTTTTCAGACGTAGCAAAGAGATTAACTCCCACCCAAGCTCTCATGTTTCAGTGCTTTGCCTATATTCTAAGCCAGATTTTCTACTTTGCGGATGCACATCATTTTCTAGGTATAACAATGGGGTTTAATCCCTTGTAATATACAAAAAATAATATGTGCCACCACCAAGTACGCTACTTATCAGTAAGTTCAATCTAACTCCTACGGGACACCACAGCAGCATGCCAGAATCACATTCTTTCCGTTTTTGACAACAAAATCTATTTTCCGAGGAAAGCAGGTGCTTTTTGTGAATAATTTCATTGAGTCAAAGCCCTGGTTTTCCACCAAAAATGGTTTTGGTGGAAACTTTTCAACCAGCCTGACTTAGGAGTCTGAGTTCCATTGACTTTGAATGAGCCAGGTTACATCTATACTAAACCCACTAAAGCTGTGCCACTGTAGCGCTTGAGTGTAGACACTGAGGGTTTCTCCCAGCAGTGAAGTTAATCCAGCTCCCTGAGAGGCGGCAGGTAGGCAAGTCTACTTAAACCTAGTGCTGTCTACACCAGGGTTAGATCAGCATAGCTGTGTCTCTCGGGTTGTGGATTTCACACCCCTGAGAGATGTAGCTATGCTGATGTAAGTTTTCAGTGCAGACCAGCTCTTAGACTATTGAGTGCCTTAGTCACTTTTGAAAATGGGACTTTTACTCCTAAGGCTTTGTCTACACTGGAGCTTTTGTTGGTAAAACCTTTGTCAGTCAGGGGTGTGAAAAAACACCCACCTGACCAACATAAATTTCCCCAACACTAGCGTTGGTGTGGACAGCCCTATGTCGGCAGGAGACGCTGTCCTGCTGACATAGCTAACGCTGCTCATTGGGGTGGTTTAATTATGACGATGGGAGAGCTCTCTCCTGTCAGCATAAAGCGTCTATACAGGGAAACTTTACAGTGGTGCAGCTGTGCCACTGTAAGGTCTTAGTGTAGACACAGCCTCAGTCGCTAAGGTGCTTTTTAGAGTTTTACCCACTGGGTTCAAGGGATATTTCTAGCTGCACAATATATTGCAAATGATCTCAAGAAAACCCTGCAAAAAACAATACGTTCAAGCATCAGTTTGTTGATACTTACGCACCCTTCACTCATCAGCAGGGGAAGTCTACGGGCCAGATCCTCAGCTGGTGTATACTGGTGGGTATCTGATGTGATGAGGTGTGCCAATTTACACCAGCAGAGGATCTGGTCCTAAAGGAGAAATTCAATTACTTTTTATTTTAAGATCAAATTGCTACTTATTGCCATAGACTATGGGAAGTCAGGACAGTGTTCTGCTGTTTGGAATGGGCAATTGTGTAGATTCTTGATTTGAATATCAAAGAATGGCCTTAATTCTCTTGTTTTGTGCCATGGAATTTCTGAAGAATGTTCCAAAACTCTCTAGGTCTCTGTGGGTGGAATTTTCATTGGCCTAACTCTCCTCCCATTGACTTCAGCCGTAAAACTCCCCTTAACTTCAATAGGAGCAGAATTAAGCCAATGAAAATGTCACCCTAACCACTTTAGGATTTCACAAAAACTAAGACCATCCTCCACTACAGCAAGAAAATATAACTCCAGGCACACACAAGGCATGTTGTGCTTTATAGTACTGTGCAGAGAATTGGGGAGGGTTCAATTATATTACAAATGGGTTAAGGGGGATCCAGAGTGTAAATGTGGGATCTGCTTAGGTGATTTCATTAATCAGTGTGGTGAGGAGGTGCTATGTAGCATGGTCTAGGTGGGACTTTTTCTGCTCCCATTGAAGTAAGTGGTAAAACTCCCCCTTGAACGCTGAGGAGGGATATTCAAATAGGATGTCTGCTAGGGCCTATCTGAAGCAAATGTATCTCACTGCATAATAATGACATGAACCTTAATTTGTCCTTGGTGTTTGAGAAAGGAAACGATTTGCATTAATGCTGCTGGTTCAGCACCTCTCAATATAACACCAATTAATTTTCATGTAGCAGATTTATTACAAATATCATGGCTCGCTTTAGCAGAGAGGCTGCTTTGACTGGCAGTTCCGTATCCTGCCGAGCAGATTAATCTGTGCCTGTCTCAGGCCTGAGAGGATCCATCTCCGATTGGCAAGTCCCAGCAATCAACGCACATTTCTTAAACACATCGTTGTGCAGGACTTTGCTTACTAGTATTACCGCAATTTCTGGGCCAGAGACGGGGCTGGTATGTAGTGTAAGCCTGAGCAGCCCTGAAGGCTGCTCCAATTTACATTCAACTGCAGTGGCCCCAAGGGGCTGTTCCAACATCTCAGAAGAGTCAGAGCACAAGGGCATCCAGGTGTGCTTCCTTCCCAGCATTACCCCAGGCCAGGGTGAAGTAGGGCCATCCCTCTGGCCCCATACTACCAAGCAATTTCCCGCTATGTTGGGCCCAGCAGGGAGCCTGGTTTTTAACTTACCTAGCTTAGCATGTGCTAACGTACAGTTTGTTTTGTCTCCAGTAGTTTTACAAGGTGTTAATTTCATGGAGCTACATTAAGTTAGCTAATACAATCTAAAACATGTCCTTAAATCCCAATCTAGACAAAGCTTTACACGGCCGGTGCAGCCTAAGGCAGGAGGCAGATCAGTGAGAGCTGGTGCTCAGCGAGAAGAGTATAATAAAAGGTCATCTTATAAATCCAGGCCCCGAGCTGCTGTAGCTCCATTGACACCAGCTGAACAGCTGACCTGAACTGTTCACAGGTGTCAATTTTTGCTTCTGCAACGTGCAACTTTGCTTTCTACAAGTAATTTAAAGATGTTCCCCTTGTATTATATTGTATTATTGCAACTTTACATTTGTTATTAATGGCTTATTTCCAGATTCTAACCCCTCTTGCTGAGAAACAACCTTGGACGTATTAGATATCATTCTTTTCTCTTTCAATTAATATTTTCCACTAATTTAAAACACTTGATTTTCCCCCAGCACCTATGTGTGACATAGAGCCAGGTGAATTAATAGAACATGTACCTGTGGAGGACTCGGGTTCTCATGCCGAGTCTGCTAATGACATTTATTTCTCTTTGAAGTCCTCAATTAAAGTAAATTAAGATTAGACAGTGGGATGTTCATTATTCCGTGGACTGCATGTATTTTATTTCTGCTACAGCTGGAGGCAACTTGTGTGTCAGTTTTTCATTTCTGTCGTTAGGAAAGTGGCGACACACTGAACTCTGGGGAGAGATGCTATGGACCTGATCCAGAGCTCACTGAAGCCAAAAAGAATCTTTCCACCGATGTCCGTGGGCTTCGGCTCATGCCCCGTTGGACCAGGCTTTCAGATGAGATGAGATCCCATTTAGGCGTCAGATTAATGGGGCAGATTTTCACAAGAGCTCAGCAGTGCCTTGGGTGCTCAGCTGTTCTGCAAAATTTGTCCCTACTGTCACAACTGGCGTTTAGGATGCGGCGCACTCTTCAGAACGTGGGAGGAGATTTTCAGAGGCACAGAGTGGAATTAAGTGCCCAGCTCCTGTTCACTTTCCATAGGAGCTGAGGGCCAGATTTTCAAAGGTATTTAGGGACCTAACTGCCCTTTGTCCCTTTGAAAATCTCCCCTCTGGGATTATTTAGGGGAGCTGAGCTCATTTGCAAAAGTGGCCTTAGAGACCGATGCAGCGTTCCCATGCATGCTTCTCTGCAGCACATTGTACTGCAGGTTCAACTGAGCTCGATAAACGAAACAGCTTTGAGCTGTGTGGCACAGTTTACCCTTGTTTACCTTTCTGCTGGGCCTGTACATGCTTCACAGTGAGCACTAGAAAGAAGCAGCCCCATTTCACTCCTGCCTGAATGTGGTGAAATACGGGAAATGAAGCCCAGCTAGACTGTAACGAAGGGACTGATTCTGCAGCCCTTGATTACCCAAAGCTCGTGCTCAGAGGCAAAGCTGCAGATTCAGGATCTTCATCTAGATAGCTAACAAATCAATATGGGCCCGGGCCATGCCAATGTACACCAGCTGAGGATCCGGCCCATTGATGTCAGTGGAGCTGATTTACACCAGCTGAGGATCTAGCCCATAATAAATATATTACAGAAGGGAAGAACTTTTTTCCTTCTCTCCCTTTACAGGTGTGAGAGAGATCTCCCCGCAGCTCATGTCTCCAAGCCTGTCTCTCAGCCCATATAGACAAGTCCCAGGGAGCTCTGGCTTCAGCAGCTGCTGGAGCCTGAACAGTGGCTTGTTTACAGAATAGAAGTTAATTTTCAGGAAGACAAATTGACCTCCTGGTTTCCTGACTTGGGAGTCCTGTTGGCATTTAGAACTTCCTGGGAAACCACTGCAGCTAAACTGTCACTATTTAAAATGTTGTGTGTCAGATGTTAGTTTTGTGCATAAAATTGTATTGAGGTGAAAGCAATCCTGCAATGGTAGGACTCTTTGGGACTGTTGTTCAGAGACAGTTGGACCAGTCCAGGGTCTGGTTCTCCCAGACACACTAGTGTTACAATGGAATCAGTCCCTGTCGACACCTCATAATTTTATCACGAGGGTTGTGATATTTGGTGTTTTTTTTCAAAGCCCCAGCTCCAGGAGTCATGTGATTAGATGCGACTCTCAGTCCTCATTTTTTTTTCAAATCGTTTCTAACCCTCCTGCACATGGTTATAAGGGTATAAATCTGCCTTATACCATTATAGCTTATTCCCTTTCTCATAGAGGAGTAGCTCTACCAGTGCAAGCCTCTGTAGACTGACATAACTGAGTCCACATGTGAACTGCTTTAACTTTCCCTGGATAGTTAAAGAGGTACAACTTTGGTGTATTGATGAGGCCTAAATGTGGTGGTAACATCAACCTGGGAGCAAGAGAAGGTTAAGAGGTGACTTCAACATGCTCTGTAAGTATCTACACGGGGGAACAAATATTTAATAACAATGGGCTCTTTAGTTTAGCCAAGGAAGGTCTAACAGGATCCAGTGGTTGGAAGTTGAATCTGGACAAATACAGACTGGAAATAAGGTGTACATTATTAACAGAGTAATTAGCGACTAGTACAATTTACCAAGGGTCATGGTGGATTTTCCAGCACTGACAATTTCAAAATCCAGTTTGGTTGTTCCCTGCTCCAGGAATTATTCTGGGGGAGTTTTGTGGCCTGTTTTATACAGGAGGTCAGACGAGATGATGACATTGGTCCCTTCTACTGTTGGAATCTAATTTATAAGACAGCAGTGAGACTCTTGTCCCCCTAGGACGGAGTATACCAGTTTTTCGGTCCCTGGTTATCAAGTAGCTTTCTTTGATCATGTGTGAAGAAAGGTAGGTGAGTCCAGCCGTGAAGGTCAAGTTTTGACTGTGAATGTTACAGGACTCTGAACAAGGCCTGGGATGTGACAAATTGTAAAAGGGCGAAGGGAAAGACGTGGTTCCAAAGAGCCTTGGCTGCTTTCACCTCCCACCATTCTAGATGATGAAAGCAAAAAATTGACCATAATAGATTTCAAATGACTCCGAACCCTCTCCATGCAGTATAATGCAGCTCCACTCCTGTAAAACAGATTACAACTTTCTTTCCAATAATTAAATTTTGTATTAAGAGCAGAGTATGAAAAATACGCCGATAAAATCATGCAGCAATTCACACACTCCAGAAGTTTTATCTTAATCCCCACATTAGCTTTCACTGTTACCACGAGACTATGCCTTGCTGAGCACTGAGATCACACATGATGCAATGAGAACTGCAGCTGCATGATTATTACCCGAGACCCCTTTGATTCAACAACTCCCGTGCGAATACAGTGCAGTGACATACATCCAGTACAAATGCTTAATTCATGAATTCCAGAAGGAGGAGGATCATGTCACCAGGAGAGAGCAGAGCCAGGATTTGAACCCAGGCCACCCTTACTACTGGTGCTATGTCGCTGGTGACAGGCCACATGGCATCTAGGCCATAGAGCTCATGGTGCTGTGCATGCTCAGGGGAGCACAGACGCCAGCAGGAAGGTTATCACCACGTGTGACGGGGTGTCTGTCCCACACAGGACAGGGTTAAGGTGGCCAGATGGGACAATGAACTCCACAGGCTGCACCTGGAGGAGGAGCCAGGGAGCAGGGAATGGATGGGAAGCCGGCTCAGAGGAGGGGCCTATATAAGCCGAGAAGCTGACAACAGAGGGGGCTGCTGGGAAAGGCTGTAGTCACTCCCTGGGTGGAGGGAGGGGTATTAAGACTATAGAGGCAGTCCACAGTTGCTCCCCGGAAGGAGGGAGGAGGGAAGCTGGAAAACTCAGAGGTGGATGGGAAGCTAGGAAGGTAGGAAACGGCTCGGGGGAACGCAGCAAGGTAGGAGAGCACAGGCCATGGCTGCTGACTGGAGAGCCCCTGGCTGGAACCTGGAACAGAGGCTGGGCCTGGATTCCCCTACTAGCCACTGGGATGTGGCCCAGACCAGGCAGAGGGCAATGAACTGTCTGGCATGGTTTGGTCCAGGAAAGACATGGTTACACTCCCCCACCCAGAACGGGGAACCACGTTGTGACCGAGGGCCGAATCACGAAAAGGTGGCTGCAGTTCCTGGGGTGAGAAGGGCCACAGGACAAGAGGACAACGGGAGAGACACCACCAGAGAAGGGCACAACACCTGGGCAGAGCTAATCCCCAGAGCAACCAGGAGGAGGTGCTACCTGCGGTGAGTGGGCCCCTTGACACCACATCTGTGCTGGGGACTAGCCCGGCTTGGCCATTGGTAGCCAGTAACCAGTGCAGCCCCAGCAAGGAAAGCAGCAGTTTGCACCGGATTTCCAGTAGCGAGAAGCTCACCTGGTGAACTTCCTAGTTTTCCTTGTCTGCACTAGGACACTGACTCTCCATGACACTGCATAAATCAGAACAGGAGCGTTTGGGACTCCCTTGGTATTGCCAAGCCCAAGTGTACAAAAGAAAACCCCATGGGTCAGGCCACAAAACAGCCTAAGATTGTCTTAACAGTCATTCTCTATACTGGATTCTAAACCTTTAAAATACACTCGGGTGGTGATTTCAAGTTTTTCTCTACAACTGTGAGGGACAGAAATGTAGTTTTTTAAAGAGGAAGCTGAGATTCTTATGTCATCACCTGGCTCCAGAAGTTGGGGCTTTAAGAAAACCACCAAGACTTGTGAGAAAACGGCAAGATCTGGCAACGCTGTCTAAATGACTCTGTAGACCATAGGGCAATGGAGAAGTTAGGGCTATGGGCTCGCTCCAATGCAGCTATGCCATTTGCTAGCCTTTGATGGTGAATCCCAAAGTGAGCTGGTTGATAAAGTTTTGCAGAACAGTTTCCCATTGGAAAATGCAGTTTTGTCAAGATCTAAATGTTTCCCAGGAGCATGTCAAAGTGAAGTGTTGAAACATTTTGTTTTGATTTTCTCATTTTGTTTCAACTTCTACATCATAGTTATAATATTTAATATATTCTATTTTATAATAAATTACTTAAGATTTTATAGTTTATTATAATATTTCAACATATCTAAACAAAACGTTCTAACATTATTGAAATGAAATTTTCTGGAATTTGTGTTCTGTGATAAATGTCAAAATGTTGGCCTTTCATTCCAATTCAGAATGAAAACAAATGTTGAAATACCAATATTTCCTGCAGGACATAAAATCCAATTTCCGACCAGTTCTAATTGCAAGTGCAGACTGGCCTCAGTGGAACAAAGATTAAGTGCAACAGAGAGTTTAAGTGTAACAAAGGCTGAGCAGAGATCAGTGGAGGTTTGCATCAAAAGATTTTTAATTAATTGATGTGGAGGTGTTTCTTTAACCAGAGGGATATTCTGCAGGCAGCTAGCTCTGCTGCTGAATTGTTTTCTTTTCTGCATTTGATTCAATGCTTCCCTGGCTTCATGCCCACTCCAGCCGGGCAAATTGTTTTCTGACTTTATGCTGCCAGCACAAACAGCAGCTGCATTATTAAAAACCAAAGGAAGATGAGTTGTCTCAAGTGACTTATTGTTAGGGCTCTGGTGGGCGATGTTGGTGCTATAGTTAGGATCTTGCAACGTTTCTACTGAGTCTCAGGTGTAGAGCTCATCTGTTTCAAATCACACTGATGCTATTAATTTTAACCAATGGTCAGACTTACCAATCAGATCTAAGGCTTGTCTGGAAGATTATTCCAGGTTGGAGTAGGGTGTGAATTTAAAATGTTCTAGCTATTCTGGAATAAGAGTGTCCACACGGGAACTTCCTTCGACATCAGATTCCAATGAAATCTCAAGACTGGTACCATTTTCCTCAATCTATCAGTGCATAATGACACAGTCTGGAAGGATGGATAGCTACTGAAACTGGCCAAAGTGATCACCTGCGTGCAGATTCTCCAGTTTCTGAATGCTGTGCTTAGCGGCCGAAGGGTGCACGTATTCTTCGAAGGACAAACCAGCAAGCCACGCACCTTGAATAATGGGCTCTATAGGTGCTGTAGTCGCTCCGACAGGCTTCAGAGTTTACGTGAGCGATATGCCTGAAACAATAGCACAGAAGTTTGCATATGCTGATGATTTTGCACTCACACCTCAGGCCTGTAGCTTTAAAGAACTTGAAGTGACCTTATGATCCTGGAGGAGTATTTCCAAAAGTGGTTGCTGAGACCAAATCCCAGCAAATTGGTAGTCTTAGCTTTCCACCCTGACAACAGAATTACACAAAACACTCTGTCGAGTTTTGTGGTGAAACTGCATTATGACCCAAAGCCAACACTTCTTGGTGTCATTCTTGACCGCACACTGACCTTTCATGACAACCTTCAGAAAGCAAAGACTCGCATCAACATTATTAAAAAGTTAGAGGGAATAAACTGAGGATCAGCTACCCTGGTGCTACAAGCATCAGCCTTGGCCCTGTACTGTGCACTGGTGTGGACAAAAAGCTGCCACACTTACCTTGTGGGTAGGCAGCTGAATCAGACCATGCAAATCATCATGGGAACTGTAAAACCAACACCTCTACTGTGGCTTTCTCTATTAGCAAACATTGAACCTCTAGCTGTCCATTGAGATATAGTCACAGCACGAGAACCTAAATGCACTGGAAACTACCCAGAACTCCTATCCAGCAGGTAATGGAAATATACCCCAACAACGCCTGAAATCACAAAAACCACTATGGACCACCCGGGACCACCTATTCCCTCTGGATCTGGCCAGGGAATGTTGAGTGTCTGGACCCCAGCCACCTTTCCAAACAAGTGTAGTATCACTGACCCAACAAGCCACCCTCCTAGCTTCAACCTGCCACACAGACTTTGGACCACACTGAACCTTATCCGAACAAACATGGAAGATGAGGCTTCTTGATACAAAAGTGCAAAATCAAGGACTCCCCTTTGTGTTACTGTGGTGAGAACAACCAAACCATCAAACCCATCACAATGCAGTGACCGAAATATGGACTCAGCCATGAACTAGGTAAATATCCACAGCGTCACAAAGAAGGCCTTGAAATGACTTATGGACCTTCAACTGCATCTTAGAATGTTGCTTTGCCAGTGCCATGCGCGTGCACAAGACAGAGTGCTGAACAGTTATTCCAGAATAATTATGATTGTCAATCTCCCCATGTAAACAAGCCCTTAGACAATTCACAGAATCCACCATTCTGTGGCTGGGTCTTGGCACCGTCCTGGGATCAACATCCACAATATAGCTGTCAGCCTGTGAGTTGCATCTTTCGGCACACAGTTGTAGCTATGCCACACATCCTGAGGAAGCAGCAGCATGTCACCTGGGAGCAGACCAGCAACCAGATTGTGACTCAGAGGCAGAAGGAGTCTGTGCCAGCCCTGTCCCTAGGGAGGAATACTTCTCACTCGGCACTTTCTCAGCTACTCTGGCTGCCAGTTTGGGGGGAAGAGGGTGGGCTCTCCCTCCCCTGCCCAGCTGGAGGGAGAGCTGTGGGCCTGGGGAGGATGTTCTCCACCCCCATGGTACTAGTAGCCAGCGGGTACATAAGGTGAGTTTCAAACTTGGACTGTTTGCATCAAGGTCTGTCTCTTATATACATGTGCAGGGGCAGGGACAGACTCTCCCTGTATAAGTGACCCAAGGACCTCTTGATGCCAACTGGCAGAGAGTGCACAGGTGCACTGGGGTTGTTGGGATCCCCAGCTCTGGTATTATCTACCAGTTCACCAAAGAGCATCATGTCAGGGCTCTGCTGAAGCCTGTGTCACACAGGTCATCATGAGACATGTATGTGCGGCTATATGGGAGGAGATGTGCATACACTGGAAATACATTGGAGCCTTGGAGTTAAAGGTAGGTTACCCAGAAGTCGCGTAGTGTGAGACAGATTCCACCATACAGGAGGTGTGAGACACTTAACTCCCTGGCCAATCATTGTGTAGTGCGTATCTTGCAACAGAAATTTGTTTCCATACTGAGTCAAATGCTAATGAAGAGATTTTGGGGGATTTTAGGAGGAAAGTTAACAGGAAGAGATGAACAGTTGGAGGTTTGGGAACTCTGGCCACAAGTGAAGAACAGAGGGCTGGTCTAATAGATCTAGAGGTGCAGAGAGATGCCTGGGCGTCCTTCATTTAGGGACATATGCTGCCAGAACAAGGTTTGTTCTTATGAAAGGAGGGTCTCAGCCATCCTGCCTGACAAACGCTGTGAGAAGGGCTATTGGGAAGCAGGCCCTTACTACAGACAAGAGGACGTCTTGTTAGTTAAGCTTAGGCCCTAGAATGCATGTTACAATTTTAGCTTATATGTAGTCCTTTCTTTCCAATCTTTCTGTTTGCCACCACGGGACTCGCTGGTCAATAATCTTACCCAGGCGTTCTCTGGGAACAAATCCATGTGCTGGGTGTCAAGCAGAGCTGTGTTCCGAGCTGTACCTCGTAAGCTGGGGGAACAGCAGGTCTGGCAATGCAATGCTGTGTGTCCCGTGGCACGGAGGTGAGCACTGCTTGGAGGGCTTGGGTGACCAGATGTCCTGATTTTATAGTGTGGCAAATTGCCGGTACTGTTCTGCTGGGTCTCACGCTTTCTCTTCTCTGGGGTAGGTTCAGGGCGTTATTGCTTGCCTCTGAACCACTTCTTAATCACTCCCCTAGTGTCCTTGGAGGAGGGGAGTGGAGAGGGAGGGACCTGGGCCCGCCCTCTACTCCAGGTCCCAACCCAGGGGCCCTGGGGTTGTGGTGAACCACTTGACTAGCGGTTTCTTCCCCTGGGTTACTTCCCTCTCATACCCGTCAGCTTGTGAAGGGCTTCTCGCCTCTCTTCTATACAAGCCTGGTGCCCCTTACCTAGGGTTTCTGTTGGGCTTCCCAATCCACCGCAGCACTCCTCCAAACCTTCTATTTCTCTCTGGACAAACTCTTCTCTTCTGCAATCTGCACTCTGCTCCAATCCAACCTTTCTCCTTCAACTACCACCCCCTGTCTGACTGAAGCAGGGGTTTATATCCCATGACTGGAGTCAGGTGCTCTAACTGGAGTCAGGTGCTCTAAGTGGAGTCAGGTGCTCTAATTGGCCACAGCTGTTCTAGTTAATCTAAAGCAAACCTTCCTCCCTTGGCAGGGAATAAGGCCCCCTGCTAACACTCTTATGCTGCCTTCTGGCCATGCTGTATCACGATAGGGACAGTCCTGATTTTTGGGTCTTTATCTTATATAGGCTCCTATTATCCCCCACCCCCTGTCCCGATTTTTCACACTTGCTGTATGGTCACCCTATGGAGGGCTCAGGGTTTGGACTGTTCCTATCGCTGTCCTGCAGGAGGGAAAGCGGTGCCCACGTGGGTGGGCATGTATTGCTCGTAGTTAGTGGAGTCAGGAAGCTGACCACAGCCAGTAAGACAAGGGCAGGCAGTAGCCAGGGTACTTCTGGGAGACATCCCAGTGTAGTGCCTAGACCTGTGAGTGCCCAATCCTGAACAGTGTCTGCGCATCATAAACAACCAAACAAGGATGAACATGCATCAGAGGGGTAGCCGTGTTAGTTTGGATCTGTAAAATCAGCAAAGAGTCCTGTGGCACCTTATAGACTAACAGACATATTGAAGCATGAGCTTTCGTGGGTGAATACCCACTTCGTCAGACACATGCAGGTATTTACCCACGAAAGCTCATGCTCCAATACGTCTGTTAGTCTATAAGGTGCCACAGGACTCTTTGCTGCTTTTAAGGATGAATATCTTTGCCTGAAGGAAAGATTGCAGAAGCAGCATCCTTCACAAAGCTACATTGCTTCAAATCCTGGCTTGCCTGGAGCCTAGGAGTCTAGGCCAGTATGTCAGGCTTCATCGACACTGAACCTGCTCCAGGGACGCGGCCACACCACCGTAGCTCCCACTATGGTGATGGGAGGGGTTCTCCACCTTTCCGAGAGCCGGCAGCTTGGTGGACAGCTGAATTCTTCCACCGGCCTAGCGCTGTCTGCACCAGAGGTTGGTCTGTTTTCCTACGTCAATTTTTCAGCCCCCAAGCTACGGAGCTAGGTCCACATACCTTTCCGGTGTATCAGTGGCCTCAGACAGGGGGAGTCGTTACTTGTGGCAGTTGGATACACGCATGTCAGACACATTAGATATCAACCCAAATTCCTTCTCGTGAGTAACATTGTGGTCTTCATTAGTGAGCCTGAACTCTGTAAAGTGGAGATATTTATCTTTCCTTTCCCAGCACTCACTGTGCTGCTCGTTATGATAAGGTGTCTGCCTTTGAAAGACTACAGCAAATTAGCTTCTTTTGTGGCTCCCTCTTGGAAAAAAACCACGTGATCCTTAGCAGTAAACTTTCTGTTGCACTTTCAAGCACCTGCTGCTTTAATAGTACTGAGGAGATGCTCGAGTTCTCCGGCACAGTGCCCAAAACAAACAGCGAGACGGGCTCTCGTCCCCCGTCCCACATGTGTGTGTTGAAAGGTACAATCAGCACAGAACCTTATCTGGCTAGATTCTGACACAGATAAGGCCCCCGCACACCTGACAGATTGAAGGCCAGAAAAGACCGTTGTGATCACCTTGGCTGTGTCTACACTTAAACCATGGCAGTGGCACTCACTATAGTGATGGGAGGGCCTCCCCAGCGCTGTAGCTAATCCTTCTCCCTGGGGAGATGGTCGCTAGGTCCCCAGTGCTGCCTCCACTGGGACTTAGGTCGGCTTAACTACGTCGCTGAGGGGGTGGGGTGGATTTTTCACACTGCTGAGCACCACAGCTGGGTCAACACAACTTTTTAGTGTAGACCTGGGGCTAGTCTGAGCTTCTTTCCCTGCACGGGCTCCCCGCGCTGGGGGGAGTCAGACTCCATGGAGCACACGTGGGCGGGGAGCGGGCAGAGGTTTTGCTCCACACCACTGAGCTGGAGCAAAGGGCTAATGGCCAGCTTGGATTCCTGAACAGGCGACTCTCAAGTAAGAGCAGAGAGGTTATTTTACCGCTGTATTTGGCAGTGGTACCCAAAGAGTGTCTCCAGCATTTGGCACACGCTGCTGGAATGCTGTGTCCAGTTCTGGTGCTTATAATTCAAGGAGGATGTTGAGGGCTCAGAGAAGAGCTACCAGGATAATTAAAGGATTGGAAAATACGCCTAGTGAGAAATTCCAGGAGCTCAATCTATTTATCTTAACAAAGAGAAGGTTGAGGGAGGGCTTGATCACTGTCTGTAAGTACCTACCTGGGAACAAATATTTAATAGTGGCCTCTTCAGTCTAGCAGACAAAGATGTAACACGGCCCAATGGCTGGAAGTTGAATCCAGACAAATTCAGACTAGAAATAAGGAGTAAATTTCTGACTGTGAGGGGTAATTAACCACTGGAACAACTTACCCAAGGTCATGGTGGGTTCTCCGTCACTGGCAGTTTTTAAATGAAGATTGGAAGTTTTTCTAAAAAGTCACCCTCTAGTTCAAACAGGAATTATTTTGGAAGTCCCATGACCTGTGTTATCCAGGAGGTCAGACTAGACGAGCACAATGGTTCCTTCTGGCCAGGTTTCAGGGGGAAATAAACTGTATTCTTTCAAAAGCTACAGTTACTTTCCCATCCAAAGCTGGGAAGGAGTTTTTTCTTGAAGGATGTCTCTGAGCCCCCACACTTCCTACCGCTACGTCTGGGGTAGTTCTGGTTATGCAGGGTAGTGACTCCAATGACAGTCTAATCCACAGGATTTCAAACTGTGGCTTAATCTTTCCTTGAAAATGTTGCCTGCTTTCTCTTCAGAACAAGTAAACATTTTGTCTTATCTAATGATTTCTTCAGAGGTTAACACGAAGTGCAACTGTGTTTGCAATGCAGTGTTTCTCCGATGATTTGGTGATACACTGCTGAAGATAAAATGCTAGAGTAAAAAGAATTTGAATATGTAAATTAGGAAACATTAATGGAGAAACAATTTCCTTTTGCGTTCAGATAAATAAGTGTTCCCACATGGGCTCCTAGTCTCCCACAATCTATTCCCCCTGGAAAAATCCAATGGTAGGTTTATGAGCCATAGAATCTCTCTGCGCAAGCTAATTTTTCTTAGTATTTCAACTTGTTTTCTTTATGTAAATAGCTATTTACGGGTTTCGGGTTTTTGCTGTATGTTTATTTTAAGAAAAATCAAGTGAACACAGTTGTAGAGCATGACATTTACTGAGCTTATAATGAAAAGTTTTTGAAATACAGCCAATGATCTGTAATAAAAGGGGATGAATGCAGTATTCAAAATCAGTATATTATATAACACAGTTGAGCCTTGCATTTGCAATGCATATATGTTCAGCGGAACTGGCTTTTAAATACAGGAGGGAAATCTTGGCTTGTGGTTGAGACAAATAATCATGCATCTGCTTCAGCATTTCGCTCACGACTGAGACAGGTTTTAGCATAATTTATTTATCTAATTAACCACAGGAAATAACTTATAAAATAGGCCAGCACAGGAGCTGGTTAGCCAGTGGTGCTTTTGGTTGGGATGCGAACACCTGCTTCACAGCAATGTTTAGACCATTTTGTGTAGGCTACTGACAAGGCATTGCACTTACAGCTGACCAGGTTCTGACTCCACTCAGCATCCCAGCCGTGAAAGGGATGCTTTCCCTTTCCAATCACATAGGAAATTGTCAGATCTTCCTTTAGTGTAAATTAGCATGGCTCCATTGATTTCTCCCCCTCCCTGGCCGCTCTGTAATGGGCCAGGTAGAGAGTTCTGCTTTCCTGCTAGGTCTGGGTGAGGGCTAAGGACTTTGCTTTTTTGATGGTCTTGTGGTTAAGGCAGTCACGTGGGTCTCAATCCTTAGTTCTGCACTAGAATCCTGTGGGACCTTGGACAGGTCACTTGATCTCTGTGTCGCTCCTGGGGCTGGGGGAGAAACGGCTTTCCTGTCCCATAAGAATATTTGACTGTGTGAAAAATGTTCCTGTTCCACATGGGGAGGAAACGTCAACATTTTTGCAAACTGACAAACTGAAAAAGAAATTTAGTTTGGGTAAATCTCAATGTTTTGTTTTGATCATTTTAAAACATTTAGTTTTAATTTCAACCTCTGATCTTTTTTGAAGTCTTTTTTAATCTAAAGTGGTTAAACGAAAAGTCATTTTGACTAAAAAACTCAGAATGTTTCCTTTTAAAAATGTCAAAAATGACAAAGTTTGACCATTTTGGGAGGGTGGGGGGAGGAATCCCAACATTTTTTCGAGTCAAAAATTTTGTCAAAACTGAACCTGTTTCACCCAGTTTGATTTTTGACTAACTGGCATTTTTTGGCAAAAAGATGATTAGTTGAAAATTTCCCGACCAGCTCCTCTCAGTTCTTCGTCTGTAGATATTTTCTTTGTCTGTTTTTTCTATTTCGTCTGCAAGCTGTTTGTGGAAGGGGCTGTCTCTTACTATTTGGCCATACAACAGCTGGCACAATGGCGCTGGCTTCTCCGTGGGGGCTTTTTAGCACCAATGTGATACAAATACTGAATAACGGTAGTTGATTTAATAGTTCACAGCCTCTGCTCTTTCACTTTCTGACCTTTGCTCTGTTTGAATAAAACTTCAGAGTGGACACATGGGTACATTTTCACTGTGAAATACAGCCATTTTTGAGATATTGTCCATTAACACTAATAATAATAATTACATTGTAAACTACCCAAGCTATCCTGCTGAGTCTAACTTGAAGGTTTACTTGTCCAAATCATATTAACTGCTTCCAAAGCTACCCACAGTAGGAGTGCATTTTGTGAATGGCAGTTGAAGAAAAACATATTCTGACCGGCCTTTAGGGGCCATTTCTGCAGTTCGAGAGCACATCAGTAGAGAGGAGTCAAAGGGGCTGGAATTGTTCAAAACATTCGTGTCATCACTAGGATTAAAAAGAAATTGAAAAAAATGAATGATCATATGCAACACTGACATGAAAATTTCAGCATAATACACACACACACAATACAACACACAGAGTCACAATCCTGGAATCTTATTATATAGATAAAATTTGTAATGTTTTTCATAGACTCTAGGACTGGAATGTGTGTTGATTGAGCCACATGAGTCTCTAAAACATTAGCTGCTACAACTAGCATGAGTCATCTTGCCAGATGCACTATATTTCTTATGCAAACAGACATGTGACATTACATATCCTCAGATAGCCTTCTTCCACTCCTTGCACAGGTACAAAGTCAGCAAAATTAAACCTGAGAAATGAACCTAGTGCTGGGGGTGGAATTAAGTGGGCCAAGGAAGCACCCACCTCTTCTCAGAACTCTCCTCACAGCTAGTGAAGAAAGACAATCAGTGATGTACATGCAATTCACTGTCCTTTTCCTTTCAGTGGAAAAGCCTCAGAGTAACATTTATGGCTGCTCCTTAAGGACTCGTGTCTAATAGCACCTTCCTTTGGAAGCAGTCCTTTGATTTCAGTGGGAATACATGTGGAATGTGGCAATACTTAACGTGAGGGAGAGTGGCAAAGTCCAGGTCCATCTCTTTGCCTGAAGGGTGTCGCTGGCAGGGAAGTGTTGCTTCCTAATGCCACAACATTTTCAGGGACACTGTCCACTTTAAAACCCTCTAAGAAAAAAAATCCTTACCAACATTACAAATAGCTCCTTAGGGGCTAGATGATCACAGATCTTATCCAGCTGCACGGGGGTATAAGATGACAGACTGATAGACCAAGAGACAGGCTGACTTCTAAGCTATCTTAGGTGCAGTACATGAACACAAGAAGCCTGGGAAACAAGCAGGAAGAATTGGAAGTCCTGGCACAATCAAGGAACTATCACGTGATTGGAATAACAGAAACTTGGTGGGGCAGTTCACATGACTGGAGCACTGTCATAGATAGGTGTAAACTGTTCAGGAAGACAGGTACCAGGGGAAAGGTGGAGGAGTTGCACTGTATGTAAGAGAACGAGTGGTATGATTGCTCAGCACTCCAGTAGGAAACTGGAGACAAGCCTGTTGAGAGTCTTTGGGTTAAGTTTAGAGGTGAGAGCAACAAGGGTGATGTCGTGGTGGGCATGTGTTATAGACCACCGGATCAGAAGGATGAGGTGGACGAGGCTTTCTTCGTACAACTAATTGAAGTTTCCAGATCACAGACCCTGGTTCTAATGGGGGACTTCAATCACCCTGACATCTGCTGGGAGAGCAATACAGCAATGCACAGACAATCCAAGAAGATTTTGGAGAGTGTTGGGGACAACTGCCTGATACAAGTGCTGGAGGAACTGACTAGGGGCCGTGCTCCTCTTGACCTGCTGCTTACAAACAGGGAAGAATTGGTAGGGGAAGTAGAAGTGGGTGGCAACCTTGGCAATAGTGACCATGAGATAGTTGAGTTCAGGATCCTGACAAAAGGAAGAAAGGAGAGCAGCAGAATACGGACTCTGGACTTCAGAGAAGCAGACTTTGACTCCCTTAGGGAACTGATGGGCAGGATCCCCTGGGACAATAACATGAGGGGGAAAGGAGTCCAGGAGAGCTGGCTGTATTTTAAAGCAGCCTTATTGAGGGCACAGAAACAAACCATCCCGAAGTGCAGAAAGAATAGCAAATGTGGCAGGCGACTAGCTTGACTTAACAGAGAAATCTTCAGTGAGCTTAAACTCAAAAAGGAAGTTTACAAGAAGTGGAAATTTGGACAGATGATTGGGCAGGAGTATAAAGATATTGCTCAAGCATGCAGGAGTGTAATCAGGAAGGCCAAGGCACAACTGGAGTTGCAGCTAGCAAGGGATGTGAAGAGTAATAAGAAGGATTTCTACAGGTATGTTAGCAACAAGAAGAAGATGAGGGGAAGTGTGGGCCCCATACTGAATGGGAGAGGCAACCTAGTGACAGAAGATGTAGGAAAAGCTGAAGTACTCAATGCTTTTTTTGCCTCGGTCTTCAAAGACAAGGTCAGCTCCCAGACTGCTGCACTGGACAATACAATATGGGGAGGAGGTGAGCAGCCGTCAGTGGTGAAAGAACAGGTTAAGGACTATTTAGAAAAGCTGGACATGCACAAGTCCATGGGGTCAGATCTAGTGCATCCAAGGATGCTGAGGGAGTTGGCTGATGTGATTGCAGAGCCATTGGCCATTATATTTGAAAATTCGTGGCAATTGGGGGAGGTCCCAGCCGATTGGAAAAAGGCAAATATAATGTCCATATTTTAAAAAGGGAAGAAGAAGAACCCAGGGAACTATAGACCGGTCAGCCTCACTTCAGTCCCTGGAAAAATCATGGAGCAGGTCCTCAAGGAATCCATTCTGAAGCACTTGGAGGAGAGGAAGGTGATCAGGAACAGTCAACATGGATTCACCAAGGGCAAATCTTGCCTGACCAACCTGATTGCCTTCTATGATGAGATAACTGGATCTGTGGATATGGGGAAAGCAGTGGATGTGATATATCTTGACTTTAGCAAAGCTTTTGATACAGTCTTCCACAGTATTCTTGCCAGCAAGTTAAAAAAGTATGGATTGGATGAATGGACTACAAGGTAGATAGAAAGCTGGCTAGATCGTCGGGCTCAATGGGTAGTGATCAATGACTCGATGTCTAGTTGCCAGCCGGTATCAAGCAGAGTACCCCAGGGGTCAGTCCTGGGGCCGGTTTTGTTCAACATCTTCATTAATGATCTGGATGATGGGATGGATTGCATCCTCAGCAAGTTCGCAAATGACACTAAGCTGGGGGAGAGGTAAATACGCTGGAGGATAGGGATAGGGTCCAGAGTGACCTAGACAAATTGGAGGATTGGGCCAAAAGAAATCTGATAAGGATCAACAAGGACAAGTGCAGCGTCCTGCACTTAGGACGGACGATCCCAGGCACTGCTACAGGCTGGGGACTGACTGGCTAAGCAGCAGTTCTGCAGAAAAGAACCTGGGGATTACAGTGGATGAGAAGCTGGATGTGAGTTAGCAATGTGCCTTTGTTGCCAAGAAGGCCAATGGCATATTGGGCTGTATTACTAGGAGCATTGCCAGAAGATTGAGGGACGTGATTATTCCCCTCTATTTGGCACTGGTGAGGCCACACCTGGAGTATTGCATCCAGTTTTGGTTCCCCCACTACAGAAGGAACGTGGACAAATTGGACAGAGTCCAGTGGAGGGACAAGGAGTGCAGTTTCCCTTTTCTGAGGTAGTATGGGTAAAATTTTCCAAAGCCCCAGAGGGCCCAGATCAGTAAATGGATTTAGGCACCTACTTCCAATGTGGCAGACTGACAAGTTCCTGCCATGTCCCAAGGGAACGTTGTTGAGTTAAGTTCCACTGGCTTAGTGTTGAAATCTGGGGAATGTATTGTATTAAAATGCAGTTATGTAGGTGTTGTTGTGGGGTTGTATGTAGTGCCATGGGAAAGGTAAACAGGAGAATGGCAGGGGAGGATCAGGCAAGTTCATACAGGTTGTAACCTTTCCAGAGAAGCCACCTTCCTGGCAAGGAGCACGTATACTAGTTTAGATGGGAGTCTCCAGGGACCAGCAGACAAAGAAAGGGTTTTTGGATAAAAAGCATGGTTTTACACTGGCTCAGGGCCTTCTTTCTGATTCAGCCCACAGCCAGGGGACTCCTGGTCTACTGGGGGCCCCAATCCTCAGGATAGGGTTGAACCAACTGGGTCCTTGTTCTGAGCTGAAGCTATGATGAACAGGTAATGCCAAAAAATCCCTCTTGGGTGGCTTTTGAAGGAATGTTCCAGCCAGAATCCATGTGAGGGCTGGTCTTAACTCTGGTTAGCTTCTTAGCATGTGAGCAGGTTCTGCTATGGTTTTTAATACGCTTTCTCAGTGCTTGTCCTTCTACTGCCAGCCTGCGGAGCAATGTGCTATTCAACAGAGCTTAAAGTGTCAGAATCCAGCCCCGAGTGATTTTAATGCTAGAGATACACACACATGCTAAATTACACTTTCAGATCCTCCACTCAGAAGCCAATGGAGCATACCTGGGCTGAGGATCTGGCTCCACAGATGTTATTTTGCTATGACTAAAAGCATGTATGAAGACTGTGTAATGGTGAAATATAGCACAAAGTTTGTACTGCCGGGAGATTGCATTAGTCACGAGTAGCAGAGAAATGAATGCAATATGCAATACGCAAATCTTCCAAGACAAATGGCCATAAAAGCTGTATAATTATCTTACTTGGTTAACTACCTGTATTTTGTTTGTGTCTGTTTCTCTCTTTTTCTTTTCCATTTGAAGTACATTAGTTACTATGGAAACCATGATGACATTTTTATGGGAAGGACTTTGCATTTACAATCCCCCTAACTCTATCTTCTGTTCTCTGGCCCACCAGTGTAAGTCCAGAGAACCTTCACTCCTGTGAATGGCTTTTAGTCTGGTATAACTGAGAACAGGATTTGGCCCTATTTGTGAAATGGCTTGCGATTTATAGCCTGGTATACTGTTGTTTGCAAAATGAAGTACTTTATGTGATTGTTGGCATGACCATAAAAGTGGTGTGTATCTGTGTATCTGAGTATATCATATCATAGAAACGTGGGGCTGGAAGGGACCGCTAGAGGGCATCTAGTCCCTCTGCCTGTGTCGAGGAGGACCAGGTAAATCTAGACCATTTCCAACAGGTGTTAGTCCACCCTGTTCTTATACACTTTCAGTGACGGGGATTCCACAGCCTCCCTTAGTCACTTATTCATGAGTTTAACAACCCTGAGAGTTAGAACGTTTTTCTAATATCCAGTTTAAATCTCCCTTGCTGCAGATTAGGCCCATTACATCTTGTTCCTTCAGTGCACACGGAGAACAACTGACCCCTGTCCGCTTTGTAAAACATCTATGCTATATGTGTAACCAAGGTTTCATCAAAACACCCCACCAACTCACAACCTGCGTGGGGTGTGTATCTCCACACAGGTCCTGAAGGGGTTAATGTGGGCCTGAGGGGCCAGTTGGGATACCTGGCTGCACCTAGAGGGAGAGCCCACCCTAACTGAATAAGAAGCCCAGCCCCTCACTTCTCCTCTGGTGCATCCCTGTAGGAGAATCCCCCAGTGAACAGGCAAAGCAGGGACTCCCCCCCGACCTCCTCCCCACAGTGGGGAAAGCCAAACACCAGGGGGCAGAAATCTAAGCATCCTCCAGCGAGGCCTGTGCTCCACCCTCAGCCCCACCTCAGCTCCTGCAGTTCCAGGGGTTCTTCACCCCCCCACTTAGGCTGGGGGGCAGTTGCAATTGGGTCCCGTCTCCACCCTCCCAGGCCTGGGGTTGCAGGATAAGTGGGGAGGAGCAAGGATCAGACTGTCAGTTGTGACAATGGGGTGGGCTATTCCCTTCCCAGCCCCAAACCTGCTCTGGACTCCTGAGGAAGAGAGGGAAGAGCTCTGCCCAGCTCCCGCAGCCGCGCTGACTGGCTGCTCTCCCCAGGGTGGCGGGGAAGGCCACCAAACAGATGAGCTTCCCCTGCAGCCAGGGGGAATTCACAAGGGGGCTGGAGCTTCTTGCAGGGCAGATAGCTCCAGCAGCGGCCAAAGGCCTGTTACCGGCCATGCCCAGTGGGTGCTGCTCTGCTCCCATGGGTGGGCGATGCCCATGCCAGCACTAAGAAGCAGCAGCAGCAGATGATAGGCCACGCATTCATTTGCACAGGCTCTCATCCCCTCAGTGGGTCCACTCCTCCTCCCTGCAGGGCTGATGAAGTGGCGATAGCAGATACCCCAATGCAGAGCTCATGGGGGGTCTATCCAAGAGCCATGAGGCCACCCAGCGTTCCCATACCTGGGGAGGCTGAGGCCATATTGTGCTGCTGGAGCAGGCCCAGAAAATCTTGCTGCGCTTATCTTTTGCAAGGAACAACAAACAGCATGAAGCCAGCTGACACAGAGAGAGAGAAGATGTAGCTGTTATTGAGCCATCATCGATAAGCCCTGGCAGCTGAATGAGACCCGGGCTGTGTCTCTAGCTGTGCTCACGCTGTTTAGAACCTGGGCCCGGTCAGCACAACTGCTAGCCAAGTCCCTGATGCGCCAGGGGCCAAGATCAAAGGAAGAAATCGAGTTCCGCAGAAAGGGGCAGTAGATTTCCTACACAGAGAAAGCCCAGCGTTCTCTGGGGCAGTATTATTCTGTTCACAGGTTCCCTGAGGAGTACTGTATTCAAATAGCACCTGCTGCCCAGGCACAGTAAGAGGCAGTCCCCGCCCTGAAGCACTTCCTGTCCACACTGATGAGTGCCAAAGGAAGTATTATGATCCCCATTGTACAGATGGGGAAACTGAGACACAGAGCTACTGAGTGATAGAGTCAAGGGGAGTCTGTGGTAGGACTCGAAAGTGAACCCAGAACTCCTGAATCCTCATCCAGTACCTTAGCCACAGGCCCCTCCTTCCCCTCACATGCAGGCTCACTCTATGGTTGTGGCATCTGCTGCAGGTTCTAAGCTTTCACTGTAGGGACAATAAACAATTCAGTATCTCACCCTTCCAGCCGTGATAACTCAAACTGTGAACGGAGAGTAACAAAGTCAGTGACATTTGCCTGAGTCTGCACTCAGCCTAAAAAAACTTCAGGACCAGACTTCAAAGAGAAACTGCTGAGCTTCAGTTCATCTGCATATTTGACACCATCAGCTCAGGATTGAACAAAGACTGTGAATGGCTTGCCAACTACAGAACCAGTTTCTCCTCTCTTGGTTTTCTCATCTCATCTGCTTTAACTGTGCCTCATCCTCCCTGATTGAACTAACCTTTTTATCTCTAGCTTGCTTGCTAGCATATATATACCTGCCCCTGGAAATTTCCACTACATTCATCTGACGAAGTGGGTATTCACCCACGAAAGCTCATGCTCCAAAACATCTGTTAGTCTATAAGGTGCCACAGGATCCTCTGCTGCTTTCACCCAGCTATGGTGTCTCTCAGAAAAGAGACCTCTTCTCTGTCAAAAGCTGAATGCACGTAGGAGAGTCCAGGGGCAAGAACACAAAAATGTGTTTACAGTAAAGCAAGTCTCCTGTATTTTGTCTACAACATGGAGGTTTGAGAGATATTTGGTTTAACCACAACCTGCTGAGAAAATGGAGCAGCATGTAATGGTTGGCTTCCACTGCAGTCTCTCACCCATGTTTTCTCGACAGTCCATGAGAGTAAAGATATTAGCCCCTGACACGGGCTGGGAAAATTATCAGTGATTAGATTTTCTGGCGATTTACTCACAGAAAGAGAGATGGGGAGGTCTGATTACTATTATAAAGTAATTGAAATCTCAAGAGTTTGTAGAACATTATGGGTCAGTCTTTCTAGCAACTCAAAGTCATTAAAAGTTAAAAAAATAATATATTTCCAAGAGTAACCTGATCTAACTGAAACCTGAAATGCTGTAAGAGTTCACAAACCACCACATTCATAACATGAGAATACGCAGGAAGAACATCAACCCTTGAGAAGCTGTGGGTATTTGTGAGGTGTTCATTAAGGTTGTGCTACATCCATTTTCATTTAAAAACAAACTAGAAAAAACATGTTTAAAATGAAAAAAACAAAGACACATTAACACGCAAGATCCTCAGTCTGGAAAGGGTACAGTAACAGGACTGTTGTTTGTGGTGATTTACTGTTTAACACTGTGAGAAGGCTCTGTAGTTCTCTGTTTTTAACTGAAACAGAAAAATATATTTTAAAGCAGCCCTGTGGTATAGACAATTTAATATTCACTCACTGATCACAAAAAGGAATGTTTGGGGAGAGGGGCGTGAATTCCTTACCTGTTAATTAGAAGCTGCTGTGATCAGATCAACCAGCTAATTACAGAGCTTGGAGTTTGTTTGAAACAAACAGACATGATTGAATAAAAACCTTCGCTTTTTATTTTTATTTATTTTTTTAAAGAGATTGTCTTTTTATAACAGAAACCATCTTGGACAGAATGGCTGCTGCTAGATGAGGTATATTGCAGTTTTATAACTCTGAAAATATATACTGTAGACTCTAATTCTGTGTCCATACCAATAACGATACATGTCTTTATTGCAGTGTGAGCTGTTTAGTATGGAAATAGCAACTTCAGGCTGTATTTCCCCAGGGCAAGGTAGGACCCTCTTTTATGTTTCAAAACAAAAGGTTTTTGAACAGGTTGTATCAGAGTTTTAAGCTACTGTGTTTGGGGGATAATAATACTAACTCAATTTTTGCTTGTTGTTTAATCAAACACGTGGGGGGAAACAGAATAACAATGCACCAGCACATATTTACTCTGTGGTGGAAGATGCATTTCTGAATCTTGGTTTTAAATGTGCTTTTAAGATGGGCTTTTCAACACAGTTAGTTTTGATAGTTAAATTCTTGTCTGGGATATGCCATAGCTCACTCGCCCTCCCCCTCCCCATCATGGAACGATGTATATGTGACCCCAGGAAAGGCAGGTATATAGATGTGTGGCTTTTTAAAAATTATTTTGTTGCAAATTGGTTTGGGTGTTTAAAATACTGGGAGGAGGGAATTATTCTGTGCAAAGTGTATTTTTGTGTCTGTTTTTAAAATGGCTAAAAAAGTAGGTTTTAATGTTTAAACAGTTTGTGATTTAGGGGCATATGCAATGTGGCTTTTTTCCCCTCTCTATTGGGAAATGTGTCCCCCTCAGGAACTGGAGGTATATTAAAAATGTTTTGTTACAAACTTTGTTTTTGGGCACATGGAAGAAACATGTGTTTGTAATAAAAATGTCTGTCTATGTTTTGGAGAAAAACTAGTGGTAGAAATAAACCAAACCCTGTGTGGGTGGCAGTGTGCGTGGGTGTTTGTTTTACAGCTGACATGGGGATTTTTGTAAAGCAATGACTTTTAAATACTTGAAAAATCACCCTAATTAGACTGGTTCATGTGTTTTGTAGTAGGGGTGGCCCCCACAATACGATCAAAACAAGAGAGACCCTTCTCCTGTGGTGTTGACAAGTGCAAAAGCAAAAAGAAAGACAATTGAAAAGGAAAATTCTCCATTGACAACAGGGGACAGATGGTTGAAACCTACTAAATATATTTTGATGTATTTGTTTGGTGGTTTAACTGGTTTTGTGTTTAGGCAAATACATAGGTGTGGTGGGTTTGGTGAGGAAGAGATTATAGAGGATGTCGTCTCTGTGGGGACCAGATTGCAGCCAGACACGGGAGAGCCCTGGTAGGTAGAGAAATGGCACAATGGACTAGACCTGCCTGAAATTTTAACTACAAAGTTTGAATTTTGATGGGGGAAAATATGGGACAAATCATAGATTTCCACCCACGTTTTTGAACAATAATAGAGCCAGTGGACATTTTTTTCAAAATTGTAACGGGGTGGGCGCTCTCGGGGGCGGCACCCCTCCCCAGCATGCAAGGCCTGCCTGGCCCTAGCCACCTCAGAAGGGCTGGTGAGAAGGCAGTGGCCTTCTGCTCTGTAGGCTGGGTCCTCCTCTACAAGAGGGTCAGACACAGACCTTGGTTTTAATGTAACAAGGGAAATTTCTCATTCCAACCTTTCTGTGCCTTCCCAGTGCTCATGAGCCAGCCTGGATCCTCGTCTTCACCTTCGCAGTTAGTCCAAGTACTATAATGGGCAAGATCCTCACTGGGGTAAACCAGCATAGCTCTATTGCCTTCAATGGGACTAGCCTGATCTACACCAGTAAGGATTTGGACCATTGTCTTTTTAATGTTGCTAATTTATTCGCATCCACTGTTCTTACTGATTTCTTCTTCCTCCACATTTCCAGTCATATTCCTTCCGAGTTCAGTTCTTTGGTTATTCATTCCTGTCACACAATCCTGACAGTGAACGTGAGTGAACCGGTCATGCTTGGGACATCCTGGCACCCTGAAGTGTCTTTAATCTATGTAGGCTACAACTGCTGATGGAAAGTAGGAAATTAACTTCTCGTCCATTAGACGATTTCTACCTCCCCAAGGTCCACGTTCTGCTGCCCTCCCTCACGCTGCATCATACCTTGTGCTGCGAGCTGGGGATTCGTTCATGTCACTGACACTCCTTTCTGGGGTAAAGAACAGCCCGGCTGGAGTCAAGGCTGCAGGATCTAGCCCGAAGTGAGCACGCTGCTGAGAGCGCTGTTTCTTTAGCCCCGTTGGTGGGGAGTGTGCTCGTGCAGCAACGCGGCAGTTAAGGGTTGCACATGCTAATGCGGGGTAGGTACAGGAATAATTTCTTTATGTTGTTTCTTTGGGAAATGAACAATTAAATGAACCCTAAAAATTCATTTTCCTGCAAAACTTTTTTTTTCTTTTTCTTTAATTGAGGTTGGTTGCTTAATTATGTGGTTTAAATATGTAGTTTGTAGAGAAGCAAACTCGCATGTGTGGTTTGTAAGGAGTGATGTGGTCACCTGCTTTCCCCAGGCCAGGCCCTTACACGAGCGACATAGAGAGAGGTATAGAAGCCACTACCGCAGTGCTACGTCACCTGAGAATCCAGCTGTGCATGGGAATCTTCCAGTACCTGGATCTGCCATGATCACATCTGCTTTGCACTGGGCAAGTGGCACGAAATAGGCTTAATGCACTGGAGCACAGGTTTAGGGTCCTATTCCCCACACCTTGCACCTCTCGAAGCTGTGTGCGCAGCACAGAGTGTAAAATGCTACCACGCCAGAAGGCTGGTGATTTACATCAACTCTGCACTGGGGAAATGATTGCACGACACACTGGGCAATAGAGAGTCAGGCCCTGGCTGTGTCTTAGCACAGACCTGCTCCACTCTTGCATTAGGGACAGAATCTTCACTTTAACAGGGTCTCTGATGGTGGAAAAGCGTATAGCTCCTAGGGAGAGAAGGTCTTGTAGTTTTTGTTGAAGGCACTTATAGTCTCATAGAGTTGTAAGAGGAGAAGGGAACATTAGATCATCTAGTCTGGCCTCGGGCATAAGGCTAGGGTTGCCAGCTTTCTAATTCCAGAAAACCAAACACCCTCGCTTTGCCCATTGCCCCGCCCCTTCCCTGAGGCCCTGCCCCTGCTCACTCCATCCCCCCTCCCTCCATCGCTTGCTCTCCCCCACCCTCTTTCAAAGACTCATTTTCACTACAAGGCCCCAACAGGCATATTTATTGTTTTGTCAGATGTATTATGCTAAGTTCAGGTTTTATTTGTTACAGGATGCTAGAGCTGGCAGCAAAATAATCAAAAAGGGTAATTTTAAAAAAAATGAAATTTCACAAAGGTTTTCATGATTCATTCCCTCCTCTCTTCCCATTTTTCTTAACCAGCTCCATGGTTTTTGTTCACTAAAGTTATTGTAATTTTATGTGTGGAATTAGGACCACACATTATCACATCTGCAATGGATCCATTAAAGACCACTCCTGAAGCCTAAATACATATCCACAGAGCATAACCACAAAAATGCACTGTCCAGATACCTATATAAATAAATCTGTAGAAACTGACTCCCACGCCTACATGCAGATACACACGTGCATTCATGTATACACATCTAGCATGCACTAACACACGTACTTCCACATTATTTAATGTTACAACTGTTGTTTTGTGCCTAGAGACCCCAACTAAGATCAGGGCTGCAGGGTGGAAGGTGCTGGACATATACATAAAAAGAGAGAGTCTGCAACAAAGAGTTTGTAATGTAGCTAGACAAAGGTGGGGAGAAATGTCTGATACATTGGCTCTTCTGCAATTACTAGTCAACAACATTCACTTTTTAATTAGCGTTCCCTTCTCTTTTAAAAACTTATGAAACAAATACACACATTTTATGTCGTTTTGTTTTGTTTTGTTTTCTCAGCCTCCTGGGAAAGTCCAAGGAATCTTCACCCCTCCATAGTGAGTGGGGTATGTGTCCCCCTCTCCTTGATTCATGGACCTCGGGTATGCAAACCCTGCTGGGCAGATCCCTGGCATGCACTTAGAATGCCCACATGCCCCCAGAGTGAAGCGCAGCAAGCGGGTGGGATCCCTTTGGGAGGGGGCGGGGCGGAGATGGAGTGAGGGCGGAGCCTCAGGGGAGGGGCGGAGCAGTGGTGGAGCATCCACAGGGAAAAATAAAAGATCAATGGCTGTGCTGCCCTGGCTGAAAGCTGAACCAGGCCCAGAAGGGAGGCAATATAAGGTGCCTGGGCAGAAAATCAGCATTTGCTTCCTCTGCTCTGGTGCCTGTGGCCTCTGCCCACAGAACGCCAGCCTGTCTCCACACACTGCTCAGGGAAGGGACACACTTTGGGGAGGAACAAAAAAAGTTAAAGCAGAAACTCTCAAATGCAGCAATTACAGTAGCGGGAGGGAGGCATGTTATATATAGAAGCTGAAGAAAAAGACTTTTAGAAATGTCAGACAGAACTGTCAGGCTCTTCCGAGATCTCTGACAAGTAAAGTGTTCTGCGTTGCTGTGTGGGTAAGATGTATTTTAAGTGATCATGGTGCCTCTTGCTTAACCTGAAGTCCATTATCTGATCTAAGCAAGCGGGAGCTGAATTATCCAGCAGCAGCAGCACTGGAGGAATGAGACAGGAAATGCGAAGGGAGAAACACACACTCTTTGCATAGTGCTACTGCGTGGCAAGGGGAAGTGAGAGACTTGGCATGAATGGCATCAAAGGCCAGATCTTCAAAGCCTTCCCCTCCCGGCTTGGCGGAACCTGCTCTTCATGGTGGGGCAGGGTCCCCAGCCTAGGGAAGATGGGAGCCTGTTACAGCCACCAGCTGTAAAATCTTGCTAGTCAGCTCACAGCGTTTCGCTCTGGTAGTCTCCGGTTCACTGCCTGCTGTGTGGCCTGAGGGCACCTCGTACAGAACCTGGATTTTCCAAAGTGCTCCTCATCCAGCGTGCTGCACAGGACTGTGCTCAGGGCGCTAGGTGCGTCATATGCAAATTTGGCCATAAATTAACATACAGTGTAAATTAATGAGATGCACAGATACGGCACCGCTCTAAGCTTACACGGTGATAGTGCAACCTCAGTGCAGTGCAAAGGCTGTAAATTTAAAATACGATGAGGAGACTCAGCAGTGAAGGTTCTCCTAACCGTGTTCACTCCCCACGGCACGTCTCCGTGATGTAATTGAAAGTAGATCCCAGGTACAGCATGTGCAGCAGGTCTCTGGGACTCTTCCTGTTCTCTTTTGAAACACTCACAGGGGTTTTTGCAGCTGCCCACTAATTTTGAGGGCCAGACTGTGCCATTAAGGCCCAGCCCTGACGAGGGGGCAGTACAGAGCGCTCTTGGCTTCAGGGGTAGCTGAGGGAGGCCTCTTCGCACAAGGTACAGGCAGCTCAGGGGCTTCATGCTAAAGCAACTGGAACTGAAAAAATGATTGATACTTTTGGGGATCAGCAGTAGCACTTTCTCCTCCTCCTGCTCTGGCCATTTTGTGAATGGCACAAATTATTCATTAATAGTTTTGGGTCTACTGAAATTGCATTTCTGGCTGAATAAATTCGTCGTCCAACAATGTTTGCCCGGTTCTAAATGCCACAGCCCCTGCTCCTAATGGGAGCATAATAGGCCTGGGGCTGGGCTCTGTGGAGCAAGCCATCTGGCTCAGAGCTCAGCGAGATTTTCCTTTGCTGGCTGTTCATCAGGGAGGTGGCTGGCCATGGAGCCCAGATGGTGGAGGAAATCTGTGAGCAGGGAGGCAAAGTGCTGCACCCCAGGTTTGGAGGGGAAAAGCCCATCAGTTAAGGAGAAGGATTCTCCGTTGGTTAGAGCACTAAGTGATGTTGCTGTAGAGCTGGGCTTGAGTTGCTACTCTGACACCGACTGGCTGTGTGACCTTGGGCAAGTCACTTAGCTGCTCTGTGCCTCAGGTTCCCCTCTGTAAAATGGGGATAACAGTGCTCGCAGGGGTGAGGTGAGCATGTGCTCAGATACTGGGGTAACAGGGGCCATGTCGAAACCTCAGAGGTGTCTGTGGCCAACCAAGTGGGCCACTGGGTTTGTGGCAGCAGGGCTGGATTAAGGCACAGGCAGCCTAGGCTGAAGGGCCAGCTCTTGAACCATCCATAGGCACTGGCCAGGGAGCTGCAGTGAAGAGCTGCATGGGGGAGCTGGCCACGGATGGGGTGGCGGAGAGCCCTGGGAGGGTGAACACAAGAATGGCCAGACTGAGTCAGATCAAAGGTCCACCCAGCCCAGTTTCCTGTCTGCCAACAGTGGCCAATGCCAGGTGCCCCAGAGGGAGTGAACCTAACAGGTATTGATCAAGTGATCTCTCTCCTGCCATCCTTTCCCCTCTCTGACAAACAGAGGCTAGGGACACCATTCCTTACCCATCCTAGCTAATAGCCATTAATGGACCTAACCTCCATGAATTTATGGATTTCTGGATATGAGGGGGTTAATAGGACAGTGTCTGTGGGGCAGCAGGAGCCAGGCACTGATTGACCTGGCCAGGAGACGTTTAACTAAGCAACATCCATGTGTGTGTGTGTTTGCCTAGTGCCCAGGTTAATCTAGCCCTGCCTGGAGGTGTGAAAGTAGTGCCACGCCCAGATCCCTCTTCAAGGGAAGGTCACGCTAACTCACAAGTGAAAGGACACAGTGCTTTTGATTCCTTGCTTTATAAAAAATCATTTGCATCACCCTGCATATAGAACGGCTACACTGTTCCTTAGTGGCTGGAGAATGTTTCCCTACCCCCACACTCAGCTATTTCAGGTACAGCTGAGCCAACTATCCAACCTTTTAAAGGATCGCATTGGGGTTAAGAACAAGCATGACGTTTTTCAGCCTTAAAGGGAGGTTTTTTTCCCCTGCAGGAAATTTAACTCCTTGCCTAAAAACAATGGATAAAGGATAAAGAACCTTCACACCCATAATTATAGCATGACTAGTATGACTGTAAAATAATACATCCCATAGGTGCAAGAAAATTGGAAAGCAGAAAAAACAGCTAAGTTGAGTTTTTGAAAGCGCCCTCAATAAATACTATGGGTCTGATTCTGATTTACCTGCTAGAGTGGTGTGAAGAGGCCTTGTTGTAAATGAGAATCAGGCTTCTGAATTTGCTCAGGGTGATTAAATGCACCCAAATGCAGGGAACGGCTGGTCTGTGTATTCCCCCAGCAGATGCTTTAACAACAGAATGAAATCGTGTAAATGGGACCCATACTTCACAAATCCCAATGGAAGGATTTTCTTCCATTAGGTCAGCTAATGACCAAAATCACTTGGAATCATTCCAAAGTTTCCTTTATTTAAAGTTGCACTTCTTCTTTTTTCCCCTGGATGTGGGAAGGGAAGATCATACAAAACAATTACTCAGGCTCCGCATCGCTCGGGAGAATGAATTATTCACTACTCCAACAAATAAACATGCTATAAGGAAATTACACAAAACATTGAGTCAACAAGAAAAACCATCCCAACTTCATTGCGTGGTCAGATGGGAATGGGATCCAGGGAATGCTCCTGCTAGAGGAATAGAAGGGTGCCAGGAAGGGGCAATTCCACCTTCCTGGCCAGGGCAGACTCAGGACAAAATGATACTTGGAAGTATCTGACCCTGAAAGCTCAGCGTGTCCTGAAGATGCTGTGATCACACCGGTGTCCTTGTTCCCTGCTGAAGGAGAGGTCTGCTCACTGAGAAGCACAGCGAGGATATTTACAAATATGTGTCCAAAAGACACCATGGTGGAGTCTCCAGTTCGCTTCTGAGACAGTCCTGAGGCTGTTCAACAAAATCTGCCTCCCTCGGCGCTGTTTTAGCAGGCTGCCCCCATGCCACCCCTCTTTGGTTTGGGTACCCCGCCGTCGTGAGCAAAGGCCCAGCAAGGAGAACAGGCTCTGGAGCTACTACTTCTCCCTCATATAAATGGACAGGGCTGAGGGGAGCCTCGGCTCCATCCCAACGTGCAGCGGAGGCAGTGTGCAATGGGAAATCTACTTCTGGTAAGGGACCGGGACAGGTTAGTGCCCCACTGGAGCAAAGGGACTAAACTGTGACCATCTGAGTCATAATTCATGCACTGGTCAGTCGCTGGAACAGAGCAGCCGCATGGTGTCCCTGGCCGAGCACAGAGTGGTTACATGAGGAGCAGGCTGCTGCCTGGCCACGTCTGACCCGACCTGAGGAGCAGGCTGCTGCCTGGCCACGTCTGACCCGACCTGAGGAGCAGGCTGCTGCCTGGCCACGTCTGACCCGACCTGAGGAGCAGGCTGCTGCCTGGCCACGTCTGACCCCACCTGAGGAGCAGGCTGCTGCCTGGCCATGTCTGACCCCACCTGAGGAGCAGGCTGCTGAGGGCTCAGGAGAGCTCTGATCTCACTCTCTGTCCAGGCCCTATCCTGCACTCATAGAAACTAATGAGAGATTAGTCACAACCAGGGCCCAACTCTTGATTTCGACCATGCAGAGTTGGAGAAGCATGGAACAGCTTCCTCTCTGGAGCAGGAGGAGAGGGAGGGAGGCCGAGCAGGGCTGGAGAGGGAGGGAGGCTGAGCCATGCTGAAGCGGGAGGAGAGGGAGGGAGGCTGAGCCTGTCTGAAGCCAGAGGAGAGGGAGGGAGACCGTGCAAGGCTGGAGCGGGAGGAGAGGGAGGGAGGTCGAGCCTGTCTGGAGCCGGAAAAGAGGGAGGGAGGCCAAGCTGTGCTGGAGCGGGAGGAGAGGGAGGGAGGCCGAGCCTGTCTGGAGCCGGAGGAGAGGGAGTGAGGCCGAGCAGGGCTGGAGCGGGAGGAGAGGGAGTGAGGCCGAGCAGGGCTGGAGAGGGAGGGAGGCTGAGCCTGTCTGAAGCCAGAGGAGAGGGAGGGAGACCGTGCAAGGCTGGAGCGGGAGGAGAGGGAGGGAGGCCGAGCAGGGCTGGAGCGGGAGGAGAGGGAGTGAGGCTGAGCCTTGCTGAAGCCGGAAGAGAGGGAGGGCGGCCGAGCCACGCTGGAACAGGAGGAGAGGGAGGGAGGTCGAGCAGTCTCGGGAGCTGTTTTTTCACCTCCTGAACAAAAGGCGAAGATGTTGGTACTTTAACCCTGTCAGACGTCTCTGTGACGTCAGCGGAACATCCAGTTTGCGCAAACTACACGCCTCCTTACATCTTCACGGGATCGAATATGGAGCATCTCCTGGACAGGGAGCAAGTGGGATGGGAATGGGAGTGGTCCGTGCAGATGGACAGATGTCACTCTTCTCTTCTCTTTCTTTTCTTCCTCATTTCTTTCCTCTCTGCTTTTTCTCTCTTACTACACAACAATAATAAGAGGGGTACTTACATTGCAGTAGCATTTAGCCGCCTCAATCATGGATCAAGGCCCCGTTGTGCCAGGCGCTGTACAAACCCAGAATAAAAATGATGGTCCCTGCCCTGAAGTTGCTCATAAAAGCTTGTCATTCTCTGGTTCTACATGACTTCATCTTTGCTGATCTCTATGGTTGTTTGTAACCTATTTCCTTTAGCTATCTGTGCACCATAGGCACAGTGTCCCTGGGGGCTTTGCAGGGGTCAATGAATTCAGGCCCCAAGCCTGCAAACACTTCCTGCGTATGCTTATCTTTAACCCCTGGAGTCGATGGAAAGTTAAGCGTGTGAGTAAGACTTTGTCGGAACAGAGCCATAGTAAATGCTTATTCCCTATGCTTAAAGTTAAGCATGTGCTTAAGTGCTTTGCAGAATCAGAGTCTAGAACAGGTGTGGGCAAAATTTTTGCTCTGAGTGCCACCTCAGGGAATAGAAATTGTATGGCGGGCCGTGAATACTCACAAAATTGGGGATGGGGTGTGTGTGGGGGGGTGAGGGCTCTGGTTGGGGGTGCAGGCTCTGGGGTGGGGCTGGGGATGCGGAGTTTGGGGTGTAGGAGGGTGCTCGGGGCTGGGACCAAGAGGTTCAGAGGATGGGAGGTGGATCAGGGCTGGGGCAGGTGTGCAGGGAGGGGTTCAGGTTCCGGCTGGGGATGCGGGCTCTGGGGTGGGGCTTGGGATGAGAGGTTTGGGGTTCAGGAGGGTGCTCTGGGCTGGAATCGAGGGGTTTGGAGAGCGGGAGGGGGATCAGAGCTGGGACAGGGAGGTGGGGCATGGGGAGAGGCTCAGAGGTGCAGAGTCTGATTGGCACTTACCTCAAGCGGCTCCCGGAAGCAGTGGCATGTCCCTTCTCTGGCTCCTACACATGGAGCAACCCCCAGGCCTGCTTCTGGGAGCCACGGGAGCTTGCAGGCCAGGTTAAAATGGCTCATGGGCTGGATCCAGCCCGTGGGCCGTAGTTTGCCCACCTCTGGCCTAGAAGCTAGTAATACAGGCAGCAGCTGGGTACCCAACAGAACTGTGCTCAGACCTTACACAGCGCTGGAAGCTACTGGTGTCCTCTTTGTAATAATGATAAAACCTACGTCGTTTCAGCCGCACAGCTCAAACCACTGTACAAAGGTCAGTACCACGACCCCCATTTCTCAGATGGGGAAACTAAGGCAGAGAGAGGGAAAGTGACTTGCCCAAGACGGTTGTTATGTACGGATGTGGGTGGGCTACAGAGGCCAGAGGTCATTCTCCATTTTTGGAAGGCGGGGCTCTGTGTAGATCAGACAGCTGGCTTCAGCTCCCAGTAAGCTCTGGTTAAACAAGTCTTGGATAAAATAATATAACCGGTGATGTGTCTTTATTCATCTGTTAACTAAGAGCTTGGAAGAGGCCTGAATTAAGACACAAAAGATTCTTATCTTACACCATTAAAACCAGAAATCATTGGTGGTACTGTAACTAAAACAAACCCATAAACCCATTGAATCAAACACTCAGCTTTTCTAACTAACACAGCTATTACTTATCCACAGCACGTTCCTCTGAAGCAAATGTTTAGCTGCTCTTTGATCTAATAGGAGATTTTTTAAAAAAAATCCACCATAATAATTACTGCCAGTGGAAGGTGCAAATTGAAATTGTTATTCTCCTTCATTGCTCCAGTCCCCACCCCTCGGTATTTTGGTGGGGGCGAGGGCCTCTCTGGAAGAACAGAGCAGTTTATTCAGCTTCACTTAAAGCTGCAGCAAAATCACAACAATGGTGCATTCTGTCAGCATAGGTGAGCTGAATAACAACGCCCTGGTTTGGTTGCACCCTTAGTTCCCACACTAAATTACTCTGGGTATAATTTGGTAAGGGGACATCTCTTTTCACTGGTAATAGCTCTGATGTTTAGCAATGGGGTACTATTTGCCTAAGCAAAGGGAGGGACTCAGAAATCTTCCATTCACGTAATATTTCAATGAATTAACTATTGCATTGAAGCAGGTGGAGGTCCCAATTTAGCAAAGGTCTTAAGCACACTTTTAAAGGCCCACTGGTTTCAATAGTACATTGAAGACATTCTTAAGGGCTTTGCTGACCCTGGGCCTCAGTGCAGAAATGCAGAAATCCTAGCAAAGCAAGACAGAAAAGAGCCCTGCCCTGAGCTATGAATGAATATCTGAGTTATGTGTTCAGAAATCATTTCTATCCAGCCCCTCCGTAAGGTAACTACACTGTTAGGCATGAATATTGCAAAAGCACGATGTGATGTGTGCTTCAGACTTAACACAAGTGTATATTGGTACTGAAGGGAGGTAGAGAAATTTTAAGAAAGTGTCTTCAGCCTTTTGAGGTGCAGCTACTGCGTGATGCCATGAATTAGGCACATAATTACAGTCAGCGTCTCAGCACACCCATGATCGTGTCATGATTAATTCATATCAAGGCAACTCTGTTTCAGCTAGCTCGTTCAGTGTGGAATAGCCAAGGTGGGAGGCTTTCACAGAAGTTGTTCTCATTTTTAATTATTCATCACATTGTTAAAACTTTTTGGTGTCACGAGGGGTTTGATTTTAGGCAATCCAGTTATTCCTGGAAAAATGAATTAGTGTCTCTAACTGCTGGTATTTTGCCAATTTGCATTAGAAAAGAAATGAATGGCAAAAAGTTCACTCTACTGGTTTTATTATAAAGATTCGTTTGGCACCTTAACAGCAAAATGTAGCTACCGTGATAAATCGGTCGGAGTATGTCTAAACAGCACTTCCCAGCTCATTAGCATTATTTATTCATATTAGATGGCATTTGGGGGCTGCAGTCTTTCACTCGGGCAGTATTTGCTCATATAAGCCACACCCACTCCGTGTGGAACTCTGTCCTCCTCTAGTGGTGGCTCGAACACAGAGGTTGATAAACCTGCTACAGCCTCAGCTAATGGAGTTGAGTGTTTTAGCTCAGGCAGTAGATGTTTGTGCTTTCCGCTTCAGACCTCCCAGGTTCAGTCCCCATGGCTGACATGCACGCAGGGGCCCAGAGTTAACAAACACAAAGAGATGGGCTCTGCCCCCAAGAGCTTACAGTCCAAGGTTGTAGGGTACAATACAGGAGAACCTCAGTTACAAACACCTCAGCAATGGAGGTTGTTCGTAGCTCTGAACAAAACGCTCTGCTTGGTTTTTCAAAAGTTTACAACTGAACATTGACATAAGACAGCTTTGAAACTTTACTATGCAGAAGCAAAATGCTGCTTTTAACCATCTTAATTTAAATGAAACAAGCACAGAAACAGTTTCCTTTACTTTGTCAAATCTCTTTTTAAACTTTCCCTTTATTTTTTTAGTAGTTTCTGTTTAACACAGTACTGTGCTGTGTTTGCAGGCTTTTTTCCCCATCTCTGCTGTATCCTGATTGTGTGTTTCTGGTCCAAATGAGCGTGTGGTTGACTGGTCAGTTTGTAACTCTGGTGGAGAACCTCAGAATTATGAACTGCATTTACTTCTGGACGTGGCATACTGCCCCTCACGCAGCCTTCCCAATCCCATAGGGCACAGCTCTAGCTTTAGACAGAGAAGGAGGCTTGAGACAGTATCTGCACTGGGATCCCAGATCTGGGTGTAGTTGCACTGATGCAAACCCCTTGTGTAGACATGATTTATGCTAGTGCAGAACTCGGAGTAAGTTGCACTGGTGCATGTTGCATTGCACAGGTGTAAACCCTGTCAACACCATGGCGTGAGCTGGTGCAGCTAGCTAATACCCCAGCACAGCTGAGGCCTGAGTTTAATGCAAATGAAAATCTGGTGAATTTGGGTGTGCTGAAGCCTGTATGTGATAGAGTGCAGGGTGCAAACAGGTCAGCCTGCACTTTGATCACTCCGATATTAATTAGTTCCCCTAGAGAAAGCTGGCAGGGGTAATTAGTGAGATAAGAGGCACAGGAAGGAAGTACGAGGCGGGAGAGGCAGGAAAAGGGCTTGCCTTGCTGAGGCTCAGAGTAGGGAGACTTCTGTTCCCCTCAGGCCTCGGTGAGAAGGCCAAAAACTGGTTTACCATTGTAAGGCTCTGTCTACACTACAACACTTTCGGCAGCACACCTGTACTGCTGCAGCTCCCGCTACATACCAGCGCGGGAGAGCATCCCCTGCCATCACAGCACTGTCCACCCCAACGCTTTGGTCGGTGAAACTGATACCCGTCGGGGTGTGATGGTTTGTTTGTTTTTCACATCCCTGACTGGCAGAAGTTTTGCCGACAAAAGCTCTATTGTAGACGAAGGCTGAGTAGTCTGTTGCTCTAGGATTGTTGTGCAAAGTGTGGTGGGAAGTTGAAATAAAAGGACCTGGTGAAGGCACACTCACTGGAGTCTGTGCAGAAGAACCGCACTCTAGGACACAATATTTTCTTCTCAGCACCCCACGTGAGTGACTCAGCCGGGTGTTGACTCCCTAGACACAGAGGGGAGGGATCCTCCTACCAGACCATGGAGCTGCTCCCCAGTCGCTACTCCTCCCCCCGGGACCTTTGCACACAAACATCACAGGGAGGAAGAACTGGAGGAGCAGCAAATTGCTAGATCCTCTGTCTCTGCGCCTGCCCTATCCCCAAACAGCTGCTACAGGCAGCCCCTCCCATGGAGATGGGCCCTGGGGTGTGCAGCTGCTGACATGGCTTCTGCAGGCTAAGCAGAGTGGGGGGAGGGGTGCAGAGAACGTGCAGCATAGCTGATGTCCCTGCTCCTCACTTGACTCTTTCCACCAGATTTCCTCACATTTTGCATGAGGATTTTATACTCAGTGGTCGAAAGATCCCTGTGAGCAGTCAAGACTTGATATGCCTCATATGAGCTGCATTGGTTCATTATGATTGGACCCATACATCACACGGTACAATCACCCATCCCTGATTGGACGAGTATAACAATTGGCGACAGAGCCTTGCAGTTCCATGTGAATCTTGATAAGGTTTTGCCTAAGGAACTTATACAGCCCCTGTGACCAGAGCAGCTGAACACCTCACCATCTTTACGAGCAGAGCAGTGCTAATATTGCCATTGGACAAATGGGGAAACTGAGGCACAGAGACTAAGTGACTTGCCTGAGGACAAATGGAGAGTTTGTGACAGAGCAGAGACTTGAACTCAGGTCTTACAAGCACTAAGCTAGCATGCTGACTTGGACCATCTTTCCTTCCTCTAAAGAAGCCACGTCTGGTTTTGAATTTCTCAGGAAGAGGGACCAAATAAACGGGATGAAGGAATTTTAGAAAGATTGTAGCCCTTTCCTTTCTGGGCTTCATTCCCATTACAAATCTGGCTCCTGTAAAATTTGTGGGCTGGGTGCAGAGTGTAAATGTAATTCTCCCTCACTGTACTCACATGAAGTAATCGCATGAGTATGTGTTGTCCTAATTGCAAAGTGGGTAGGCAGATCTATGCCTGGCTCTTTTAGATGCCTCTGCCAGGACTCTAGTGAAGGGTTTTGGCAAACTTGTCCGTCTGTTGTGTTAAGGAATGACTCACTCCACGCCTCTGAAGATTTGAGCCTTCATCTCTGTTCACCCCGTTTCATTTCTTTACAATGTAAGCTTTCTTGGACAGGTTTCTCACCAGATGTTTGCACAGCACTCAGCATTTCGGGGCCCTGATCTCAACTGGGTCCTCCAGGCACTGGTGGACTGCCCATGGAATAACACAGCCCGGACATGGTAATTCAATCAGAATAAAAAATATAATTATTATTTGCAAGTTAAAATAGAAAGCCCAGACTCAATGGAAGCAGAAAATAAAAATAACCAACGTAATCAAAATGTGCTATGCTATTTGTAGCTTCCACTTGTTTCAGAATAATAATATTGCACTAACAGAGCATCCTCCATCCAAGGATCGTAAAACGCTGTACATATATTCCTCAACTAAGCCTTCCTGTGTATCAACTGCGTGTGGATTGGGAGTATTATCTCTAGTCTACAGATGGGTGGGCTTGGAAGGATTAGATTGTCATCTGTACAAGTTGATAAGCGTCGATCTCATGGTGCGCACACAGACCGACGAAAAATATTTCCGCAGAGAATAACAGACTTGACAGACAGGCCAAGTAAGAAAACTGCTGCTTGATCATTTATTAGCAGTTGATTTAAGGCCGTTTACTTTGTATGTTTTGCCATGTGAAGCTGCAAACGTGTGCTTTAAAGGTGATAAAGCCTGAAGCTCTGGAATCTGCACATGCACTGTCTTTAAATTGTCTGGCCCCACACCACGTTGTCTGACCCAGCCTAAAATTTCCCACAGCTGTGAACATTTAAAAAAAATGCTTCAAAAGAAACCTTGATATTATCCTTCAAAGTGATTTAAAAGAAATACATTTGAATTGTGCTAAGTCTTTAGCTGGGAAATGTGCAGTTTGCCCAAGGCTGGACAGGAAGGACATGGCTAATCCAGAAATGAAATTCAGGCTTCTTGGTGCTCTACTCTGCTTTATCAAAACATCCTCCCTTTGCAGCATGTAAGGCCAGAAGAGACAACTGGATCCTGGAGTCTGATGGCCTGCACATCACAGGACACTCAACCCCGCCCACCTACCTTTGTATTAAACCAGTAATAGCTGCAGTCAGGCTGAAGTCATACAGCCCTTGGGAGACTAAACTATCGTGTGCTAGAGGCAGAGACTAGGGGGACCAAGGTGCCCTTATGCCCAGGGCCTGGTCTTCTGATCTCAACCTATTTCATGTGCAAACATGGAACACCAATGTATTGTAATAAATCATTGTTTGCATAATAATTATAAATCCATTGCTGTTGTTGGTACATCTATAATAGGGTTCATGTGGGGATACCAAAGCACCTTCGCCTGGATCTGTAAGGAAGGATGTTCTGGAGGCTACGGGCTAAACTGAGACTCAGGAGATGGAGATGTGGTTCTTGCCTCTGCTACATGCTCTGTGTGTGACCTTGGTTACATCACTTTAAAAAAAAAAGCCCTCTGTGCCTCAGTTTCCCCATCTCTAAAAGGGGGTTACTAATGCCTCCCTGCCTCATATGCATGCGATAAGGCTATATTCATTACTGTTTGTGGGCTATGTACCACACTAGTATGAGACCTGTTTCACAGATGGGGACACTGAGACAAGAGAGGCTAAAGTCCAGATCCTCAGAGGTAGTTAGGCACCAAATTCCCACTGAATATAATGAGGGGTAAGTGCCTAAGCACCGTTGCCTTAGCCTGCTGGATTTCTCAGTGATCACACTGAGTCGCGGACATACTGGAAATAAATTCCAAAGTCCTGAGTCCCGGTCCTCCTCTCTCACCACCAGACTCTTAGTCATAGTCACAGCGCGTAAAGTGAAACGAGACCACCACAGATCATCCCACCCAGCCATCCCCACCCAAGTCCACCAGCCAGAATGAGACCAGCTATCCAGGCTTCAGGAGACTGTTGTATACCACAGGCAGGATGGAGGTGCACCAGTGTCTAAGGCCCCTGCAGTGCGCAGCATTGGATGAGGGAGAGAGACTCAGCTGACCCTGGTAAGGGATCTGCACCCCATGCTGCAGAAGAAGGCGAACCCCTCCCCTAAGTCCCTGCCCATCGGACCTGGGGGGAAATTCCTTCCCAGCCCGCATATGGTGACCAGTCTGACCCTGAGCACGACCCTCAGGACCACCTCAGAGCTCCGGTCTGCTCCTTCTTAAAATAACCGGCACCATTTGTATTGGCAGTTTTATTGATGAAACCCTAATTTGCTTATACAATGCTCCCTCCACATCAGCCCCCCCAGCCAGCGTGTCCTCATCTAATGCTCTTAACAACGCTTCGGTGTAGCAGGGTCACGACTCCTCATTTCTGCATGATTGATTGCCACCCTAATATTGAGCCATCTCACTAATGAACTGAGCAGAAGAAAACGAGGAAATCCACCAGCAGACCACTGAGCACAACCCCATTGTTTACAAGCTCTTGGTATGTTGCATCCCTTGCCTTGCATCTGTGATGCAGATGAACGCTGGCACTGTGTCAAAACACAGCCCTGTATACCGCACACCAGGGCACAGAACTATGTCTATCTGCCAGCGATTTATCAAGCAAAATGAGTTCATGACTATAACTCGCTGATTAGTTCTTCAGCACCGTCCAGTGGCAGCTGGGTGTGAATAAATGTGTTTGCAGGGTGTTGGGCTGGGGCTGAGAGGACCTGATAGCAAGACCAAAATGATCATAAATAAAACGAAAGTCCATGGACATTTTTCTGCATAAATAGATTTTCAGGGCAAGATTTTCAAGGGAGCTGAGTTTCACTTTGTAAAGTGGTTTGAAATCTGCTCATGAAAGGAGCTAGATAAGAACTAGGTATTAGTAGCCCAAGTCAGTGGCTGGATTTAGGGGTGTGACCCCCAGCAGTTCCTGCTGAGAGTGATGGGAGCAGGTGGCTGCTGAGCACTTCAGAAAATCTGGCCTCCAAATCTAGAGAGAACCTGTTTGTGGAGAAATAACAATACCAGCTGGCACTTTCCGGCGGTCGATCCCACAGCACTTTTCAAAGGAAGTCAGTTTCCTCATTCCTGTCTTACAGGGCACACACGTATAGTACATTTGGTGGCTTTCATTTAACTGCAAACGTTTGCAGCCGTATTGCAATGTGGCCCTTTATCGCGACTGTATGAGACACATTGTTCAGCGCGCAACATGCATTTCCTTTTTTCTCAGCATGCCTGGCATGCTCTGTACTGCGCTAACTGCACCCCTGTTTGTGGCATGATGGGAAACCCAGGATGAAATCACTCCTCTTGGACCGGACAAGCCAGGAGCTCTTCTCTTGCCCCCTAACTCTTCCCCCCCACGCACACTTTTAAGCAGCACTGATATACAGAACCAGAAAGAAGCCATGCGTCTTGATTCTATTCAAGAGACTTTTGAGTAATCATGACTCCTAGAATAGCTCCAATGCTGGATTTGCTATTTATTTAACTCCTCCTGATGTCATTTTTATCTGTTTGAAAACAAGCCCCCCGACAGAGCTGTCTTCTGCTCCTGGGAGATTTTCACATGGCCCAGCACATGGCATTCTGTTAAAGACAGTGGGGTCAGAGTCTCATCTCAGTTCACTGGTGAGGCTCCATTGATGTTATTGGCCCTGTGGATGGCGCACAAGAATGAGCTAAGCTTAGCTCTGCCACTGGCCTGCTGGGTGACCTCGGGCAAGTCACTTGACCTCCCCGTGGCTCAGTTTCTCCATCTGTACAATGAGGCAGTGCTATTAACCTCCTTCGTAAAGCCCTGAGAGCTAGGGATTTATTAGTGTTTATATGTATGACAGTAGCACCAAGATCAGGGCTCCGTGGTGCTCAGTGCTGCACATACACAGTGTGAGCAACAGTCCTTGCCCCCCAGAGCAGCCAGACAAAGGATGGGATGGGAAGCAGTGGCACAGAGTGGTGAAGGTCACACAGCAGGGCAGTGGAAGAGACAGGAATAGAGTCCCGGGTCTCCTGGGGCCAAGCCCAGTGCATTATCGAGTAGGAAGGGTGATTGCCAAGCCATTTGTGTCTTTGAACACCTCCGCAGTGGGACCATGTCTGCCTCCCATTAGCAGCCATGTGCAGAAACGCCACCACTAAGACCCTTGTTGCTTTAACAACCTGCCGGCACCAGCCCTGGACCTGGGCCACGAGTGAGTCACTGGCACTGCTGTGTGCCACCGTCAACAGGTTGGGGAAAATGAACGGATTTGAGTGACTGCAGATGCTGTTAATTAAAGTGGTAATGACAATAATATGTCATCATCCATATCAATATCCCCAGAGTCCAAACTGCAGCGCTGCAGAGCAGACTTCCGGGGCTGTGAACTGTGCCGGAGGCCCGTGCCATGATCTGCCAGCAGGTTCCCTGGCCGAAGGGCCAGACTGGGGTAACACCCCACTTCGTGGGAGGGGTGGGAGAGGGGAAACAAGGATCTGGAATTCCCCCCAGCTTGGCACGTGGGCAGAGAGAGGCTGGAATGAGCAGAGCGTTGGCTCCCTGCCCGGCCATGCTCTGGCCAGGGGAGCCGAGCCGGCCTGGAAGGCTCTGTGCCAGTCATGGTACCTTCTCTGGGGAGCTGCACGTCACCCTTGCGATCCCCAGCCCAGCCCTACGAAGAGCAGCCCGCGACGAGGCCTGACACAGCCTCCATGAGGAGTCAGGCTGGCAAGGATCCACCCACCTGCCCAAATTGCAGAGTTCAGAGAAGGGCAGGGGCTGTGCCCATTATGCCCCTGTGGGAACAAGGGGGCAGAACCACAGCTGGCTGCAGGCATGGTGGGCAATCTGCTGCCCTCTTTCAAGGACTGTGTGCCCCACCAGCAGCACCTGCAGGGAGCTGCGGGAGGAGCTGCCTCAGTGGGGGGTCTGTGAGATGCAGTGTCCCCCGGGGCTCTCCCTGGGCCGGTGACTCCACTCACCACACCTACGTCACACGGGGCCTAGGCCAATCCAGCCAGCGTTGGTGGGGCTCCTCCATCCGTTCTGCTATCTCTTCCCCAGGGCGCAGGGTTTTGCTGGCTGGGGTCAAGAGGCAGGATACGGAACACAAAGACGCTGTTGTACGATCCCAGAGAGCAGGTCTGGTTCTCCTTGCGGTGGCTTAGCCGTAGATGTGCACTGAGGCTCCCAGCAGGCCAGGGAGGGCAGGGGCCGAGGTGCCCTGCAGCTGCTCACAGGCCAGCCCTGGGATGAAGACTTTCCCCCAGCAAGACCTGGGACAAGCCAATGCCTCCAAGGGTGTGTCCATACAGCAGAGGAGCTGCTGCCTCCAGGCCTGTAGGCACAGGGAGGGGACCGACCCTATCCTCCTCCTCAGCAATCACCCCCTGGGACAGCAGGTTCTGCCATAGCCCCATGTCCTGCCTGCCCTACTGCTTCTAGAGATGATGGGCCTGGCCCTCTCCCTGAGCCACTCACCCTCTGCACAGGGCAGGCTTCTTGGCCAGAGAACACCAGAGAGCACAAGGCCCATTGGCAGGAGATACCACCACCGACGGGCACCACTGCTGCCAGACAGCTGGCCCTGCAAGCAGTTGGGTACCTTCCCCTTACCAGCTAGCAGCAGATTTCCACCCATGCCAGGAGGAGATGGCCCTAGCTGGGCACCCGGGCAACGCTACAGCAAGTGTAATCCTGTACCGGCGATGCCCGAGGGAAGGGGCCATTTGAACAATTCACACGTTGCTGGGTGTCTCCAGGAAGAAGATGCTGGTATGGTGAGAAGGTTCATGGTGGGCAGCACCGTGGCCATCTTGGCTCCTCGGGGGGCAGGAAGGTGACGGAGATGGCAGGGGCCAAAAGCAACAGGCTGCAGGATAGTCCTGAGAATGACACCATGGTGGCTACAAATAGTGTGTTCCCCCTGTGGAGGGCAATACAAACCCCATGTGCGACAACTGGGGGGAAGGAGAGGCTCTGGATTCAGCCAACCCTGCCCCCAACCCCCACAAGGGCCCCCAGCTGGAGGAGGTGCTGCCCAGCTGGCTGCTGCTGAGATCCTGATGCATCTGAGCAGGGCTTACTGCCTTTGTGTCCTGTTAACTCTGTTGATTTGCATGAACGCCCCTTGCTGTTTGTTCATGGATGGCCCCAGAAGGGGAGAGGCTTCCAAGTGACCTGCTGCAGCGCCGAGCCCCAGGAATCGGCAGGCAACCCCAGAGGTGGAACAGCCACGGGAAGGTGTGTTACCTGATGCAAAGATTGCTACTAGGCCGTGTTTGGCCACAAAGAGACACTAGCAGTGAGTCGACCTTTCCCAGCCCGGGAGGGGGCAGTGCTGGGAGCCGGAGAAGGGGCTGCAGAGCCAGTGGGGGAGGGCTGAACCCCACAGGAGGCCCTATGGAGAGGTGGGGCAGGAGTGTTTGCCCTGCTCTATGTGCAATGGGAGGAAGTAGCCCCTTACAACATGGAGCAGCTCATTGGATGCTTGTCCAGGAGTGACCAGACATGAGGAAGGACAGTCATCCCTCCCTCCCTCCGTTGTTCTCTCTACCCACCTACTGATCCATCCATCCCTCCTTCCATTCATTGTTCTCTCTACCCATCTACTGATCCCTCCCTCCCTCCCTCCCTCCGTCCTACTCTTTACTGCACCTACTGATCCCTCCATCCACCCATCCCACTCTCTACCCACCTAGTGATCCATCTCTCCCTCCCTCCATCAGTCATTCTCTCTACCCACCTACTGATCCCTCCATCTATCCATCCTTCTCTCTACCCACCTACTGATCCCTCCATCCATCCCTCCTATTCTCTACCCACCTACTGATCCAGTCATTCCTCTGTCCCTTTAAATCATTAACTTTATCCTGTCTAATCCCATCTATAATCTGTCTGTCTCATCTCTAAAGTAACCTTCCATCTCCACACTCACCTGTAGCTCTGTCGCCTAAGCTGAGCAGTGGTTTCTGTTATTTTGGGGAATATTTGTGACCAGAGGGGTGCTACCGACTGAACGTCCCCTTATAAGTGTTATGGGGCACTGGTTTAGGGCAAGTCGGAGGGGTTATGATATAAATCACAGCCCTGCTCTTGGGGATTTCTTAGTGGGGATAGAGGGTGCTAAATGCCTGACACAGAGGTGTTATGTTTGGTGAGGGGTAGCGAAGGAGCTCAGGTGGTTTTGTAGCTGCTGGCGTGGGCAGCTGGGGCAGATTGGGAAAGGAACATTTTTAACCTTCTGTCCTACAGACCTGGAGCCTTCAGCTCCTGCTTGTCCTGCAGGGTGAGCACCAATGGATGATACTGAGGTCCTGTCCACCAACCAGACCCTTCCTCTTTCTGCAGGGCAGAGGGGATTTGAAGGGAGCTGGGGGAATATAGGACGATGTTACCAAGGTGATGATGGATATAAGGCAGCAGAAATCATGCACTGATTTCACCCATAATAAACACACAGAAATGGAGATTTTATCCCAGAACCTGACTGCCTAGCCACTGGATTGTCTGGGATATTTTTTCCCATCAATTTTCTCTCAGTATTTCCTACAGGGGGCTGTTGTTAAAAAGGGAATATTGGCCATTAATATTCCCACCCAGGAATGGGACTAGAAACCCAGGAACTCTAACCACCACTCTAACCACTGTCTCTCACTCCCCTGCCAGGAGCCCTGATGCACAATCCTGTGTCCTGGAAGGGAGTCAGGGCAGCAGGACTTCTGTACACATGGCTCCATCTGAGCCTCACTCGCACCCCTCTGCAGCTGTGGGGAAGAGCCCCTTGACTTCTGCGTCACTGGATGGGACCTGGAAAGGGTGAGTGGGTGACACCAGCATGGGCGGGGCTGCAGGGACCCTGAGGTGGTGGCCTGGTTCACATGAGAGAGGATGAAGGGGATTTGTCCCAGCTTGAGGGAGAGGAGGGTGCCGGAGAGAGAGACTGTGCCAAAGAGTGGTGACCTGGAGAGTGGCGCGCTACTAGTGGCTAAAATTCTAGGGTGGAATCCCATCTCCACTGAAGTCAATTGAAGTTTTGCCTTTGACTTTAAAGAGGCCAGAATTTCTACCATAGTCTGGACTGTCCCGCTTTGAGCAGGGGGTGGGACTAGATACCTCCTGAGGTCCCTTCTAACCCTGGTTGTGATTCTCTGACTGGGTCAGTGTCTGTGTCAGCATGGGGCAGGGTGAACTAGGCCCAGAGACCCCTGCTGCAGGCCTCAGGGTCCTGCCACACCCGTCTCAGGAAAAAAGCAGTTGAGGATAAGTCCTCCAAGCAGGCTCAAGTGGCTGCAGAGGAAGCAGCCAATCAGGGCCCAGGAGGGCCATATAAAAAGGAGCTGCAGTGCTAGAGGCAGGTAGTTCCTTGGTGGAGAAGAGAAGAGTGCAGCTGGTGCTCCAGGCTGCCAAAGGGAACAACAACAACAACAACAACAACAACAACAACAGCAGCAGCAGCAGCACCACCACCACCACCACCATGGACAGCTCAGTGCTGGCAGGGACTGGGGGAGCAAGGGTGTGCTCCTGGCTGGCTGCTGGGCAGGACCACAGAACAACCCTGAGATAAGGGGGAAGCCTGGTGAAGGCTGGGGCCATGGGCAAGTGGCCCAGGGAATAGAAGGCAGCTTCATTAAAGGGACATGGTGGTGTGTGGCTGCTATTCTTAGGGTCCCTGGACTGCTACTTGGAGTAGTGGGTGGCCCTGGGTCCCCACCATAGGCCATGGGGGAAGGGCCTACAATTTGACAGTAATAAACCCCTGGATGGGGAACTGAGCTGTTAAGATGCCCAGCTGGAGAGCTGGGGCCAGAACAGACCAAGAGGGTGGTGGAAGCCCTGGGGGTAGGGCCAGGTACCAGGGCTGGGCCTGCTTAAAGACCACAGCCACAGCTGACTGGAAAGGGCACTGGTGAAAGGTGGGTGCCATGCTGATGTTTCACTGTCCTTAATTCCAGACCTGTTACAGAGGTGAGGTTTTCAGTGCCCTGGGACACTTTCAGCTCTGCATTTGGCTGTCATCGAGAATATGAGCAAGCAGGAAGTTTACAAACTAATGATGTGTTTTGGGTCTGTTCCCCTCCCCCCGCCCCCCCAAAGATTAACCCAGCATGCTGGCCAGCTCGCCCTCACTCAGTAAGAGGGGTTTGGCTGGTGAGACTGAGTGGGCGCTCTTGCTGAAAATACAGTGGCTCCTTAAGCTTGCGTGCATTACTTGTCTTGGCAATGTGCTTTGGGTTAGCTTGACTATGAAACACACAACAAACCAGATCTTCTGCAGAGGGAAGAAAAGGAGTGGATTGTCGTAGATGTTTTTTTAACTAACATGGCGGCACGCCGCAGGGCAGGCTGCACGCTGTGTGGGAAATGCTAGGACTGCTTACTGCGAAGCCCATGTCCAAAGCGCAGACTCGGGGAGAGTAAAGTGCTGTGTGACTAGGTCACGAAAGAGAGATGTGAGGAGCATGGATGATGTGGTGGTACAGGGAAGCAGGGGAACTAAAACCTATTTTTCTCAGTTTCCTGGGCAAAACCCCCTAAGGGTTCCCATACCGCCCGTGTTGAGGTCTGTTGTCCCAGTGAGAAAGGCCCAGAGAGCTGGTATTTAACTGCTATGTTATAGACTAGTCCCCCACCGGTGCCGGATGGCTGCAGCTGTCTGCTGTTTCTTGATCTGTCCCCGCAGGCCAGAGCTGTGCTGTCCGAGATGGATGTTAGTCTCTGTAGCCACCCCACATCCGTGCTGTGCACCCAGGGCCTCGGATAGGGATGCTTTGGGCACGATTCCTCCTGGCTCCCTCCATGTCTGGGTGTGCTGCCAGCTGTCTGAAGTCAGTCCATAGCTGCGGGATGTCTTTGATCTTTGTTGGGAGTTTGCTTTGTCATTTGTTCCTTATTTCACCTTCACCCTGTTCCTTCACAAAGGAAAGGGTGCCCTGTCCGATGCAGCACCACATCAAGGAGCAGCCCTTCAGTTCCTAGGCCTGCAGTTATGAATCCGGCTAAGCAGCAACATCTTGAATGTGGAAACACTGTGGCAGGGCCTTATTCAGGTGGGTTTATGCATTGGAAAATCTCTAACTTTAGCAGGAGGCTGGTTGGAAATGTTTCCACTGAAACTTTTTTCTGTCATAAAAAATATTCATGGAAATCATCTGTTTTCCTCCAATATTTGACTTTTCATTGGAAAAACCCACCTCCCCCACACCAGAAATTTCCAAGGCCAGCCCAGGCTGTGTGAATACCAGTCTTCATGTTCATTAGACCAGGCAAGCCGTGACTATTCGTCACTCTTCTCTTTACTTGCTAGAATTGTTCTTACTGTACCTGGATTTCAAAAAATGTCGTCCAGATAGGGCCCTGGGTCATCGATATCATTGGGACCGATCTGCTGGTGTGAATCCAGGTAGCTCCATTGAATCCAATGCTGCTGGTTTTAAGCAAACTGAAGATGTGGCCCATTCGAAGTGCCGATGACTCACTTGTCATCTTATTTGTAGCTACTTTGGAAAAGTCCTGACGTGCCCGATGGGTTGGGTGCGATATCCCAACCCGAGAGATCTGGGCAGCCCTCCTTTTGTTTGCAAACCTCGGAGCTGACGCATGAATCACTGTGGACTGGGTAATTCTGGTTTGCCAGCTGCACCCTGCGTTGCCTATGCTGATTTATGGTCCTGAGTACACAGCTCTCTCACTGATTAGTGGGAACTTTCCTGTGAGTCTGCAGTGCAGGTTCCTGGAGTAAAGTAGATGGCTGGCATAACAAAGTAAGTCCTTGTTTGTTCATTTCTGTATTCTGATAGTTCCTAGGGGTAGCACCAGAGATTGGGGCCTTGCTGTGAGGGGCATTGTACAGACCGTGCACCAGATGTATTCTGTTAATTACCCAGATGTTGGACCTGGCTGGGGGAGAGGAAAGGAGCCAGAAAGCCCTTGAAAGAGCAGAGATTTCCAAAGATTGAGCCAATGGAGAAGTCTTTGGTTTAGGCATCCATGTACTCAGGAGAGGCTGGGTGGCTGCTAAGGAGCAGGACAGACTACTTTGGAGAGCAGTTGCTGGAGCAGGGTGTTTGACAGGGAAATGGGTATCTAGCAAGGTGAGATAGCTGGCATCTTCTATGGATGCTGTGAAGACCAGATCCCTTTGCATAAAAACCTTGAGACAGGAACTGTGTGGCTTCCATGGGGAACAGAGGGGAAGGAATCACTGGAACTACAGGAAGCCTAAGGATCATGGCACCAGAGCTAGGACACAACTGGTGGGTGAAACTGACAAAAAGGTGGGATTTGCGGGGAATGGGGGCTTTTTCTGTGGCTCTAAGGAGAAGCTAGAGTTTATTGCAGGTTGGATTTTAGATACATTTACAAAGTCACTGTCTGGTTCTGTGGTGAGATGACAACAGTTATTAACGATGATCAAGTCTGAGAACTTGTCAAGTCGTGATTTGAAATTATTGAGCTGATCTATCCCAGAAGTCTTAGATGATGAAATGTTAACAAATTACTCTGAAGTGAATACAATACACTGAATGAGACATTACCCACAGCTTGGGAAGCTGCTTCTGCTGATTAGTTTGGGACAAAATGGCTTAAGATGAGAATTTCAAAACTAACTAGGGGGTTTAGGCACTTACCAGCCATTGGTTTCGATAGGAAATCCCTGAAATCTCTGGAAAGCCTTAGTATTTTTACAGGTAAAAGGTCAGATTCTTTCCTTCTCTGAAAGAGCAAAGCTTGGATGCCTATCAGTTTTCCCAGGTCAATATTGGCTTTTGTTATTTTATAAAAAATAACTCCCAAAACAAAAGCAGTTCTGTTTTTTTTTCTTTTTTCCCCTCATGGAAAATTTGACTTTTTTCATCAAAAAACAACAAACTTTTTTGTTCTGTTTTCAACAACTGAAAACTGAAGATTTTTGGCTGAGAATTTTTGGTTTTGATGTTTTTGATTTTTTTCAAAGGAAAAATTGTCAAGGAAACAAGACACTTGATGCAAAATTTTCATTTATCCCAAACCCCAAATTTTCTGGTGGTGAGGGAGGGGGGAGTTCTGCTTGTGTCCAGGGAGTGATGCTGGCGGGGAAGTGATAAAACAGAGTAGGGATCAGACCTGATGTCTATGGAGAAAGGGCAGTGGTATGAAGGATGGAAAGGGCAGGAGAGAGTGGTGAAATCTACATCAACTCTGCTCCACGTACAGAACAAGTCATCCACTATTCCTGAGAAGTCTTAATAAAAGGGAATAAGCTAGAACCTACTCCAAGGAAGTGGCCTTGGAAGAAATCACTGGCCTGCTATTAATTATTTAGCCTTCTGAATTTAATTTGTTAAACAGCAGGGATGGCAGAAACTTAACATGTACAATGGGAACAATCTTAAAATGAGCACTTGGTGTGAAAATGGACATGACTCTTTGCAGACTCCTTGGTAAGCCCTTATCCCCTTTGGTGAGTAGTTATTCACATGAGTAACACCCTAGACTTCAGGGAGATTGCTCATGTGAGTAGTTACTCCTGGTGGGAGTAAGGAGTTTGCATTCTGCCCTTTAATAATACAAACATCTTATCTGTAGATCTCTAAGTGCTTTACAAAGGAGGTCACTACCATCTTTCCCATTTTACAGATGGGGAAACTGAATCACAGATTGAAGTGACTTGCCCAAGGTCACCCAGGAAGCCAGTGGCAAGATGGGCACTGGAATTCAGATGTCCAAGTTCTAGTCCACTGTACTAGTCACTCAGCCACACTGGTTCCCCTGCTGTGCATTTCACGTGTAAGGCTGCATTGTGAGCAGTCCATAGTCATTGCCCGGTGTGCTCAGTTTGCCCTCACTCTGAGCAGACAAGTCAAACCATGCTGGTGGCTGTTTTTATTTGGGATTTGGTTCTCCTCTTTTAGAAATGCAAGTTCCTGTCCCCTAGTTCAGGGCTCGGCAACCTTTCAGCAGAGTCTTCATTTATTCACTCTGATTTAAGGTTTCACGTGCCAGTAATACATTTTAACATTTTTAGAAGGGCTCTTTCTATAAGTCTATAATATATAACTAAACTATTGTTGTATGTAAAGTAAATAAGATTTTTAAAATGTTAAAGAAACTTCATTTAAAATTAAATTAAAATGCAGAGCCCCCCGGATCGGTGGCCAGGACCTGGCCAGTGTGAGTGCCACTGAAAATCAGCTTGCGTGCCGCCTTCGGCTCCCGTGCCATAGGTTGCCTACCCCTGTCCCAGCTGGTGTAAATCCACATCACTCCTTTGACTTCAATGGAACTACGCTAGTTTACACCTGCTGAGGATCTGATCCATAGCTCGCAAGAGAAGATCTGCCAACTAGTGCTACCTCACAGATGAAGTAATGAATAATATTAGAATAAACGTCATGCCGCTCAGTGCCAGCGGGACAGAGATTCCTGTCAGGTAGATGACAATTCATTTGATGTGCATGGTGGCTCTTCTCCTGCGTTCCCTTTTCAAAGGATGCCTCTTGCTGTTTGAATTTCAGAGTGCTTTGTAGTATTTCTCATTACTGATGGTAAGTATTTTGGGGAGTGGTCCCTGGCTGCTTAGTTGGTTCATCATTTTTGATGTGATGCCCAGATGCTAAGAGCCATAGCATGCAATTAATTTGGAAGCAGAACTCTTCATTGATTTCAGCTGGGAGCTTTCCTTCACCAGTGCAATCAGGCCTGAAGTAACGTCGTGATATAGTTACAGGGAAAACCCGTTCTATTCAGGGTATAACTCAGTTCCTTTATACCAAGGGCCTTTGGAACAGACCATCCCTGTGTTAACCAGTAAAAAGGACAATGTTGCTTAAGGGCTAGACTGTACCCTTGGCTTATGCAGCTGCATATGGTAGAAAGGTCCCACTCCTTGCCCATAAAACCTACCTGGGGCCAGGTCTCCTGTAGTCCCTTCTGTGAACAAAAGGAGGGGGTAGTAAAGCAGGTTTGGCACCTCCTGAGCTCCATGGCCAACTGTGAGGGTGAAGTAAACTGCACCCTTTCCAAGGTTCCACTGGCTCATTTCCTTCCTGGACCAAGGGGGTGGAAAGGTGTCTCTGGGACACCAGGCCTCTGGGGCAGTGCAGTTAACACACTACCCCGTGCCCAGGGCTGGATCTAAAATCTCCCCCCAACCCTGACTGTGTCTAGTGTCTGGATTTCGTAAAAACAAATCATACACTCAGATAGTGATGACCCACCAATGAACACATGGCCTGCTGCCTGATCATGGCTCCCGTCACGTGGTTAAACATGGCTCGGTCCCTGGGCATCTCTGGGGGTAACCAGGGCTTTAACAAAGCAAACAGAACAGATTTGTTGTTACCATCCCTTCACCTCTCGTTAATAGCCATTTAAAGCCAGGAAAACACCTAATCAGCTGTACCAGGCAGGGCGACACATGTTTAGACAATACATTTCTGGGGTTTAACTGAGCTGTGGAAGTTCACTTGTAAGATATTTTTGATGTCATTTTGTGAGCCTGCCAAGCAGCTTGGTCTGTATCAGCTGGATGGATGAATTCCTTTCCTGAGTCTTGTGAGAGCCCCCCCATTCATTAAGAAGCATTCAGGCTCTGAGTCTTGCATGCAGCCAAGTCATTTTCCCTTGCCTCATCAATTTTCACCCTTCCATTATGTTTCCTATCACTGTTGCTCTACTGGTCCTCTGACTCCATGAGCAGAACATGAAACACTGAAAGGGGACACTGGACTCTCCTTTTTGGGTTTAGACTTGGAAGCTGAAATTAAGACCCACTCCCTGGTGGGTGTAAATTGGCCTCACTCCACTGAAATGGAGTGCTTTGGATAGCCATCCCTCTGGCGCAGCGTTGGAAAGACCCAGATCTGAATTGTAAGTAATGGAGCTGTGACAACTTGCATTAAATGAGAATCTAGGTCTAAGGTTTTTATTTTCTGCTCTCCTAAAGATAAAGGACATTATTTAATAAACCTCAAAACTCTTCCTTAAAGTAACAGTAAAGGCACTGGATAGTTTAAACCAGTGGTGTCAGACCTGCAGCCTCTGGGCTGGATCCAACTTGCGGACTTCCCCTGAATCTTTGGGGATTCCATGCCATGGGGGTGTGTTTGGGAGAGTAAATCCCCCATGTAGACCCCGCCGAAGTGCATTGATGTAGTCTTGTTTCAAACACAACTCAATCAATGCCTGCTAGGGGCATTCAGCATGTGCCAGCAGGATCACAATGGTGCGCTCTACAAATCACAACCCCATAGCCCAGACCCTGCGTACAGGTACAGAACCACTTGGGTGCCTTTCAGAGGGGCTGGCAAGGCGAACGTCTGGCAGAAACCGATATGTGTCTGGGCAAGGGGAAGTGGCACTGACAAGTGCTTATCTGCCAGCTGGAGAGTAGATTCATTCACCCTTGGCCTTATTGGAAGTTTCCTTTTTTTGGACTTGCCAGGTGAGGGTAAGTAACCACCAGCTTGGCTTATCTTTCTCCAGTTCTGCTGAGTGTGGCTTGTGGCAGAGCGTCGGGTCAGGCTGCCGTATGAAGTGAGTGTCACATCCCTGCTCTAAGCCCACACAGACTAGGATGAGGAGTAAGCGCAGTGAATTCAGACAGCCTTTCCTCTGACACTCTGTCGTACAGAACACAGACCTCGGAACCAGATGTTAGCCAGCAGCTGTTGCGCACTGTGTAATGTAGACACAATGGGATGAGGAAAGGATGTGGTCTCCTCCTTAACCCTGTGTAGATAAAGACTGATGGTGCTGGAGAGACACTCGATTGCCTGCCAATTAGGGCAGTCGTGGGAGACGTGAACCAGGCTGCTCTGCTTGCCCGATAGGCAGGGCTGGCTCTAGGTTTTTTGCTGTCCCAAGCAAAAAAAAAAGTTGGCTGCCCCCCCCCCCGAGCCCTTGACTCCCTCCCGCACTCCCTTGCTGCCCCAGCCCTGGGCTCTCTCCCCGCCCCACACACCCCCTGCCATCCCAGCTCTGGGCCTCCCCCCGACCCACACCCCCCTGTCATCCCAGCCCTGGGCTCTCCCCCCCAACCCTGCACCCCCTGCTGCCCAGCTCTGAGCCTCCCCCAACCCGCATCCCTGCCATCCCATCCTGGGCTCTCCCCCCCTGCTGCTCCCAGCTCTGGGCCTCCCTCATCTGCATCTCCCTGCTGCCCCAGCTCTGGGCCTCCCCCCAGACCCCTGTTGCCCCAGCCGTGGGCTCTCCCCCCCACACCACCTGCCACCCCAGCCCTGGCCTCTGCCCCATCCACCCACACCCCTTGCTGCCCCAGCCCTGGGCTCCCCCACATCCCACCTGCACCCTCCTTCTGCCCCAGCCCTGCGTAACTTGCTCCCAGGCGGGTCATTCAGCAGGAATTTTAGATGTGCACAGAACACAGACGGGATTGGTTCCCATATGGTTACAGAACTGCAGTAAAGTGGAACAATTTTCAGCTTGTGTGATTGGAGGATATCTGGATGCAAATTATAAGACTGTCCTCCATAAATGAGGAAAAGTTGAGATGCCTTTATTATTCTTTTGTTCCACTCTTTCTTTCTCTGGGGAATTTGCCAATGCAATATCATTGTCTTCCTTTTAAACAAATAAAACTAAAAGCAATGGCTGTTGAAAATAGCAATTCCAGTCCTAAAAACCCCTGGGAAGCATTTCTTGCTCAATTTTATCCTACTTCTTCTACAGCAAATTACAGAGGATCAGTATATTTGATTTGGGAGAAATGAAGTAACAGCTGCCCAAACTGATCTTGAGCACTCCTGAATTTTGAGGTGTTCAAATCTGGAAGGCAAGTGCTAGATTCCCTTTCTGAATATTAGCTAAATCTGGAAAGGAAAAGTCTATTTCTGCTTCCATGGCTCAGAAGTGGAAATCCTCCTACGTGCCTGGTTCTGTATCAAAAGCTGCCCAGGTCCAGTACAGCCTCACCTCCCTTACTTTTCATTTTAAATTCTAGTGGGATCCACATACCTCCCTTGCCAGGCTTCAGGTAGGGAGGGGCACTGTCCATTTAGTCCCCCCAATTCCTTCTTCGGGGGCTGCAAAGTGACGTCACACCAGTATCCCTAATTCAGTCTGGGGATGTCTTCTGAAAGGGATATCTGGGGCAAAGCCGTCTACTCCTTGGGCACACTTGTTTCCTATTCACAGTGCCACCCCGCTCTAGCAGTGACCTCTCCGTTCACAGCAAGCTGCAGCATGAGGTTTCACCTACCATACTCCCTCCTCCTCCCTTTCCTGTTGATAGCAGCCAAGAGAATGCTGGGAAATGTAGTTGTTTCCCTGCTCTAGGGCTGGCTCTATAGGCAGGGAGCTAACCAAGGAACTACAGCTCCCAGGCTGGATCCCTGCCACCCCTGCAAATGGGCTGCCCCAAGCAGCTGCTTGCTTTGGTGGTGCCTAGAGCCGCCCCTGCTGGTAGGGACCTTAGCCACACGACTAGAGTCACTCTCGTTTTTCTCTGGTGACTGAATGGCTATTCCATTAATACTACAAAGTGGAACCATTCCAAGAGGGAAGCTGGAGAGAGCCCCACATTAGAACAGCCTATAGCCCAGTGGTTCCAGCACTTGCCCAGAACAGATTGTGCCGGGTTCAGGGTGGGAACTTGACCTGTAGCCTCCCGTCTCCCAGGTGACAGCTCTAGCCCGGGGCTATTGGCATTCTGAGAGGGGGGACGGGGTCTCGTTCCTGTACACAATGTTCCACAGGCTCCGTTTTGTCCCAGTGTGGCAGGAGAAGCTTTTCAAAATCTTGACTTTTTAGTGGGATGGGAAATCCGTTGCCTGCCCAGCTTTACATTTAAACTCTGTGCCTCAATTCCTCACTGGGGACAATAATGCTTCCTTTGCCTGGCTTGTCTAGTTAGACTATAAGGTCTTCAGGGCATGGATTGCCTCACTATGTGTGTGTACAGCAGAGGCCTGAGCTCGTTTGGGAACTTTAGGCAGTGCTGTGGTAATTCAGGAAGAAGTTGCAAATAGAAGTGACAGAAATGCCCAGATGTGCAGCAGCTTTGTTCCAGTGCCCAGTGAATGAAGACGCATGTCTGTATTAGGAGACTGAATGGCACAGGAGATTGCTAACCTCAGATAAGGAGCCTTTCACATCTCGACCATCTGTCAGAATCTGGCCAAAGCCTGCACTGCCTGAATATTGTTACAAGTTGACGGCTGTGTTGCTTCCTTATAAGAAACCAGATGGTGGAGCCAGCCTGTTTCCTAGCTGACAGATGGTCCCATCTCAGCGAGCACTAACTGGTGCCTTTCTTGGCAGCCACAGAAAGATCAAGAATTTCAGTGGGCCTGGAAATGGAATGGTCCTCTGATCTCCGGAGCTTGTTCTTCCAGCCAGGGGTGAGCCCTGTTACTACACCAGTCCTAGAGCAGACACTGACCACAAAGCTGCTGTACAATATTTCCTAAGTAAGCACCAAGGTTGGGTCTTAACACCTCGTTTCTTTTTACCCTTTTCTTTAAACGTACATGACAGACCCTGATGTTCTGTGGGGAAGCTGCGTCAACTCCATCTCCTTTTCCTGATGTCAGCAAGAGATGCACCAATGTGCTGGGTTCGTGCAGGGAGAACGTCTTGTGCAATGAATGATGGATAGCAGGGAAATGATGGTAATCTGTTTTCAGTGTTCGCTGTCTCAGTAGCAAAGGATTAAACAAGGGAGAAGAAAGCAGTCCTACCATCATTCACCGACGCATTTAAGGCTGCATGAATCCCAACCAATTTTAGCTAGTTCTGTGCTATGCAAGCTGAAGCTGGCTGGAGAACCTCAGGGGGCTGTTTATCTGAGACTTGGTAGGCTAGACTTATTTCTATATCATAGTTTAGGTGCAGGGAGCAGAGAGAAGAGATAGCCCCCTCTTAGTCAGCTGAGCCACAAGATGTGAAAACATGCACATCTCCAGAGCTGCATGGACGACTTCTTTTTTAATTCTGAAAATTAATCTTGCACTAGCCTATGCATTTGGGGTCTAATCCAGTAACTGGAGAGATCCTCACTGCCCTCGGTGGGAATTCGAGTCAGACTTCTGGTTACTTTCTGAATTCTATGCACTTTATGCTGTGGATCTGATCCTGGGTTCTGGTTCCATCACAGCCAGCCTCTCAAGCAACCAATTTGCTCTAAGAGACAAAAGCGCAAGCCAACATGTTTGTAAAATTCTGAGCATAGAATCCTATAGCAGGCTCGCTTTTTCTAAGCAATAAATAATCCTTGAAATCCTGTGCCCTTTATATTTCATTTCTGGCATCTGGGGCTCAAAATACATGGTGTTGCTTTAAGTGCCAGCAACCACCCCTGCTTCTCCCTCTGATTGCCATGACCACCTTCCATACTGCACTGCGCCAAAATCAGCTCCCTCCAACACTTTCCCTTCCTGCCCCCGCTCCGGTTCAGTAAAATCCTCCTGTACCCGCTTGCTTGCCTGCCTGAAGGAGTGGAAGAAGAGGTGGTGCAGAGCAGATTTCCTCTGGACTGGTTCTTCCAGGGATGGGTACAGAGTTGCTGCAGTTCTTATAGGTAGCAGAGCCAAGCGCATAGCTCTGGCCTAATCCTTCTGAGAGGTAGAGCAGCAAAGTGGATGAGTGCTGGCGTAATAGCTGGAGATGGGCTCAGTTACTGGCTGCACCTGAAGCAATCTTGTGGAACGTCCTTCACCCTTATTTACCAGATCTGCTAAGTGGTACTTGGTTTCATTTGAGGTCAATGGGTACTTATATGCCCCCATTAAAGTGTCACCCATTGGTTCAGCAAGGATCACATCTTCCCTTTAGTGGCTAGTCCATGTAGCAGGATGACAGCCTACTACTGCTGCCAGCGAAAGGAGCTATTCCTTTAGTTCAAGTGGTGGAGGTCCATGCGGAAGTGGTGGAAGTTCTGGATTCCAGTCCTGTTCTGAGAAATGAATGAGTGAGGAGCATTTTTGTTTGCAGTGTGGTAGCTGTGTTGGTCCCAGGACTGGAGAGAAACAAGGTGGGTGAGCTAATACCTTTTATTGGACCAGCTTCTGCTGGTGGAAGGGACAATCTGTCAAGCTTGAGCTCTGTGAAATTCAAAAGTTGGCTGTCCCCTTAGTGTTCCTTTTTTATCCTCTGTAGGAGGAGGTGCTGGCACTGTTCCCACTCTGGAGCCTGCGCTCTGTTAGTGCATTGCCAGCACTATGTCATTCTGCTCCATGTTACAAAAAGGATGTTGGATGAAGTCTCATATTTCCAGTTTTAGATCATTGTGCAGAGGACCAGACCTAGCTCTCACCAGTCCTAGAAGTTTCATGTGCATCCTGCCCTCCTTAGTAGTTCCTTTGCATGGGGGAATAAAAAGAGTTGAATGATTTTTGGAACACTGGAAACAGCTCCAGTTTTCAGTTGCTACACTGCAGGAACCTCTTGGATATATGACTTTGACTAACCCGGCTGCTCCAACTTTTCAGGACAGGGATAGTTTGGGGGAGAGGATACAAAGTGTGGCTTTAAACACAAGGATAGCTGTGGCCTCTGTCAGCACTGGGTCAGTTTTGGCAGCTTTCTTGGTATGGACATATAAGAACCGAAGACCAACAAAGTCCGAAGAGTGTGCACCAAGGAATAACCACCACAAGGCCAACTATCTCAGGGGCGCCAAAGCTACGGTAGCACAAAAGGACTGTATGCAATGTATGTCCCTCCCTTGCAACCAGACCACCTTAAGCATCTTGCCAGAGATCAGTCTGGGCGATGCTCACTTTGCAAGGAGGCCACCATCGCTGTGGTGGTGATGATGGTGATGCAGCCTGAACTGAGGAGTAGCTGACTGTCCCTCCATAACGCAGCTGGTTTGTTGTGTGCTTTGTTTCCGGGAAGGAGCCTATGAAATGAGGTGTAGTTCCCCCACCCCCCTTGTGTCTCAGGATTCCAGACATTTCTCTCTCTCTGGGCTTTGTTTGGCCTCTCGTCTCCTAGGGATGGACTGGCTGGGTGGCAGGCTGGGATGATCTTGCAGCCCATGCTAGGCAAAAGTGGGCCTTTGTTCCCCCTAGTGGCTGGGCCACGTAAGGAGTTTGAGTTGGCTGCTGCTCACCACTACCAGCTTTAATCCATTAGCTTAAGTGGTAGAGGCTCCTGTTTTTAGCAGGAAGGTTCCCAGGTTCAAGCCCCACTATAGGCCCAAGTAGGACTCTCCCATTCCCCCTTTCCTCCTCCTCCTCTGCCCTTACTCCAGGAAGGCAACCACCATCCTTCTCATCCAGTGCGTGAGTCAGGTTCTCTGTCACTCCTTGCCCAACTCCTGCAGAGCACCAGGTGCATCCTGGGGAAGTGACCTGGCTGGTGCAGGGAAGGGGTGGAGCTGCTGGTGCTGGGTCTCTGGGATTGGGCACCTTTCTTTCTAGGCCTTGGCCCTGGTGCCTAGATACATTCGCCGGTTCTGGGAGCATTTGTCTTTATCCACTTCTGCCCTGTAAATCAGGGAACGTTGGACCCTGGAGTGCGCGACCCCCCCACCCCCAATTTATCGCTTTAAAAACTCCAGGTTTTGTGGCATGTTAATTAAAATTTAACTTTTAAGAAAGGTTCATATTTGCCTCCCAGCTGCTTCCTTCTGCCACAAAGACTGAGGGTCTTTCCCCACGGGACCCATGTTGCAGATGCCAGCCCAGTGAAATTAAGTGGGCTTCATTATTTTCTCCTCGGCACAATATTCTCTCCATTTATCTATATCGGTTGGGGCGGGAAGCACTGAGTTAGGAGCTCACATACCACAGGGATGGGTATAGTATAAGGAATACCATAGAATCCAGATCCTCAGCTGGTGTAAATTGGCATTGCTTCATTGACTTCAAGATTGTCTGACACCAGCTGTGGATCTGGACAAAGAAGTTTCTTGTCATCAGCAGTAGCCTGGAACTCGGAGGAAGGAGGGCCATGTGGCTAGGGCAGTGAACTTCATAACTGTGGGAAACCCACTTAATCTCTGCCTCTCTTCCCATCCTTTGCTGGAACGTTGTATCCCTTTGTCTTGACTATGTTGGCTCTAGGGCCCTGATCCACAAAGGCCCTTAGGTGCCTAAATCTGGGGGTGAAGCACCACCTAGTTTTAGGTGCCACCGTGACCTACACAACCCCAGAGTGATCCATGAACCTGGGGAGATGGATGCTTCTCTGCCTACCTAGCATGTGGGGCCTGCTCCAGAGTCAAGCTCCATGCAAAATGGAAGGAGGGAAGAGTCTTTCTCTCTAGCCTAATTAATATTGAATTAATCAACTTCAACAGGAGCTGGAGTGAGCCCCAGAGGTGGCGGCAGATCCTCGTTCAAATCCCCTCTTCTCAGCAGGCAGAGAGGGGGCTTAAGCCAGGGTCTCTCCCATCCCGAGTGGGTCTCCTAACCACTTAACTAAGTCTCCATTGCAGCACCTGACTTCCGTTGTGGAGCTGGGCCTCAGCGCTGCTGGGACAAGGCCTGACCTTGACTGTGTTTTGTACAGCACCTGGCACAGTGGGCTCTGATCTCTGGTTGAGGTTTTTCAGGGTTACCATCCACAGAGTAGGAGCCCCAGATGAGGTGTTAGTGCCAACGTTTATTGAACCAGCTTCTGAGGGGCTTTTGTTTTGTTTTTACAAGTTTAACATCTGTAACAGCAGTGCTGAAAAACCAGTGGTCTCCACCCCCCTGCGCAGAGCCAGGGCCTTCTCATTACTGACCACGGGCTTTTGCCCACCTCCCACGCCCGTTACAGCCTGGCTTCAGGAAGGCTAGTGGCCTCATAACCTCCTTGGACTCTCTTATTGCTAGGCTCTAAGAGGCTGGCCACCCGAGGATGAAAACTCCGGCTCAGGCATTTTGCAGACACATGGCCAAGCCCCTGAACCATGCTGGCATAAAAAGACTGCTCCAGTGTGGCTCAATCTGTTCTGAAATCCAGTGGGGCAATTGCTTGAACCTCACCCCTGTAATCCCAGCTCCTTTTCAATAGACTCCTGGCCTGAGACATCTATACTCTCTAGGGCCCATTGCACCTCACCTCATATTTGCAGTGACCCCAGGCAGCCTTTTCAAAGCAGAGCAGGGGTAACTAGTCAACAGAAATGCAGTGTGGGGAAATGCTTGTGTTAGCACAGAGATGCAAGGGTTAAGACGCAGACCATCCTGGCCAAGCCAGTGCTCCACCCAGCCATGCTGTCATGGAATCCACTTCCTGGCTCTCTCTGTCTCCCCTGTGCGGCCAGACACCAGCTCTTCTATTAGCTTCCTATCACCTGGTGGCCCTTTGTCCTCCCAAGTTCACAGGCTCTGCCTCCTGGCGTTTCCCCTTGTTAGGTGTGTGGGATTCAGTACCTGGGGACCCCCTGGTCTTTCTGAATCCTACACAGATGGGGTTGGTTTTGGCCAATCCTTGAATGCTCTGCATTCCTACCATCCCAGACAGCTGCAAAGCTCAACACCCAGGGCTCCTGGCCTGCCACAGGGGTAGCTTTTTAACCCTTCCCCCGCCTCGGAGTAGCATTCCCTAGTCAAGTAAGTCATTACCATGCATATCACTCATAAAAACAGTAAATTCCCTCCATGTCGCACTGGGTAACAAAACTATCCAGTGATAATACTCAAATATAAACAGGTGTTTGGAAGGCTTCAAACCCTCATGTTTGTGGGGTTAAGAAAAACCTCTAATGGGGTCAGGAGGAAACTTCCCTGAGGGCAGATTATGCCATCACTGTCTCCTGCTTATGGCAGCAGCTGGTGCTGACCACTGGCCGAGAGAGACTGTGGGTGTGTTCCACTCTGGCAATGCGAGTCCTGCATTGTTCATACCCAACGATGGTGCTTTGTATAGTTACAAGCTGTAGGACACCGGTTGCCAATTAAGACCTCAGGGTGGTTGTTCTGCTGTACAAGATCCTCACCCAATTTCACAGCAAGCAGGGGACAGAACTCAGCTGCTCCTTCTCCAAACAGCCAGCTTCTGCCACTTGCTCTAGAGGAGGCTTATCTATCACCGTGAGCAGATTGACAAGCACTTGACTGAATGTGGTTCTGTCCAGCAGAGGGGAGCATGAGCCGCACAACACTGGTGAACTGGCTCTATTTCCATCTAATCTGTGGCCTAGACCCCTCCCTTCTTTAACTTTCCTTTTCACTCTGTTTTAATCTTCTCAGTCTGACTTTTCTCTCTGATATTAATAGAACCATATTGTGTGTCTGATTGTAAAGAGTGTTGTTGGAGATGCAAATTATGATAGAAAAATGGCACAGCTGCTCCCATGGAAGCATACTCTGAAGTGGCTTTGAAGATATTAAGGTATCTGAGAATACCCCTATTTTTGTACTCCCAGCTTTTCTCATGGGCATCTGCATTCAATCCATAAATGACTGAATTTAAAAAAAAGTTCTGCATTTGATACATGCATTGTGTTATGGTGGCTAACGTTCAGACACCAGGCCTGCGCCTGCACTGAATCAAATGTTGTGTCTTTAAGAAGAACTGAGAAAGCAGCACATGTCGGTTTGTAGAGCTCTGCTCGAGTGTGACCGTAGGGTATGTTAATCAGAGTTGGGAAGCTTTACCCAGTATCCACTGGCTCAGGAACTAAACTTATCCACCAGCTCCATGCCATACCCCATCCTGGGTCCCAGCCCTGCCTGCTGGCTCTCCTGGGGTTCAGACACCCCTCCAGGCCCTTTGCTTAGGTCCAGAGATCACGCTGGACCTCAGGGCATGCTCCCCTCCCAAACTCTAATTAAATCAATTAATGCTGCCCCCCACCACTCTAATCAATGGAGGCAGCGCGTCCCTCGCAAAACAGAGGAAAGAAATGGATGGATGCTGCTGGAGATTCTCCTGCACAGTATTAATTCCTGCTGCTGGGGTGGTATCAGCAGAGAGCCCCCTGGGCCATGCAGAACTGTCCTGCCAGTGCCTCCTGCCGGGACCCTCTGGTCCACACCAGCTGCCAGCCACACCCACCCTACCAGTGGTGGCAGCTGGGTCCAGATGCAGCCAGCCCCTCCCTCTCCTCAGCAGATAATAGTGACTATCTTTCTAGATATGGTACTTCCCTACCTGCCAGCTCCAGGCTGAGCACCTGCCACCCTCGTGTCACTGGCCCCGTTGCAGAGGGAACTGACGCACTGGGGTGCGTGACTTGGGGTAGAGCAAGGAATTGAAGACAAGGTATCTCAGAGTCTAGGCTGATGCTCTAAGCAGTGGATTAGCCTCTCTTTCTGGAGGGCAGGTCCCTGCAGACTCAGGCAGGTGGTACTGCATTGGGTTACGCTGGTGTGTGTGCAAGGGGATTTTGTCACAACGAGAAGGATCTATCCAGTCCCCTCCACTCAAGGCAGGACTACTAATAACTAGACTGTTCCTGACAGGCGTTTTTCCAACCTGCTCTTAACAACCTCCAATGCAGGAGATTCCACAACCTCCCTGGGCAATTTGTTCCAGTGCTTAACCACCCTGACAGCTATGAAGTTTTTCCTAAAGTCCAGCCAGGGCTGGTGCAAGGATGTTTCGCGCCCTAGGCGAAACTTCCACCTTGCACCCTCCCCCCTGCTCCCCCCCAAGGTGCCCCCCCTGCAGCAGCTCACCCCTCCACCCTGAGGCGCTCCCTTGTGGCAGCTCCCCACCCCCACCCACCCCTGCCCAGCCTTCTCCCTGAGCACCCTGTGGCTGCTTCACTTCTCCCAACTCCCAGGCTTGTGGTGCCAATCAGCTGCGGTCTGTGTCGAAGAAAATGGCGGCCCCCAAATCCTAATGCCCTAGGAGACAACCTAGGTTACCTAAATGGTTGCACTGGCCCTGTGTCCAGCCTAAAGCTCCCTTGCTGCAGTTGAAGCCCATTGCTTCTTGTCCCATCCTCAGAGGTTAAGGAGAACAATTTATCACCTTCCTCCTTGTAACAACCTTTTATATGACTTGAAAACTGTTATCCTGTCTCTCTTGCCCCCGTGGTCTTCTCTTCTCCAGCCTAAACAAACCCAATTTTCCAATCTTCCCTCATAGCTCATGTTTTCTAGACCTTTCTTCATCTTCTCCAAGTTGTCTACCTCTTTCCTGAAATGTGTCCAGAACTGGACCCAATACACCATGTGAAGCCATTTGAGGCAAGTGGGTTTTTCAAGCCCCGATGCCAGCCAGGAAATAAGAAGAGAATTTTTCAAAAACACATTTTTCACCTTTCAGAAAAATGGGGCTTTATTAAAACAAATCTTCCAAGGGAAAAGACGGAGTGCAACTAAATTCTTTGTTGGGAAAATTAAATCAAAATGAAATGTGTGAACATCAAAATGTTTTGATCAAAAACATCAAAACAAAATATTTTGATATTTCTCAATAGAGTTTTTTCCTGAACTTTTCATTCCAGCAACAGTTTCAACATTTGAACTTTTTGTCCTAACTTGGGATGAAAATAAATGTCAGTATCAGAATTTCAGATGGGACAGAAAGTCCATGTTTTGAACTGCTGTAGAAATAATGGAATTAGGCCCCTTTTCACATTTCAAGAACAGCAACTCAGCAAATTAGTAAAACTATATAAATGGAGACAGAAAAGAGTGACTAGTGTAGATTTCCAAGCCATGTATAAGAGATTTAAAACACAATTTAAATATTGAGAGTGATCGTTCATTAATGATTTGCCACTACTGCTTTTGCAAGTATGACTAATGAGGAGAGTGCGGGTAAGAAGAGAAAATCCATCATGCTCCTCATTAAAGATTTCCAAGACACAACATGAGTATGGAGCTAAACGTGGGTAGCCTGCTGAATATCATGTTGTGGATGATCTCTGCAGCTGGTACAATTGCCAATTGTGTTGACAAAAGCAAAGAAAGAAATGAAACACACACAATGGGTGGGGACCTTGGACTAGAGTTTTAAGCTGAAGCATCCAGAATGGTGGGAGAAGCTTTTCCCCCAGTGGCTTGTCTAGCGCTTCCCCAGTGGTGGAAGGTGACATGCAATGGAATCAATGGACCCTACTGTCATTGTCTGTCTGTATTGTTATGCTGTGGGCGAGCCCCAGGCAGAGCCCAGGACCCCATGTGCTAGGCGCTGAACAAACAGAACAGAGCTGGGCCTGGCCCCAAAGAGTTTACAGTGGAAGGCTTCCTAGGAAGTAGCAGTGAAAGCCTGTTACCTCATAGTTCTCCCAGGAAGGACTGGTCCCGCTTGCCAACTGCCAGTGCAGGGTAGCTCCCTATAGCCTATTTCTATGGCCGTGCCCCCCACCCCCAAGCTGGGTTTCTCAAGCAGTGGGGCTGGTGGCTAGGCCACAGTGTAATGAGTGTATGCTGAGGAGCTGCCTTTCCTGCTAATTCTGACCTCACACTGGGTTTACAGGGGTGCAATGCAGCTGGCCTCCGCAGAGTTCACCCTGATTTACACTGGCACCTGGAACTGAGCCAAAGCCTGCTGAGCTAAGGGGTCATTCCCCTGGTGTCAGCAGGGGAAGCACAAGCATGTCTCAGTGGCCGGGGGCTGCAGGCCCTTGTCCCTTATGAGAGGGCTGTCCAGGCCCTAGCCTAGCCGGGATGCAGGTGCAGGCCCATGTTTGAGGCAGCCCTGCGGGTGAGTTGTGCAACCCCTGCAGCTGTGGCATGAAAAGCCAGGGTTTGGCTAAAGGGCCAGGATAGTAGCTGGACACCGCGTGGGAGGTGGCCCCACTGCGGTGGGTGAGGGAGCCGCGCTCTGCTCCGGGCCAGGGCAGGGCTGGGGGGGCACAAACCCTCACCCCACCCCCCCAGCACCGGTTCCAGGCGCTGCCAAAGCGGAGTGACAGCAGCCAGTGCGGAGAGCGCGCCCGGAGCCCTGCAAGGAGACGGCTGGGGGGACAATTAACCCCGGATTAGACGGGGCTGGTGGCGGGTGTCCTTTGCAGCACGAATTCCCCGCGGGACGGGAAAGCCTTTGCACCGGCCCCCCGGGCCTGCCTGGAGGGCCGCAGGGAGCCTCCTCCGGCGCGGAGCCGGTAGGAGAAGCCGCTGGATCCCTGGGCTGGGGGCCGGGCTGCCTTTAGGACCGGGAGGGAGAGATGCGCAGGGCGGTCAGTCCCCGGCCAGCCCCAGCCGCGGCTGCGGCGGTTCTTGTGCTCAAAGCTCCGCCGCTTCTCCCGGCGCTCCGGCAGCAGGGGCGGCTGGCCGCTCTGCCATGCGGGCCGCTCTCGCCTACGCCCCGCCAGGTGCCCCGGTGCAGCCCGCTCCCCCGCCGGTCTGCCCTGCGCCCGCAGCCCGGCCTCTCCGGGGCGCTGCCATGCGGGGCGGCGGGGCGCCTTGCGGACCGGTGAGCTCGCCGGGAGGACGCGGCGCGGGTCGGAGCGCGCCCCGAGGATGCGCCCCGGCTGGGCAGCCGCGGTGCGGGCCGAGGGGAGGATCCCAGCCCCGCTGCCCGGGCGGCGGAGCCTGTAACCGCTGGGGGGGGGATGCACGTGCTGCTCCTGACTCCTGCCCCCCTGTCTCGGGGGCTCCCCGGGCTCCCCTTGGAACAGAAGCGGCGCTGGGCTCGGCCGGTTTATTGTCGGCCCGGGGGGGCTGGGACCCTCCCTCGGGGAGCAGCTGGGCCGCAGCTCTGGCCCCCGCCCCGGACCCGGACCCGGACCCGCCAGGGCTCAGGCTGCCGGGGGAGGTGGGCACAGGGCGCAGTTTGCTCCAGCTCCCGAGCCGGGGACGTGCCAGGCCGGGTGCCCGGCGCGGACACGGACTGTCCCGCTGAACACCAAGAGGAAGTTTGTTTTCCGCCCAGGCGACCTGTCGGGGGCTCCCCGGGGAGAGAGGCTCCTGGGCTCGCAGCCGGGATGCCAGCGCTGCGCTGCGGTCCGCTCCGGCCGGCTGCGGTCCGCTGCCGCAGGCAGGGAGCGCGGTGGTGACCGCCCGGGGATCAGTGCACAGCAGCCCAGGTGTCAGGGCGGTGCATGGTTCAGGGGAAGGGGCAGGCTTGGACTGTGGGAGCAGAGCCAGTGTCAAGCAGAATCATTCCGCAGGAAGAAGCGATTTGCTCCGTCCCTTCACAGGTAGGAACCGATTCCTCTGGGGGAGGGAAGCTGGTGGGTGAAGCAAGCCCCTGGGAGTCAGCAAATGTGGGTCTCTCCTGCCGCCGATTGCTGGGTGATCTAGGGCACGTCTGTTATCCCTGAACTGATCCTCAGTTTCCTGTCGGGAACATGGAAATGCAGCTCCCTCACATGGGTCTCCAAAGGCTTCATTCGGGACAATCTGCAAAATGCTGGAAGGTCTTTCTGTGCAAGGCACTTCAGCAGTGGCAGCTGTTCCTGATCAGAAACTAAAGTATTGTCAGAAGATAGGACACGGATTTGTAGGTATAGTTTGTACTGTGTCATCTGCAAAGCACAATTTGTTTGCAACAAGAACTGTAGCAATGAGGCCTGCAAAGGTTTATCCAGTTGTATTTCTTAAAATGGAAAGAAATGCTGAATTATCCAGTGAAATGAGACACCTGAGCTTTAGAAAACATCTCTTGGGCTCTGAGTCATAAGAATAAAAGTGAAAAAGAAAAAAGCTGCTAAACAACTACAAGTAAGTGGAGAAAGGAGAGACAGGAAAGAACCTAGAAAAAATAGAACCTTTCTGGGGGGGGGGGGTTATACACTCAGTTAAAATAATGAGCCATGGACCCCTCTGAAACTGGGTATTAACAACAATTAAAAGGTGCTTTGATCGTCTTAAACCTAGGCAGACATGCTAAGTGTTTTTTTTAAAGGAGATGGATTGTTGTGGGTTGCAGGCTGCAGCCAGGGTGATGGATACACCTGTCTACATTCCTGTGTGAAGATAACTCTTGCTAACAAGTCATGTCTACCTCCAACTAGCAGTATTTGGAGCCTCTTCATACTAGTTAGAAGCTCAGCTGCTTCCCAGGATACATTAATTCTCATTTCACTGGTCAAGGTGAGATTTTAACGACAATTTTGTATCTATGGGTCGTGCGTGTTTATGAAAGATAAATGCATTTGTAATAAATTAAATCAAGCCAAAGAACATTGCATTCCACCACCAGCACCACATACTTAACAAATCACACACAGAACTAAAGCTCTTGGCTATAGAAATGCAAAGATCATGCAGTTGCACTGTATATCTGCAGCATATTCCATTTAAGCTCATTCTGAATTCAGGTTCCTAATGTTTTGGCTTCATAGGATGGTATCAGGTGTCGCGTATTATAGCAGTGCCCACTAATGCCCTGATATGCTTCTCTTCCTTTCCATTATAAATTCCTATCAGCAGGCGTTTATAACGTGGCCATAAATGTCCATCCAGGACGGCGTTAAAACCAGTTTGGTCTGCTAAGACTGCAAAGCCAATTGAGTTTGCTGACTTCAGAATTTGTGTGTGCATGCTTGTGTTTTTTCAGAAACAGAAATTTGAGAGGTTGTGATTTACGTTGTGCCAGTGGGAGAAAAGGAAAACAAAGCGAAGGTTTTAATATTAGAAATAACTAGTAACTTCGGTGCAACCAAGATGTAATAAGTCTGCGTGTATGCTTGGGCGTACGGCTACACAGACCTTTGGCCAAACTTCCCTACATCTGATTAACACAATAGAGCCTTAGAGCTGTTACAGTCTGTGCAGTAACAATAAGCCAAAAAGCCAGCCCCTCAGCTGGCACAAATCCATGTCCCGCTAGTGATTTCGATGCGACGATGTTAAGGATCTGGCCAGAAGGACTCAGCAAGCCATGGTTAGTGTCATCACAGACGTGTGAGGTGTTCAGGTTAGAAGGCAGTGGTTTTCTTTGCACTGCTAAAACTGCATCTCAAAAGAGCAATGCAATACGTGTGGGATGTCCGTGTATGCCTGCAGTACGCAGGCTATTTTTGTACAGACCCATCCTTGTCCCTGTTGCATGTATCTATCTATTAGCCTTTGTAAAGGTCCCTATTCCCCACCCACACATACCTGCAAAATTTCTTTATTTTTAAGCACTGAAGTCTCGATTCAGCAAAGCATTTGAGTGTGTGCTTAATTTGAAGTCAGGGAGATTTCAGTTTTGCTGAATTGGAGCGCCAGGCCTGTTTCTTCCTCTTCCCGGCGGCTCTGGGAAGAAGCAAGGGGTTATTCTCGAGGCCTGCTGAGATCTTAGGGGATCTGGCTGCTTGCAGGTGCCCCCAGCGCAGCTCCAAAGGGGGATTGCACCCTGCACCCAAAAGCTGGTGCAGCCCTAAGATAGCATCGCTTTTCTGTGGATTTTCCAGTGGTTTGCAGGGGGAGGACGATGTGTGCTCTACTCCTGACAAGCCCACCCACCATCATCCAGCAAAGCTTGGGCCTCCTTAAAGCGACACACTTGCTTAAGCACCTTGCTGGGTGGGGGCCCGCAGGTGACCCTTGCAGCAACGCTTGCTGGGTGGGGGCCCCGCAGCGTGGACTCCTTCTTCGCTAATTTAAATAGATAGGTAAAGAGGTAAGGGTTAACTGTTTTCTTTTACCTTGAAAGGGCTAACTCTTCAAACACCTGCCCATGAGGGACGCAATCAGAGAACTGCATTGTTTAAAAGTACAGGCTCGGGGAATTTGTATCTCGGTGGTCCTTTTTGATTTTCTCTCGGATGTGGAGTAACGAGGTTTCCTACTAACTCCTTCTTATTGTTCAATATTATACCGAAAGTCGTGGTGAAGTCATCAAAAGGAACCCAAGCACTTCCGGCATATGAGTGTAGCTTTGGGTTGCTACTGAGATCATGTATGTGTGGTCTGATGCTCATTGTTGTTTTCTCGGCATAGCTGAGGTTAACTAAGCTTTCTCCTACTGCATCTTAATCGTCCAAAGTTTCTCTCTGCGACACCTCTGTGTAGTTTACAACAGGTAACCCCTAAAGCATCTTCGGCTGTGAGGAGCATTTGGGTTGTTTTTTACATTGTTATCGTGGATTTGGATATGGAGCGTTTAATCGGAGCAATATCTTTAAATCAGAACTGTTTCGTGTCATTTTTTTATAAGCAAGAGCCTGTATGAGTTTCTTAATGCAAGAGTATGTTAGTATTTTCTTCTTTTTTTTTTAAAAGTTTTTTTTAAACTTGTTTGAAAGTATATCTATTCTCTCTCTCGTGAGGCAGAAGTGAAGTGAAACTCTGTATCAGGTACCTGTCTCCGTCAAGCGGAGAGGCCGGGAAAGGCCAATAGCCAAGCTTGTTGGTATTTTGCATTCTCAATATGTAATGGAGGCAGAGAACCGCTTATTCTCTATGGGAAGCAGAGAAATACCGGTTTCGTGTAATTTGCAGTGCGTAGTCCAAGGGCAAGCCAGTGGTGTGGCAAGATGATACTTGCAGGCTAGACCAAGAGGCAAGCCTGGGAAGGAGGGGGGAAGGGGTTTTCTCCCCTGCTTTTAGCATCCAAGGGATTTGGAATCTGGGTGTCCCACCAAGGGAGGGTTGGGGACACCAGAGAGAGGAAAGGGGGGATCAGGCCCTAGCAATTCCTGATCTGGTGGCAGCCTATCAGATCTAAGCTGGAGATTAAGCTTAGAGAACTTCATGCTAGTACTTCATATTTGAACTCTAATGTTCAAATTGAGGATTAATACTACGACACCTTCATCCCCATCCAGAGTCCTCGGCAGAGTCAGGGCCGGGTGGGTACTAACCCCTCTCTATTTCCATGCCCCGAGCCGGGAACCCACCCGATTTTCAGCCCGTCTGGCCATGCCGGCAGGCAAAGGTGCTCTCCTGGTGGAGTCTGCTAGGCTGGCCCTGCCATAGCACTGGGTTTAATTCAGCTCCGCTAGGCTTTCCAGGGCCGTTACCTGTGCTCAGTGTAGGAGCTAAAAACCATCCATAAAGGCTAATCCCAGGCCCAGTGGGATCCATGGGAAGCCTCTCATTGATTTCAATGGGCTATGGACCCGCCCTGAGCACGTTTACCTCTGATGCAGAGATTGTGCCCAAGCCCCACCCAGCCTGACTTTGGTTTCTTCCATCTGTGTCCCATGCTCCTGTCCCACTCCAGTCCCAGCCCAGCCCCTGTCCGGTTACTGTTACGTGGCATGTTTGCACCACTGTCTGTCTCTGGCTGCGTGGTTGCTTAAAAACCTGACATAGCAAGCTCTGTTCTATTGCCCTGACAGTGTCAGCTTAATCTAATCCTCCTGCCCTGATAGACTGATATTAGCTATTTTACTGCATTAATTCTGAATTGTCTCTCTGTTTCCCCATTGGTGCTTCCCATCCTCTGCTCTGTCCTTACCTGGTAGACCCGAGCGGCCCCAGCTGAAATCAGAGTTGTGCTAAGCTCTGTACATATGCAGTCCTGTCATAGCATTCCTTCTCAGATCTGAACCTTAGAGTTCAGAAAATGAGATACTAGCACACGAATCCTCTAAGCTTAATTACCAGCTTAGATCTGATATCGCTGCCACCACCCAAAAATATAGTGTTTTGGGGCCCTCTGATCTCCCCAACTTTCCCTGGGGTCCCCAAGAACCCAAATCCCTTGGGTCCTTAAAACAAGGAGAAATAAACCATTCCCCCTTCTTTCCCCCTCCCAGACTTTTCCTCCCTGGGCTATCCTGAGAGATACTGATCCAACCTCTTTAAATCACAATACAGAGAAGCATGTCCCTTCCCTCCCACAAAGAGGCAAACAGATTCAAGGCAAACAGAGAGATTCTACCTCTCCCCCCTCCTATCTCCCCCACCAGTTCTGGTGAGTTATCCCAATCCCCTGGGATGAAACAAGGAAAAAAATCAATCAGGTTCTCTAAAAGAAATCTTTTAATAAAAGAAAGGAAAAAGTAAAGAATTATCTCTGTAACTTCAAGATGTAAATATTACAGGGTCCTATAGCTTACAGACACCAGAAAGAAACTCCCCCCCCCAGTACCAATACAAATGAAAATATTCTCAGCAACTACACATATAAAAGTTAACCAGCCAGATCCACAATTGCAAATAGAGTAAAACAATCAAAAAGCTTAAACCACCTGTTTTTACTTACTATTTGAACAGAAACTTAGAGAGCCTGTAGTAATGTCTGGTCTCTCTCAGACCGCCCGAGAGAAGAACACACAATGGACAAAGAACACACACAAAAGCTTCCCTCCACCCAAATTTAAAAGTATCTTGTCTCCTGATTGGTCTCTGCTTGTAACCCTTTACAGGTAGAAGAGACATTAACACTTAACAATCTGTTTATGACAAGTCCTCATGCTGAAGAGCTTACAATTAAAATAGACAAGACAGAAATGGGTGGTGGGAGGGGAAACCGAGGCACAGAGGTATGAAATAACTGGGTGAAGGTCACAGAGCAGGTCCATGGCAGGGAGATGAATAGAATCCAGGTCTCCTGGGTCCCGATCCAGTTTCTAGAAACCTTGGCCTGCTCCGTGGGCCAGCTCTGTTACAAGTGACAGTGGATTTGCCTCTATAGGCTACTTTGGAAAATGTAATTGAGAAAATCGTGTAAAGTTGGAGACTCTCGGTAGAAGGAGTTCACAGGAGTGAGTCCAGCAGTCGTGTGCAAGGCATGAGGCCAGCTGCAGTGCAGTGGCAGGTCTCATTTCCCATGCACCCCTGGAGCACCGGTTGGGGAAGAGCTGGAAGGTACCTTGCCTATTAAATTGGTCTCTGTCTGTCGGCTTGCGGTTGACCTGCCGTTTGCGTTATCTCTGAAGCAAACTGTGATCCTGCTCGGGGTGTGGTCTGATATGGCATCATTCATTTAAATGCCTTGTCAGTCAGCCTAAGTGTGCTGGTCGCGTGGTTACCACAGACGTGATTACCCTGGAGAATTCTCAGCCTCGTCGTCTCAGGGTTCATGCTGGTTACATAGATTGTGCAAGGTCACAGCTGATCCTGTATGAAGGGGAACTGCCCTGACCACCTCAGGGGCAAGCAATCAGACTGCTAGCCCCTTGGGATACTGGTTCCTATCTCTAACAGGGTCTGCTTTACCATGCTGCCTACGGCAGATTGCCCCTTGATGGTGATAAGCCAGGCGGTGAACAAGGACCACTGATACCGTTTACGTCTGGGAGGCGGGAGGGGTTGTGACGAAGGTTTTGGCCTGAAAGCCAGTAGGCCTGTTTTCAATTCTAAGCTTCCCTACCCGCTTCTTCTAGAAGAGACCAAGGGAGAGATGCTTGATAGCATGTGGCTTTAGCTTGTATTCATGGCAGTGGGTGGTAGGCACCCAAATATCTCTGAGGACCTGGGCCTCAGTCTGTCTCTGCCTCATTTCCCCATCTGCAAGACGGCAGTTAATAGCAATTCTTTTCTCCCATCCTTTGTCTTGTGTGTCAGACTGTAAGGTCTTCGTTGCAGGGACTGATTTTTCCTGTGTGTTTGCAGAATATAGCACTGTGGGCCCTGATCTCAGAGGTGCTACTGTAACACAGATCACAATAATAATTAGAGAGGAGAGACACCCTGGCAGCTCACCCTCCAAGATCTCAGGAGGGAAGTCCATCTCCAGTGGAACAATGTAAGTGCAGGGTTGTTCCACTACTGCTACTATCTGGCTCTTATCTAGAACTTCTCATCAGTAAATCTTGAAGTGCTTTGCAAAGCAGGTCAGTATTATTATCCTCATTTTACACATGGGCAAACTGAGGCGTGGGACAGTGACATGACTTGCTCCCAGTCACTCAGCAGGCTACTGGCAGAGCCAGGAGTAGAAGCCAGGTCTCCTGAGTCCTCATCCAGTGTCCTAGCCACTGGGCCACACTGCTCCCCTTTAACCTGTTCAAATACTACAGTGGTGGGTATGCTATAAAGCCTGGACTACAGTAGAAGAAAGTCACCAGAGTTACTCTGGGTCCTACGTCAGTGTAAACATGATCTGAATTTATCCCTAAGTGATGCTGAGAAGTCCTGGGCATTGAGATGCCGCAGAGTTAAGGTTGCAACTGAATTTTCATTGAATGCCCAGTTCTGGCCCTTGCTAAAATCTACAGCAAGGGTGAGATTGGCCTTGAATGTGTGAGGTGAAGTATAGGACCAGGGTAGAATTTTTCTACGTCATTTGACCTGTTTTCTGATGTCTGGGGTGAATTCTTAATTAGGCGCCGAGGAGCCAGTGAAGTCACTTTGGATTTCTACTGCATTGAATGAGAGCAGCGCTGTGCCCTTCCCTACAATTAAGAATTCAATTATCCACACCAGAGAACAGATGTATCTGCAGGCTCCAAAAGTGCAAGGCAGGGCAGTTTGCTTTCCTTCTCCTTGGCTAAGTGACAGCTGCTGACTGCAAGGTTCCTTTCTGCGAGAAGATTCTGGTGTTCGTGGCCGTCCTGTGCACAGGCTTCTTTGAGCGAAGGACGGGTGTCCTGCCGAGTTTCAGATATGTCAGTGCCTTGTGCTTGCCTCCATATGGAAATCTGCTAATCGTGAATAAAGGAGGAGATCTCTGGGGGGGCAAAGTCCAGTGTAGAGACCTACGTGGGGCTCTCAGCAAGGTCAACGGGGAAGGCGTCAGCGTATAAAGCGAACATATGTGTGTTGTTCTTTGGGAAAAGAATCCCTCTTCTCCAAAGCGCATCCCGCTAACACCTCTGCGGAGTGTCTGAGTGAACTCAGGCTCAGCCCGAGAGGAGAGAGGCCGGTGGCAGAGCTGAGAGACCCGCACAGTCTCTGGGGGAGGGATCGGAGAAGGGGAGGCGTGAGCAGAGCCGTAGAACTGAGCTGCCCATCAGTGAAGACGATGAGCCTAGCTGATGGCAGTAACCTTGGGGGTGGGGGCACACCAGGGAGGCACCTTTCTGAATGTACCTGACCTTTCATTGGAATGTCTTTCTTCAGGCTCTGATCAGAGGTCTGCCATGAATGGGGCTGGGCTCAGCTACAGGCAGGTAGGTCAGAGTTAGTTACCTGTGCTGGAAAAGCAAATGGCAGTTGAATTTCTCAGCCAAGCCAGAGCAGGTTGTGTAGCAAACTTAGCAGCACCAGCTGCCGCTGTTGCAATGTGGTTTGATTGTTCAGAGGCAGAGCTGGAGCCTTGAGACTGAGGTAGGGCACTCCCTTCTCTTCTGGGCATATTGTCTCTGTCAGACACAGGGCTGGGCGTTACCGGAGGGAAAAGCCGGTGTAGCGATGCTGGACTGATTCCACCTCTGGTTAATGGATTTCTGCCCTGTTTAGACACAGGTCTTACTGTGCCTTTCAGTGAGGTGCATGCATGAGGATCCTCAGCTGGCATCCCGCTGGTCACGCGCTCAGGTTGGGGAAGGAGACAGCTGCAAGTTGGACACACATCACTGTTGCCCAAATTGAAGAGGGGAAGCAGGTTGGTCTTGTGTGTGAGACCGTGGGCATGGGCTCGGGTGACCTTTTCTCCCACCCTTTGCCAGCTCGTTCCACCAGCCACTGGCCCTAGTCACTGGACCCCGTTCGCAGTTGGGCCCCTAGGTTTTACTGTCATACAAATACCAATAAAATCAAGACAAAACATAGCAGTTCAGCCTGAATTCCGAACAGGAAGCAGCTGTGAAAAGCCAGCTAAGCGCTCGTGAGCAGCCCCACTGTCTCCTGGGGAGCGCTGGGGTAAGACACACTTTGCATTCACAAGCCAAAAGCTGTTTGGCCTTATTGGCTTCATTTATCAGCCTCGCAGAGCCGGGCTCCGTGTGGTCAGTGAGAGGCCTGGGCCTCACCTGGCCAGGGGCTGCAGGTTCAGATGAGGGACACTGCCAGATGTGAGGGACGCGGCCAGATGTGCGTGGGGACGTTGCTCAGCCTGGGTTGATTTACTACGATTAGCCTGTCCGCTCTCTTAGCATAGCGCAGCGTGCCCCAGGCGGACCGGGACCGGGACTCATCACCCCACTCGCTCCTCTGGTTGGGTCAGTAGCTTCCCCGGGCCGGGTACAGACGGGGAGGGTGACATGACCGCTGAGCCTCCCTCCACCTCCACCCTCAATGGGCAGAAGTGACTCGCTCTGAAGGGCAGTGTTAATTACCGGTAACAGCGACCTGCTGACGCTTCACTAGGGCTCCAGGGAACGACCATTCTGTTGCTAGCAGCTCCAGGCTGGGAATGCACAGGAAGAATCTCCTGCAGGGAGAGTGCTGCCTGCAGAGCTCTCTGGCCAGCCAAAATATTCTGTGCTACAGCTTGGCCTGGGAACTTGGGCAAGGAGTGTTTTCAGCCCTGCGAGTGAGCCCTGAGTATGTTATACTGGCCTAGGAGCCGGGCAGTGAACTCCCCTGAGGAGGGGGGCGGAGCGGAGGGAGAGAAGCTCTCTAGATCAGAGGAGCCAATGTCAATGATAAATTAGTTGCAGTGGTCGTGTGCTGCTGTTGGCTTCCGTTCTTCCGAGTGAATGCAATTCTACACCAGGAGCCCGAGCCCCAGGCAGTTTCCACTGGAGTAGCAATGCTGAAATTAATGGGGCCAGATCTCCAACTGGTGCAAATCAGTATAGGTGCATTGAAGGCCCCCTCAGGCAGCTAGAGGGGTCGCTAAGGGGTCCCTGGACGGCAGTGGAGTTGTACCAATGTACGCCGGCCAGACCATACGTATGTTTCTAACAGCATTACAGAATCAAGCACATCAAACTGCCTTCAGCTTTAGCATCTGACCAAAGTTAGAACTTCACCAAGCAATTACTGAGCATTAGAAGTGCAGGCAAGGCTCAGCCCCACCTGTCAGTAGCCCAGAGACCTGCCCTGCAGCGGATCCAAGCTGACCATCCCGGCTTGATTCTGCACTCTTGTGCCATCAGAAGAAGCTGTGAGTCCTGCATGGGGAGCATGCGTGGTGCAAAAGGCCTATGTTCACTGCCCCCTAGCTCAGGGAGGGTCTGATCCTGCTAGGGTGACCAGACAGCAAATGTGAAATATTGGGACGGGGGTGGAGGGTAATAGGAGCCTATATAAGAAAAAGATGCCAAAATCGGGACTGTCTATAAAATCAGGACATCTGGTCACCCTAGATCCTGCTCTCGTCAAGCTCAGTGGGCAGTTTAGCACTGATTTCATAGGGAGCAGGAACAACCAAAGGAGGAACACTGGGGTGAAATGCGTCTGCTGAAGGAGGATCAGCTGGTCTCTTGGGGAGACAGGATAAAACGGCGAGTAAAGAGATCTTCAGAGCTCTGACATCGCGGCGGGTTGCTGGCTCCGTGGGGTCAGGGCTGTGAAGAGCTGAACGGAAAGTGATATGTTTTTAACAAGGGAAGGAGCTCGTGGTGGTGGCGGTGGTTATATTGTAGCAGCAGGGAGAGGCCAGCCAGGGCTCGGCATTGTGTGGACACAGGAAATGACTGTCCCTGGCCCAGCGAGTGGGAATTTTAAAACTCTCCCTGACCTGCACTTTGGCAGAAGTCAGTCTGGTAACGCCAGGTGGCACATCTGGCTGAAATAAAAGCCACTTTGCGGCACACATCATGGCAGTGTTAAGGCCCAAGTGAAGGCCCAGCGCAGATGCTTCTTATTTCATACCCAAGCACTCCCCTTAGCTTTGCATTTTGACCCTTATTTCCATCCCGGCTCAGACCCTGATTCATGTGTGCGCGTTTCAGACACGAACTCTGATTCTAGTTTTAAAGAGGAAACTTGGCTTTCATCGGAGAGGTGCAGAAGTGACTAACTGCAGTGTTCCCATCCCTAAAGCAGCGATGTCCTGCTGGACAACCCAGCTTCCAGAAGGTTGGCAAACGAAACCCATTGTGCCCCTTGCCGAAAGTGTGGGTAGCCTGGGCTGAGGTTGGTAATAAGACACATCTTCCCCTTTCTTAGGGTTTGCCTACATGAATTGAACCGCTGTCGTTTTACCAGTCTAATGACCCATGTGACACTCTTACTCCAGAGTAAGAGAGTTGAGTTTATATTGCTTTCAAAGTGACACATGCTAAACTGGAAAAAGGCTCTCTTACGTTGGAAGAAGCTTGCCCCCATGGGGCGATATGCCCGTATAACTATCTTGGTATAATTAAGCCACTGAATTTACCCCTATAGACGAACCCTCACATGCTCACTGAGCCCTGAAATAGTTAATGTAACGTAATCACTAAAACCCATTGAAATCAGTGGTGCAGTTCATGCTTCTGAGCAAGATTGTTTCTGGCTGTCTGCAAACTCAGGCAGACACCTGCATTGGTTACACTCAAGCTACGTTCTCACGGTTTTTTCACAACCACAACAGCAAGAGACTTGCTTTTTTTGTAACTGAAAGCTGAGTTTCTGGAGAACAGTTGAGAGGCCTATGGGTGTTGCTGTAGCTGGTCCTTCAGGGATGCACTCCATATTCCGGGGAACACTATCCTAACTGATTAATAAACCCCACAGAAGAACCGAAAACCACCACAGTAAATAATCCTCTACATAGATTTGGAAGTGTTCAGCACTAGCTGAGTTCTGCCCTCAGTGAATTCCATGGTAAAACTCCCATTAACTTCAGCAGGAGGAGGATTAGGCCAACAATGAGTGCTTTTGAAAATCACATCCTTAAAATAGATCATTTACAGATGGAAAAAGTCAAAAATCTTGAAAATATTCATTCAAAAACCCATTTTTTCAGTTAAAATGTTTTGTTTCAATAATTTTCAAGTGTTTTGACTTTTTTTTCACTCATTAGCTTAAATTTCTAAACAAAAAGTCACTGCGAACCAGAAACCAGGCATTTTTGTTTTGAAGAAAACAAAGTATTTCAACAACTTAGTAACTTTTTTTTTTCAACATTGTTTAGTGTCTGGAGATCTGTGCAAACTGGCTCTGTATCATCAAAACCAAAATTGTTTGTGAATCAGCATTTTTTGATGAAAAAGCAATTTGTGAAAATTTTTTCCCAACCAGCTGTATGAATAGGCTGAGAATTTTCATAATTTCACATAAGGCTCTTTTGAACACGGGACTAATATAGTCTGGGGGCTAGGCCTGATAGCCAGACTCCGACTTCACAACGTGACGCACACACACGGGCACAGCTAAGAAAATTGTCTGTAACTCTGTTTGCGCATGTGTAGCAGGAAGGGCGAATGCCATGGTCAGTGCTTTGTAATGCTTCTCATCGTATGCCTCTGATATATGTCTGGTTTCACTCTGGTAAACCTGTGGCTCAGAAATACAAAGGACTTGTGAGGGCTTGGAATCAGACTATCTGCTGAGGGCTCATCCTTGCTGCTTTACTGCTGAGAAATGTATAGATAACTTTGAGTGCCTTGGTATCTATTGACCTTGTTTTCTACTGCACACCAAAATTTGTTGGCATTCAAGTTGATTATTGATTAAAGCTTAGTGGCTTGCAGCTCAGGAATTTCCCCTCAAAAGAAATCAGTGACACCTTTTATTCTTTTGTTGTTTCTGTATTCAAATAAAGAGAGACAAGCATCTCGCCCACTCTGTGCTCAGAGCATTGGGGTCAGCTTCCTATTATGGGTGGTGCGTGGTTAAGCAGCTACAGATTATGGCACGAGGGATAAGCAGTTTTCCTAGAGTGTATGGCGTTTCCTGGTTGACCATCCAGTGACTTCTTCTGAGCTATGTGAGATGCATGATTCCTTGAGAATCACCTCTAAATTAGAGGAATGCATTAGCTCTATTACTGTAGGAATGCTGAGTGGAAATATAGTTCATTTTCTCATCCTTGCAGGAATTTCAGAGAGATTTCAGAGTGGACCAATCAAATGATCCTGCCTGTTTAAGAAAATGCCTCTTGGTTTAGGATCGTAATTTGAGTGGGTGGCCACCAGCCAGTTAATGGTTAGCTCTGCCCTGGGCACGTTGAAATCAATGGCAGAACGTTCTTGGGAGAGTGGTGCCTTAAGAAATGTATCGTTACTTCGCCTTTAAGGTCTGGAACTTATGGTGTGGCATCCCTAGCTGGAGACCGAACTGGCCTCTAGTCTGCAGTTAAATGAGATCAGCCTGGGTACGCCATTCAGGGCTGTGAAAAATCTCATACCGTAACCAACGTAGTTAGGTCAACCTAACCCAAGGGGAAGACACGGCCCGGTTGATGGCAGAATTCTTCTGTTGACCCAGCTACTGCCTGAGAGGTGGATGAACGATGTTGATGGAAACACCCCTTTGGTCGAGGTAGGAAGTGTTTACATTATTGTGCTCTAATGCCATTGCTGTGCTGCCGGAGTGTAGACTTACCCTCCACGGTCACCATAGCAACTAGAGTGGTCATTGTTTGCCATTTTTTTTTCCAAATCACGTACGTGACTGAAACAGTGAGGAGTCCAGGGGCACCTTAAAAACGAACAATCGGTTAGTCTTTAAGGTGTCCCGGACTCCTCGTTGTTTTTGTGGATACAGACTGACACGGCTACCTCTCTGCTAAGTGACTGAGGAGTCTAAGTCCCAAGATTTAGTCACTTACAGCTGAAATCCCATTGGTTTTCAATGAGATGTAGGAGCCAAAGTGCCTAAGTCACATTTTGAAAATGTCACTTGGCTCCTAAGTCACTTAGGTCCATATTTCAATTGACTCAAGGGGAGATAGGTGCCTAAAATTCTCTTAAAAATCTGGCCCTTAGGCACTTAGGAGAATTTTGCTCTGTGTTCCCCAGTCCCACACCTCTTTTATCGCCTAGGATGGGCGAAGAATTGGAGGATGGCTTTCATTTCCAAAAGTGCCAAGTGATTTTTGGCTGTCTCAGTTGTGGAGTGGCCAACTTAAGACCCGTTAAGGGCTCTGGTTTTCAGAAAGTTCTGAATACTCTGCCTCTGTCAGGGCCCTTTATGCTGTTTCAAGTTGGGTCCTTAGACTCACTAGTCACTTTGGAAATTTAGGCTGCTTGGTGCACTGCCAGATTCTCCAGCCCCGCTGCTTCTCTGAGCCCTCCCTAGCCATGTGTGGACAGGGCCCAGGAAGCTGCTGTCCCTCTGGTCATGGAGGCAGTATTAGCCTGGGTGCTTTCCCGAGGATAATGTCACTGATTTTGCCATTACTGTAAGAGGCCCAACTCTCCACTGCTTTGTGTCCCCACTCACAGCTGTGTGGAGCAAATCCAGCGTGTGTGTAATACTCTGCCAGATGAGCTGGCAAGTGTTTTACTCCCACTTGCGCTGTTGTAAATAACGACCCAGGATGAGACTCTGGCTCCTGGAGCTGGTTGTTATCTGGCCAGTATTAGTGCATACAGCAAGCAAGCAGGGAATTTGACAGCTGAACTTGAAGGCACAGATAAGGGTGGCTTGAAATTGCAGTTTCCCAAGTGCTACTGACAGAAACACGACTTTCTTTGAGCGGTGTGACTTCCTGGAGGTGTGGGTCCTGATCACACAACCTTAGAGAAGCCACTCAGGTCACCGGCACAACAGCGGCCACCCTGTGCATTATTTTGGGGCATTGCCTGACGTACGCAATTTATCCCAAATGATGGCCCAGTTGTGGGGTTTCCCGTCAGCATTTCTACGTGGTGACTCTGGACAAATGCGTGTCAGGTGCCAGCCACGGGGCAGAGGGCAATTGTTGATGATGGAAAACTTTCGCTCTGCTTTACTGAGAAGCAGAACACTTTTTTTCTATCTGAGACGGGAGTGGAATATCCAGGGAACAATGGTTAGCCCAGGTTATGATGTCTGATACTGAGAACTAATCAGAATGTGAGAATATTTCTGTGCTTTCCTTGTCTTGCTTATTTTTGTCAATAGCTGAAGAGACGCAGGGCTGCCCAGAGGATTCAGGGGGCCTGGGGCAAAGCGGGAGAGCTGTGTGCTTGTACTCACCCAGCGGTGGTCTGGGTCTTTAGTAGCATTTCGGTAGTGGGGGCCTCTTCAGTTGCTCGGTGTCTTTGGCAGCGCTGAAGGGCCCTCACCGCCAAAATGCCACCGAAGACCCAGAGCGACTGAGGGGCTCATACCGCTGAAGACACGGACCGCCGCCGGGCCAGGGCTTGTGGGGCATTTTGGAGGCGGGGGGGCCCTTCAGTCACTCCGCGTCTTTGGCTGCATGAAAGGGCCTATTGCCACCGAAGATCTGGAGCAATTGAAGGGCCTCCCGCTGCTGAAATGTCAGCTGAAGATCCGGACCGCTGCCAGCCCAGGGCTTGGGGGCCCCTGTGGGGCCCAGGGCAAATTGCCCCACTTGCCCCCCCCCGCCCCCCTGAAGAGACGACATACTGATGCTAGAGGAGTGTTCAGTTATGTAAGGCAGATTATAAAACCATTCAGAGCAGCTTCTGGAAGAGATCCTGTACTGTATTCAGTCAGAAATTGCTTGTATCTTAGTACCATCTGGAGGCCTCAGCCAAGATCTGGGCCCAGTGTGCTAGGAATTGTATGTATATACACAGTGCGAGAGATGCTCTTTGGAGGCTACCATGTGAACAGGCAAGTGGTTATTTATTATCCCATGTCATTGTCAGGGAACAGAGGCAGTCAGTGATTTTCCTAAGGTCATGCAGGCATTCTGTGGCAGAACCAGGATTTGAACCTATATCCGCTGAGTCCCAGTGCAGTGCCTTAACTACAGGCCGCGCTGCTTCTGTACCGCCCCATATGGTGCCCATAAGGGGTGGTTTGGCCAGCTTGCTCCTGAAACTCCTCTGAAGCCATCCGAGGCTCAGAGATGTCCGTTGCTGAGCAGAGAAGAAGAGACTGGTACAAAACATCATGTGACTTGCTTGGCCCATGGCGACATGTGGCTCTGTTGTATTTATTTGTTTCCTGAGCCAGCTGGAGGAGAGGTTTCCACTGATAGAGAAGAACCTTCTGGAAGAGCTGAGGTGAATGACTATTATGCTGTTGTTGAAACTGGTTATTTAGGGCCAGCTGCAGACCTGGGTCCATGGGTCCTGGCCCCAATGAAGATCAAGTCCCTGTTAAATGAATATTCATATCAAAGAAGTTAGAGGGAGCTAGGCTGGCTGTTCCTGAAGGGGAGGGATATTCAACACCGATGTCCGTCCTTGTGTTTAGCCTGATGCCCAAGTAAACTGCTGGCCTAGAAGGCAAGCCTGGGGCCTCATGTCCAAGAGGTCCCTTTAGAGAACTGCCCAGTAACTGATGGCCCGATTGACTCCTCCCACAGCAAAACACGTGGGCAGAACGTGAGGGGGAAGAAATCTCCATTGGCTGGAAATCACTGTTGCAGGAGGATTCCTGGCTGAACCAGGGCATCTGGCCACGGTAATTGGGGGTCAGGTCCAGAATGACCTTGAGACTCTTCTTCTTGGTGGCCTCCAACAGCTTGGCAAAGGTCTCCTTGGTGCCGAGCTGGGGAGTCCACTTCCCGCAGGTCCTCTTTCCCCTACCTCTTGGTACAGCAGGCTTCAAAGCCTGGGGATCCATGAGAGTCCAGGGCCATCAGGATGGGAGTTCTGTGCCAGCTCTGGGATCCTGTTGCTACCTACCCTGCTGCTCCCTGGCAGATATTCGATGAGTGTTTCCCCAGCTGATGGCTGTCCCCGTGCCTTTGAAGGGAAGTCCCACAGCAGCAGAGGTCGAAGGGGCGGTTTTACAAAGCAGCTGAACAGAAATATTGAGGCTTTGTGTGTTACCAATAGTTGGCATTTTTCATTTCCTCACAGCAAAGGGGTGACATGAAATTCAGAGGCCCACCAGAATATCAAATATTGAAGATAGGTTTGATTTTTAGGGCTGTCTCAACCTGATAATGTCCCTTTAACCTAGGTTTTGAGGGGATTTGAGGTGGGGTGTGGCATGTGGGAAATGGCAAACTGATCTCTTAAAGACACATTTGTTGTCCAGAAGCTCAGTGAGAATGGACTCCAAAGTGGGTCTCCCATGTGCCATTTGCTATCACTGTTTCATGTACGGCATTCTGGGTGAGAACATAAGATGACTTTGTGCCTGTAAAACTAAACTGGCTCTTACTAAAATAACTATTTACGAAGGTGCTGCAGCCAGCACTCCAGCCATGTGCACACAGACTGACTTCCTGGTGCTTTCCTCAAACTCTTCCCTCCTGCAACCTGTGCTCTGCCCTCCAGGTTCCATGCAGGTTGCCATAATTGCTGCTCTCAAATCGCCAGGTTTACTTAGGAGCTGAAGAAGCAATTCTCCTTTCACTCATGCTGCTTTTACCCTGGTATAACTGCAATTGCATCAGTGGAGTGACTCCTGCTTTACACTGGCGTGAGCTAGAGGGGAAAATTGGCTCATTGTTTTGCAAGATGATGATAATCATTCATTTAAATGAATTTTAATAATTGAAGATGAGGCACCTTTTCTGACGACTCCTAATATTGTCTTATGTTAGTTGTATTGAAAAGGGATTTAAATAATCCTTCAATGAAACTGACCCTCAAATTCCTAGCTAAATGAACCTGGAAACTAGCTTAAATATTCTCAGTCAGGCTTAGGGCCAAATTCATCCCTGCTGTAACTCCATGGGCATCCACCAGAGTGGAATTTTACCCACCCTACCCTCATGCGAATTCTGTCAGTGCGAGTTCAGAACTGTTAGCCAAGAGAATAAAGTGGATCCTTCACATGTTAAACCAAGAGAGTCCTAGTGCCTTGAAAACAAGCAGTGGGCAGCAGTTGGAACCTATTTACACTAGCTTTCTTGTACTGTAAACAATCTTCCTGCTCTATCCCCAGTGGAAAGAACAGCAGAGGAGCAGTTACAAGTGTTTTAAACCTCTCCAGCTGCTAGGCAGGGGGTCAGCCAATATTTGAAATCTAGAATTGTTTGGAGGAAACCAGCACAAAAGACCGGGATTTTGCTTGTCATGGTCACTCTGTGACAGGATTTTCCCACTCCCCTTGTTCACATGGGATGGAGAGAGAGGGCAAAGAAGCTCTAATTAGAAAGATATTGAATTCAGCTTTGTCTCTAGACAGTCCACAGAAGTGAAATCCTCCCAGTAGGGTGGGTTGTCTTAGAGAGCCTGCTCTAAGCCTGTTGAACTCAATACATTTTTCCAGGCTTTGGATCAGACTGGGAGAGTGAGATCATCTGGGCTCCTGTTGATTTACTGGATACCTGTGAACTTCAAGTAGCAATTTACACTGGCTGCATTGGAAAGAAACAGGTCTCCCCAGAAGGCGATGTTTGGGCCAGAGACAAGTGTTCTTAGCCTGATGATTTCTAGTGTCTTGACGTAACCCCACTAGCTAGAAGAGACGGATTAGGCTTCTTCTGTGGCTGAGTCGCATAAGAGATTGATGAGGCTACAACTGTGCCCATGTACGGGCATCAGTCTTTAGCTCCAGCAGCAGGTGCGTTTTGCTTTCAGGTCTGTAGGTCCTGTGTTCAAACCCACTGGCTGACCCATGCAGCACTGATGACGCTGACACTAACCATATGGCTACGCTGCAATTAGACACTGCGACTGGCCTGTGCTAGCTGGCTTGGGCTACAGGGCTATTTAATTGGGGTGTATATGCCCAGGTGTTACCCAGGTTTTTTTAGAACCCAAAGCAGTGATAATTTAAGTTTTTGGTTGGTTGGTTTTGGCTTTTTAGGCGGTATGGGGAATAAATTAATAGTGAGCACAACTCATCTGTCCGAGAAATGATTGACACAAGCAAGTGTGCTTTTATTGAAAACTGCTGTTAGTTAGATTTTAAGCACACATATGCGATAGGTGTAGGACATTTTAGAAATAGTTATTTACAGTTTGAAATGGCTTTGAGTGATCACCAGCCAGGTTTTTAGGGCCTTTTTTTGTCCAGCTGATGGGCAGTTTAGATGTCAGCTTTTTGCCCAAAGAAAAGCTCCTCGAACTACTTTAAAGCATATTTTTAATTTAATTTTTATAGCTAATTTTAAACAAAGACAAACAAAACAACCTTTAGTGACTTTAGTGGGTTACCAATTCTTTAAATTTTAATGAACTATTATTTTAAAGCATTTTTAGTATTTGTAGTTATAACAATAATCCTAGAATCCCAGGGTTGGGAGGGACCTCAGGAGGTCATCTAGTCCAACCCCCTGCTCAAAGCAGGACCAATCCCCAGACACAGAATCATATCTCACGAGCCATGAGAGAGGCCTCCCAATGCACATCTGAACTGAGCATTATCCATATTTTGTAGATGGGGAAACAGTCTCAGAGAAGTAAAATGTCTTGTTCAAGAATATGTTAGGGGCATTAAAAACCAAGGTTGCTATTTATTTAGTTATAATTTTTTGTTTTATATTTTTATTTCAATAGCAAAGCTGCAAACTAAGATTTTCCTATCTCTGTGAGGTTTGGTTTAGAACTGGCAGTGGCTGAACATACAGAATTGCTGACTGCAGTTCTGTCAAATTGTGGGGGCACACACAGGAACATAACACGGGTTCAGGCTGGAGCCCGGGCTCTAGGACCCTGCACGGTGGGAGGATTCCAGAGCTCAGCCTGCTGCCAGAATGGCTACACTGCAATTAAACTGCCTCACTGGCATGGGCCAGCTGCAGGTGTCTAATGGCAGAGTAGACATACCCTTTGTGAAATGAAAGCCAAGTCTGCCTGAAACGACTCCCCAACCCCATATTCATCTGTATACAGATGAAGAATTGTTTGGAGATGGGTGAAAAAAATGACTGCTAGTGTGGAGGTCTCAATGGAAATATTAACACACGAACCCACACTATAGAAGTGCGGTGATCTCTGGAAGAACTGAGTCCCATTAGCTCCTTGGGACAGAAGTCAGGTGGTATTGTTCAGTCAGTTTGAAGGGAAACTGCCCTCCCGCCCTTCCCCTTTTCCTCAGACCTAAAGGCTGAAATTTCAACAGATAACGAGCCCCTGCCAGGAACCCCGAGAGCTCGGCAAGAATCCATTTGCTGTCAGGTCTGGGCAAACACAACGGATGCTTTCACTTCACCTTGCTTTTGGACTTGTAAGTGTTTCTGAATGTGGGAGTGCACACCAGGACAGGAAATTCTCCATCCAGTGATTGTGTGGTCTGTGTGCGAGTGAACTGAAAAGCACTCGCCATGCAATTGCTGCGTGAAACATTCTGGGTGATGGGCCCCAGCCAGGCAGTGGGCACAGACCCTGCCTTTCACATTCCTGCCTGTCATGCCGCACACCAGCACGTTCCTTGCTGTCTCTCTTGGAACCCGATATCTTGGCTCCATCAGCAGCGTGGGAGGACCTGAATCGACCTGTATGTTGTGCATGTCATACCTGGCACACAGGGATTGCCACTCTGGTCCATTTGGCCCCTTATCCTGTCTCTGATGGCCGTCAGCAGCAGCGGTTTCAGAGAGAGGCACAAGAAACCCTGCATCATGGCTCTGTCCCTCTAATGGCAGTTCAATATGAGAGGTTTACAAGCCTGCTACTGGCTGGGAGCTAACAGGCCTGGTGCTTTAGCTCAAGCCAAGTGGTAGCTGCTGTTGCTTTTAGGTTAAGGGTTTGGTCCCCTCAGATGATCCACCCAGTGGTGTCCTTGATAGATGGTGACCCATAGGGAGCTTTGAATTGCTCTGAAGCTCAGGGCAGCTTACAGGCCAGGGAGAGCACAGGATCCCTCCTAGCAAAGTGTCTTGGCTGAAGCGTGTAGAAAGGGGCGGTGAGTCTTCAGCACTCTGTGTGAACAGGGCAGGCCTGATTCCAAGATGTGTGGGTTTTTTTCCCATTCTTTGTTAATTTGACAGGGGAAGGTACAGTGGATGCTCATGGGGTTTTGTGCCATGAGTGTGGAATATCTCCCAAGGGTCGATGCTTAGCTGAAATCCTCCTCCTGGCATGGTGCAGCCCAGTGCGAAAGCATAAACCCCGTGCTGGCTTGGGCGTTCCCTCTTGTTCAGTGCATTAGACTACAGCAGTTCTCAAACTTCATTGCACTGCGATCCCCTTCTGACAACAAAAATTACTACCCGACTCCAGGCAGGGGCCCCAAAACCCCACTGTCCCAGGCGGGGTGGGGCAGGGTGGAAGGGAGGTCAAAGCTGAAGCCCAAGGGTTTCAGCCCCAGGCAGGGGCCCATAGCCCGAGGCCTGTCGCCCAGGCCTAAAGCTCTCAGACTTTAGAATCGGCCCTGGGCAGTGGGGCTCGGGCTTCAGCCTCGGGCCCCAGCAAGTCTAAGCCAGCCTTGGCGACCCCATTAAAACGGGATCCCAACCCACAGGTGAGAACCCCTGCGTTAAAGTCTTGCTTTAAAAGGACTCAGTTAGAAAAGACCTGGGAAGTCCTCACTCCTGCTAGCTGCGGTGTGCACTCGGGGCTCTGGGTGGGCCGGGCGATCTCTCTGCATGGAGCTGCTGGCAGGATCGGGGCCTACATTAAACCTGCTATCAGGTGTCGGAGGCAGAATTGGGAAGTCCTGGTATTTAATTTTCACGTTAGTATTTATTTCCCCCCTCCCTCAGGAAAATGGGAGCCATTACTTCACTGTGACCAGTGTTTCCGAGTGACCAGCTAAGATCCCTGTGGGAGGAAGGAAAAGAACAACATGGATGGGCTCCTAGAACAGACCAGTGTGTTAATGCACAGTAAAATCGCTGAAGCTGGGAAAAGGAATGGCTTAATTAACACCAGGAACTTAATGGCGGAGAACCGAGATGGCCTGGTCTCTGTGTACCCAGCTCCACAGTACCAGAGCCACATTGTGGGGAATCTCGCTGCTCAAAGCAGGAACGACCCAGTACAGCAACTGCTGGACCCCAATACGCTCCAACAGACTGTGGAGTCCCACTACCGCCCCAACATCATCCTCTACTCGGAGAACGTGCTGCGGTCCTGGGGGGAGAGCGTGAGTGCCGAGTGCTGCGAGACCACCTTCATTGAGGACCACTCCCCCACCAAGGACAGCCTGGAGTACCCCGACAGCAAGTTCATTGACCTCTCCGGTGACGACATCAAGATCCACACCCTCTCCTATGATGTGGAGGAAGACGAGGATTTCCAGGAGCTGGAGGTCAGATATTGCATGTTGCCTGATCAGCGGCGGATGGGGGGGACGTTTATTTCGAATGTTGTGGGAGGGGCATGATGCTCATTTCCCGGACTGGTGTGGCCCTGATCCGGCAAGGCACTTGAGCTCACGCATGACTGTAACTGGTCAGGTGAAACCTCCAGTCCCATTGAAGCCACAGACAAAATTCACATTGACTTTGATGGGGCCAGAATTTCACTTGTTCGCATCAGTAGGGAGCCTCACAGGCTTGCAGTGGTGCACGTACTTTGCTGGGCTGCGGCCTGGGTCATCTTGCCTGGATCTGGCTCCCCTAATTGCCCTGAGAAGTGTGTCCACATCAGATGTTACTGTATCAGCCCTGAACCCAACAAAGCTCTAACTGCGTTGGTTGGTGCAGATGTTCTGGGTGAATGTGAGGCTGTAGCCTCACGTGGTCCAAATAGAACCTAAGAGGCTAAATATTTTTTTGTTCTTCCCTTGCCAGGGGATTTCTCCATTCCGAAAGGCCTGGATGGGAAGAATTTGCAAGCTTCCGTTTTCCCTAGGACTCCTCGTTCCCTTTGATTGGCTCAGAGACATGCAGCAAACAGCAGGAATGGTTTTTTCTTTGCTGTTTCTGTACCAATAGGGCAGGGAAAGGGGAATTCTACACGGCCAGTTCCGTGGCCGCCATACTGTCTTGGCTACCAACTCCACGCCAGAGACATTGTCTTAGCAAGGTGTGCTAGAGGAGTTTGCTGTAAGAACCCTGTCCTGTTGCATTTGCCAGCCAGCTCTAGGGGCTGGGATTTTAGGAGAAGAGATTGCGCAGCTGGCCCCTTCAAAGCCAGCTCTTCCACGCGGTGTTTGATGTAGATAATTACAGTGGGTCTTTAATTGCATGATGCTGTTGACACATCTGGCCCTAACTCCTGCTCCAAGAGTCCCTCCCTTCAGTTGAACTCAAATCAGCCAGGCCTTTTGAGGCCACCTGGAATTTCAGTGAGAGCCTTATGTGAGCTGCAGACCGCCCCTGGAGCCGACGTGCGGGGGGGATCAGTGGAGGGCCTGTGTGCGCGCTGAATGGGCTTCTCCCTCTTTCACAGGGGTCTGTGGTTTTTAACAACAAAATATACTGTGACAGACCCAGACCAGTGGGGTACAGGAGTCTGGCAGAGGGCAGATATACTGGTCACTGGATGAGTAGTTTTCTGTTCCCTGAGTGACCAGAGCAGGGGCTGCACTAGAGTAATCAGGAACCTGCTAGAACCAATTAAGGCAGACATGCTGATTAGAACATCTGCAGCCAATCAAGGCAGGCTAATCAGGGCATCTGAGTTTAAAAAGGAGCTCGCTTCAGTTTGTGGTATGCGTGTGAGGAGCGGAGAGCAAGAGGCGCAAGGAGCTGAGAGTGAGAAGGTGTGCTGCTGGAGGATTGAGGAGTACAAGCGTTATCAGACAGTAGGAGTAAGGTCCTGTGGTGAGGATAAAGAAGGTGTTTGGAGGAGCCTAGGGAGTTGTAGCTGTCATACAGCTGTTCCAGGAGGCACTCTAGACAGCTGCGATCCACAGGGCCCTGGGCTGGAACCCGGAGTAGAGGGTGGGCCTGGGTTCCCCCCAAACCTCCCAACTCCTGATCAGACACAGGAGGAGTTGACCCAGTCTGTGGGGAAGATCACTGAGGTGAGCAAATCTTCTTCCAGTAAGCGCAGGACCCACCAAGGTAGGGGAGGAACTTTGTCACAATACAAAAGGAGCCCAGTCCAAACGGGGCCTGCTGTGGTCCAGGGGGTTCTTCCTGCTAAGTCTAATGGCTGTTCGATCGGGTCTGGGGAGGCATGGTTCTGTAAAATTGGGGGTGGGGGAAGTAGCCTCACGCTTTCCCACTTTTCTTTCAGAGAAGGTAGGAGAGAAGTCCTCTTTCCCCTTCAATGGCTCTAGGGAGAAGCATCGGCTGGTGGCTCGTGCGCTAGGCTCAGGAGACCTGTGTCCTGCTCCCATGTCTGCCCCTGACCTTCAATGCAGCCTTGCAGCATTCTGTGCCCTGGTTAGATTGCCCGGCCTGCAGAGCAAGGTGCATCTCATGCTATGTGCCTGGACAGCGCCTGGCACAACCCAGCCCCCATCTCAGCTGGGGGCTCCAGCTGTTCTACTGTTCTACCACAAAGAAAATTCTGCTGGGGGGGGCAATTGCTGTATCAGCACAAGTGCTTCGAGCAGCCATGGTCCACGGGATGTCCTCACCTTGGGTCCTGGATAGAGTTCGGGTCACCCCAGCTGGGGTGAGTAGCTCCAGGGGAAATGCTCAGTGGAGGTGCCCGTCTGAGGAGAGAGCGGCAGGCAGTCTGCGTGTCTGAGAGAGGCGAGGAGGAATGTGTGTTGTATGCACCAGGCACAATGGGGCCCTGGTCTCAGCTGCTGTACTACGGCAAACACACAGCAATTGTCCTCCTTCCCCAAATGGGCAAGGCAGGTTCCTGTGAGGGACCCCGTCTCTCCACACTGCGTATGGGGGTCTATTGTCTCGGTGCTGAGTGGGCACTGGGGCTGCGTAAGCACTTGACCCACCTTGAGCCTGGGCTGAGACGATGGTGGGGGGGGCGGGGGAAGTAGATCTGGGCATGATTCCACTTGCAAAGACGGTGCTAGGCCCGTGCCAGGGCTGCAGCGTCACTGAGCCCACAGGCGGCTGGCTCGAAGCCAGAAGAACGCTGTGTTAGCACGACTGGCTCTGCAGAATTGGCAGCAGCCGGTGGGAGCTGAATGCTTTGTGCCAAGCCAGCTCTGATAGCAATTGCAACACCCTGTGCTGCTTAAGAGAGCCCCTGTCACGGAGCAGGGTCCCTGAGCCCTGCTGACGGAAAGGGGATAGCAGGGGACAGCATGAATGGGCTGCCTTGACCCACCGTGCCCAGATCAACCTGTTCATTGGGCCCCCCAGTGCTATAGCAACAGGGCACCTCAGAATTGATAGCGACGGGAACCTCCTGGCACCCCTGGGAAAGAGTTAAGTATTACAGGCCTGAGACCCATAGAAGTTACGGCCCAGGTTCTCCAAAGGAGTTGGGTCCCTCGCTCCCACTGAGTTCAATGGAACTCGGCTGTCCCAATAGCTTGGAGGATAGGAGCCCAAGGTCAGAGTCTATGGCAGGCCAAGGACTTGAACGCAGAGCCCTGATCTCTAGTCTTCTGCCTCAACCCCAGCCCCCATCTTCACAGCCGCTCCTGCGTCTTGCCCCCTGCCTGCCCCTCACAGTGCTAATGCCTCCCCTCTGAATGCGACACTGACAGGAAACTGCAAAGTGCGGGTCTCGCTGCGGGGATCCCCTGGCATGGGAACGTGCAGCCCAAACATGCCTCTCTGGGTGCTGCCCCTGCATCAGTGGCTGGAGGTTGCCACAGCGTGAAGGAAGAAAATATTAGCGCAGCAACTGCTGAGGCTGGGACTGAGCCGCGCTGGGTTGTTAATGACATAAAAATGTCTCTGTCTCTGTCTAAAAGAAGAACAGAGCTTCTGACTGACACGGCTGGAGCCCTGCAGAATCACCGTGCTCATCACCAGTTCTTAGTGAGCGAAGGAGTCTCCCTCCTCCTGATGATAAAACGGAGGGAGGGAAAAGGGTTTCATCCCACCAGCTTCCCTGGCTGTGCCACAGAGTTGTTAAGGCAGATCAGCAGTAAAGGGAAATGTGAGCAGAGATCCAAGTCTTTTTTTCATCAGCCTTTGGAGAGATGCAGAGAATTTGATCCTGCCATCCCGTATGCGCGGCACATCACTGCGTATCTGGGAGAATCAGCTGCTGTACCAAGAGACAGTTAGATGTGAGTCGCATGGCCTAGTGCCCATTCAAGGCACAGATTTGCAAGGGAGGTGTTGTCTTCCCCACACATCTGTGTTGTGGCTTCTTTCTGGGGCTAGACCCCAGCAGCAGACCCTTTCTAGGCAGGCCAACGTGTGACCTTGTCTACATAGGAAAGTTACACCAGTTTGAATTTACATTGGTTGTTAAACTGATCAAGCTAAATATTGAATCAACAATATTTAACAGGAAGTTTAATAGGCAGCAGGTTTAAAACAAACAAAGGAAGTATTTCTTCACACAATGCACAGTTAACCTGTTTGACTCTTTGCCACAGGATGTTTTGAAGGCCAAAATTATAACAGGGTTCAAAAAATAACTAGATAAATTCATAGAGGACAGGTCCATCAATGGCTATTAGCCAGGAGGGGCAGGGATGGTCCGTAACCTCTGTTTGCCAGAAGCTGGGAATGGGCGACAGGATGGATCACTCGATAATTACCCTGTTCTGTTCATTCCCTCTGGGGCACCTGCCATTGCCCACTGTCGGAAGACAGGACACTGGGCTAGATGGACCATTGCTCTGACCCAGTGTGGCCACTCTTACGTTCTTATATAACATTGAATTTCATCTGCTGTTTTGTTGTCTAGTTACCCGGTTGAGTGAGATTCCTTTGTAACTCTTTGCAGTCTGCTTTGAACTTAACTATCTTGAGCATAAGCATCAACTTCCTCTCTACCTGGGAGGTGCTTGATACCTCCGCCCCAGGCCTGCCCCCACTCCACCCCTTCCTCTAAGGCCCCACACCACCTCTTCCTGCCCCTACCCTGCCTCTTTCCACCCCCTCCCCTGAGCGCATCCTGTCCCTGCTCCCCCACATCCTTGCAGCTAGGGTTGCCAATTTTGATTGGATGTATTCCTGGAGGTTTCATCAGATAATAACCTTTAATTAAAGGTTAATCTTTAATTCCTGGGGACTCCAGGACAATCTTGGAGGGTTGACAACCCTACCACCAACACCTCCTGTGATTGTGGCAGGTGGGAGGCGCTGGGGGGAGGGAGTTGATCAGCAGGGGGGTTGGAGGTGCTTTGCTGCCATTGGGCGCTAAGCGCACACTAACTTTTTTTTTTGCATGGGCACCTATGATCTTGAGTAGTTTTGTATTGTCTGCAAACCTCACTGCCACCTTACTGTTTACTCCTTTTTCCAGATCATTTGTGAACATGTTTAATAGGTCGGTCCCAGCACAGAGCCCTGTGGGACCCCCCTATTTACCTTTCTCCACTGTGAGAACTGACCATTAATTCCTACCCTTCATTTCCTGTCTTTTAACCAGTAACTGATCCAGGAGAGGAACCTTCCCTCTTATCCCAGGGCACCTTACTTTGCTTACAAGCAAACTCAAAGGCTTTCTGAAAGTCCAAGTGCATTATATCATATACATTATATCAGCGGGATCACCCTTGCTCACATGCTTGTTGGCACTCTCAAAGAATTCTAATAGACAGTGAGGCTTGATTTCCCTGTACAAGTCATGTTGACTGTTCCCTAACACATTGTGTTCATTTATGTGTCTAATGATTCCGTTCTTTGCTACTGAAATTCAGCTTACCGGCCAGTAATTGCCAGGATCACCTCTGGGAGCATTTTTAAAAACTGGGTGTCACTCATCTGGGACAGAGGCTGATTTAAGCTATACATTATGTTCCTTCAGAACTCTTGGGTGAATCCCATCTGGTCCTGGTGATTTATTACAGTTTAATTTATCAAATTCTTCCAAAACCACCTCTGCTGACACCTCAATCTGGGACAGTTCCTCAGATTTGTCTCCTAAAAAGAATGGCTCTGGTGTGGGAATCTCGTGCACATCCTCTGCAGTGAAGACTGGTACAATGAATTTATTTAGTTTCTCTGCAAGACCTTATCTTCCTTGAGTGCTCCCTTAGCACTCTGGTCTTCCAGTGACCCCAGAGATTGTTTAGCAGACTTCCTGCTTCTGTTGTACTTAACAATATTTTGCTGCTAGTTTTGGTGTCTTTTGCTAATCGATCTTCAAAGTCTTTCTTGGCCTGTCTAGTGATACATTTACACTTGATTGGCCAGAGTTTCTGCTCCTTTCTATTTTCCTCAGTAGGATCCGACATGCATTTTTTAAAGGGTGACTTTTTGCCTCTTAATATCCTCTCTTTCTCTGTTGTTTAGCCATGGTGGTGGGTTTTGGTTTTTTAAGGTCCTCTTACCCTTTTTTTAATGTATTGATTTTTTTTTTTTATTGGGGGCATACATTTTAAAGCATAGTTTGAGCTTCTATTATGCTTTTTAAAAATAGTTTCCATGCAGTTTTTAGGCATTTCACCTTTGTGACTGTTCCTTTTAATTTCCATTGAACTGGCTTCCTCATTTTTGTGTAGTTCCCTTTTTGAAGTTAAATGCTACTGCAGTGGGTTTCTTTGGTATTTCCGCCCCTCCTGCGCGGATGTTAAATTACGTTATGGTTGCTGTTACAAAGTGATTCAGCTATATTCCCCGCTTGGCTCAGATCCTGTGCTCCATTTAGGACTAAATCAAAATTGCCTTCCCCCTTGTGGGTTCTAGGACTAGTTCCTCCGAGAAGCAGTTATTAATCGTGTCTAGAAATTTAATCTCCGCATCCTGTCCTGAGATGACACTCAACCAGTCAAAATGGGTCTACTTGAAATCCCCCATTATTACTGAGTCTTCTGTTTTTGTTTCCTCTCTCATCTCCCCGAGCATGTCACAGTCATGGTCATGTTTCTTTAATACCTGTTATATCAATATCCCCAGTGAATATCTGGCACTCGAGTTCACCCAGCTTAGTGTTTAGACTTCTGTTTGCAGTGCTGTTGTAGCCATGTTGGTCTCAGGATATTAGAGAGACAAGGTGGGGAGGTAATTTTTTAAAAGATGCATTTTTGCCTTAACAGCTTCTGTTACTCTGTGTAGCCAAGGCGGCATTTCTTTGGTCCTATTACCGTTTGTGGGTTTTAGTTAGGGTACATTTAGTTTGAGCCTCTATTATGCTGTTTTGAAATGGTTTCTCTGCATGTGACTGTTCCTTTTTAATATTGCTTCACCAACAGAAGTTGGTCCATTAAAAGATATGACCCAACCTACCTTGTCTCTCTATTTAGACTTCTAGCATTTGTAATAAGCACTTATAACATTTGTCAATATTTAGTTGTGATGTCCTTGAATGGGACTCTCTCTTTCATTTGACTGTTTCTCTTGAGTTACTTCCTGTACTTTGTGAGCTTCCTCTTTGCTAGGACACAGATTATCCCCTTTAATAAATCCTCCCCTAAGGGGTGTGTCTGTCTGAACCATGTGCTCTTCTGCACCTGTCGGCTTTCCCTCAGTTTATAAACTCCTCTATGCTAGCTATCTGGTTCCATTTTGGTTTGGGAGCCCATCCTTCCTCTATAGGCTCCTCCTTTCCCAAAAGGTTCCCCAATTCCTACTAAGCCTAAAACCCTCCTCCCTACACCATCGTCGCATCCACGCACTGAGACCCAGCAGTTCTGTCTGGCCCTGTGCATGGAACTGGAAGTATTTCAGACAGTGCTACCATGGAGGTCCTGGACTTTAATCTCTTACTTCACAGCCTAAATTTGACCTCTGGGTCCTCTCTATGTCTCTGGTACCAACATGTACCATGATCACCGGTGCCTCCTCTGAACTGTACATAACTCTATCTAGATATCTCGAGGTCTGTAACCTTCGCACCTGGCAGGCAGTTTTTTCTGTCAGGGCTAATGGCTAGACAACCCATCAAATAAGGCTTGATTAAAATACTGCACAGGTTCCTTACTGAGGTATTCGTCCATGGCTGGGCTGCTCTCTCTTCTCTAGGAGTATCATTTGTCATACCACACTCACTCTGCTATGCCCGCATCTCAGTGACTAGCTTATTAATGAAACCCAAGTTATTGATGAAATACAGGAGTGAGAGAGTGAATTATTCATACATAGAGCATAAGAATGGATCTGAGTTCTCATGTTTAAAAAAAAAAAAATCCAGCGATGTCTGAAATATTCTCTGTAAAATGAAAAAAAGATAGAATCTTCAAGTGAGTAAAAACCGAAACGTGTCCCTTCACCAGATGTATCAAAGCACAAGGCCACGGAGCCTAGAGGTGGATCTGTTGCACCTGAGCTTTCAGCTCAAGTCTCGTGAAAATTGCTACATCTGTCTCAGTGCTTACGTGGCCCTTTTCTCCATCGTGTCTGAGTGCCCGGGATTCGTGCCTGGATTTCCAGCATTTCTGCGAGGTAGAGCAGTGCTCTGCTCCCCATTTTCCAGGTGGGGACTGAGACCTGGGGAGGCTCAATGACTTGCCCAAGGTCACGTCAAGGAGAGTTTTGTGATTGATTCAGCGAAGCCAGGATTTCACCCCAGTCTCTGTATTAACAAACTCAGCTTACTTTGTGGCAGCTACATGGAGGATGAAATGGTTAACGGGATTCTAAGGCCTCTTATGACTGAAGTCAGACTTGGTTATTGATTCTAAAATTCCTGGCTGAGAGCTCAGGCTGTACAACATGTGCCCAGAACAAATACCAGTGAAGGAGGTTTCTCCATGGACAGGCTGGCAAGTGCTAAAGCAATGTATGTTCCTTTGAGTGCAGCTACTGTGAAATACATACAGTTCAGTTCTGCAGGGGGACCCTCTTCATCCAATGTTGGAAATTGAATTGCCTTCCACCGTAACACAGTGATGAACTTCGTGCTGAGATGGCTCAATATTCCAGCAATGACTCTCTTCTGAGTGTGCAGAAAGCTGAATAGTCCAATTCTCATCTCAGATGCACAGCATCCCTTGTTTTGGAAGAAACCCTATAGGGCTTGCACATGAATGGGATTTTAGACATAGGAAACAATAATGCAACATGTGCCTGAGATGGGAATCTGGTACTTAACAGACCTTTGCAGTTTCTATGGCATTTATGTGAGTTGAAGAATCTATCACAGGTATTTGTGTGCTCCCCATTGCTATAGTATTCGTGCACCTAGCAATCTTGAATATATTTATCCTCAGAATACTCCATGACATAGGGAAGTGCTTTTAGCCCCATTGCACAGACGGGGAACTAAGGCACAGAGAGGCTAAGTGACTGGCCCAAGGTCTCTTTCTCACAGTCTGTGACAGAGCAGGGACTTGAGCACCAGACCAGCACTGTAACCACTGGATAATCTTCCGTTCTGGAATATTATTGCAAATGCAAACCTATGGGCCTAAGCTTGTGAACACACTTTACTCCCCAACCTCCTCATGCTGCAGCCAAGCTATGCACGTGTGTACAGGTCTCTAGAATCTGACCCTATAGTAGAACCCCAAGTCCCACAACAGTGACTTCTCTCCTGGGTTTTCACTAGAAACCATACCGTTTTCAGGCTTCTAAAACTTAGCTGGAACAGCTGATTCTTGTGTTGGGTCTGAGCTGAGAAATGGATTTACATTCAGTCCATTTCATCTTTTTTATTTTCTTGGTTAGTGGAAACCAAACTGGTATTTTTTCTTCTTCCTTCTTTCTTTGATTTCAGAGGCAAGTCTGGGAATTCTCCATCCAGAAACTAGCTTTGATGTTTGAAATGCATGTTTGCAAGGTGCCAGCTCCCATGTGCAGTAGAGCTTTGAGGTTGGATTTGTCTTTCCATTTAAAACAAATGACCTATGAACATTAACAAAAGCACCTGGGGTAACAGCAATTTCTGGACACTGTGGTACTGACCTGATCGTACAACTTTTGTGGCCTTGACCCAGGTTCAGTGACGTCCTTCCATGTTTACTCTCCCCGCCACCTCACTTGCATGGAACAGTGTGAAGTGTGTTGTGAGCAAAGCAAAATCAAAACAGCAAATTTTGCTGGGATGTTCAAAGGGGCCCAATTTCCATGGGACTGTCAATGGCCATTTAGGGCCCTTTGAAACCTCCCAGCCTTAGTTCTCAGCACTTTGAGATCTGCAGCCATCCTTCTCTCCTGCAGGAGCAAACTCTATAATGTAACTCTAGGCCCGGCAGATGATGTGTGTCCCACGTGCACTGGCCTTGGGGAAATGTTCATTGTTCCTGTGGATCGTCGTTGGCGGGGGAGGGGCTTTAGTGTGGGAAAGGGAATCAGCTGTTACAGGCAGAACAGACAGATTGAGAAGCTCAGGTCAGACCCCTCCCCACGTTCCATGATTCTGCTATGTAGGCGATTAATTAACAGGCTGCACTAGTTATGTTTTATTTGCATTCAATTTTTTTTTCCCCTGAAAGGAACTATGTTAATAGAAGCCACTGGAGTCTGTTGACACTGAGCTCTGTCAAGCCGCAGGGCTATTAACACTTGTTAGCCACGCATGAGGCTTGGAGCTAATTTTCAGTTCTTTCTTTACCAGCCTTCCTCTGAGTCACACTTACTACACCTGGGGTCAAGACACAAAATCACAGAATATCAGGGTTGGAGAGACCTCAGGAGGTTATCTGTCCCACCCCCTGTCACGCAGGACCAATCCCAATAAATCATCCAGCTCAGGCTTTTTCAAGCTGCTTAAAAACCTCTAAGGAAGGAGATGTCCCCACCTCCCTAGGGACCGCGTCCGTGCTTCACCAACCCTCTAGTGAATGTGTTTCTAATATCAACACTTAAACCTCCCCCATGCAACTTGCGATCATTGCTCCTTGTTTGTCATCTTGCACCACTGCGAAGTTAGTCACATCTCTTTGCATCCCCTTCAGTAGGGAGGTGCTATCAACCCCTCTTTCTCTTCTGGACTAAAAAGCCGTTTCTTTCAGCCTCTCCTATTAAGTCATGGCCCCAGACCCTAATCTTTTTAAAGCCAGCAAAGTTAGGGCACTAGACTACGACGTGATTGGGATGAGTTCTGTGGGCGAATAACACTTCATCAGAGCATGGTAGTGGAAATTTCAGGGCGCCGTTATATTAGAGAAGCTAGAAGTCTAGAGAGAGGCCTATCCTCCTCGATTGACTAACGCCTCGTTATCTCTAGCTGCTTTGCCTTGCACTATAGTATACCACCTGCCCTGTAAAGATTCCACTACTGCATCCTGACAAGTGGATCCACCACGAAAGCTCGATGCTCCAATACGGTCTGTTGTCCTCGGCACCTATAGACTATCTGCGATCTGTAAGCGCAACCACGGTACCCCTGATACTAACATTTTGTTGCCCTCTGCTGGGACTCTCTCCAATTGTTCATCCTTTCTAGGGGGCCCAACTGACACAAATATGCCAGCATGTGTCTCACCGTGCGAGTGAGGGGCATATTCACTTCCTGTTGCTGCGCTCTTATATGCAGCCCATATGCCATTAGCCTTACTTGGCACAAGCCACATGCTGACTCATATCCAGCTTCTCATCCACTGTAATCCCCAGGTCCTTTTCTGCAGAGCTGCCACTTAGCCAGACAGTCCCCAGCCTGTAGCGGTGCATGGGATTCTTCCTTCCTAAGTGCAGGACTCTGCACTTGTCTTTGTTGAACCTCCTCAGATTTCTTTTGACCCAATCCTCCAAACTGTCTGGGTCACTCTGGACCCTGTCCCTACCCTCCAGCGTATTTACCTCTCCCCCAGCTTAGTGTCATCCACAAACTTGCTGAGGGTGCAATTCATTCCATCATCCAGCTCACTGCTCATAGTCTAATAAGTACCCTCACTTGGTGTCGCTGCTCTTCTTTACTGTTGTCACTGGCACACAGTGCCAGTTGACACGTAGGGCCAAATGCTCCACAAGGATTAACGAGCAAAACTCCATTGGCACCAGTGGAGCTCCAACCATTTACAGGAGCTGAGAGTTTGGATCTATGCATTGTAAGTGAGAGTCACCTAGCAGGGTTCTGCAATTGCCCGGAAGTGAGCTGTGTTTCCAGGACAGCACTCCAGCGCGTACAGAATAGAGGCGCTTCAAAGCAAGGATTTCTGGGGCAAGTTTTTCAAAAGCAGAGTATATTAAAAACCAGCTATGCTGAGCTTCCATTTAGGTTCTGATTGAAGTGTGCTTTAAAAAATAAAGGGCACTTCATCACTGTGATTCTCCACCTATCTTTAGGGACATAAACATGCCCCTTTACTGCATGTACTGCTCTCATGAGTTGGAGAGATTGTTGAAAGCTCACAGTATTAGCTCCCTGCCATTCTCTAAAGAATATGGATATTTAGACGACATCTCCACGCTTGGAATTACTGCTCTCCGAGAACAGGGCATCATTTGGCCAGGTGTAGCAGTCTTCATCCTGTTCTGACGTCGATTCGTATATTGCGATCTGAAAAATCCTGTTCCAGATGACAGAGTACACCAAGTGTCTGAGTTTCAAAGCTTTATTAATAACGTAATGAAATTACAGCAGTGAGTGTTGGGACTGCTCCCACGTCACTCAAAGGAAGCAAGAAAGCATTAGTACTCCAGTCTCACACGCTTTCATACTCATACACGCATGACACGAGGCTGGCCAAGCCTGGGTGTAACGTAAGAAGAAGAGAGGGAGAGGTGGACAGGAGTTCTTGTCCCGTGCATGGATTGTCCAAAGTCTGCTGTGATTTCCAGTTTTCTTTGGCTTTTAGGAGGGTTTTTAAATTCTTGTTTTTTTGTCGGGCATTTTGTTCAGGCACCTTTGTCCCCTTTGCTTTTTGTACCAGTTTTCTGTGGCTTCCTCAGCATTCCCAAAACACGCCAGCTCCAGGGATGTGAAACTCAGTTTTCCCCCCTCACTGGCCTTCATGGTCTCACCACTTTTGCAATCCCCTCCCCAGCTGATTTCCCCCTCCCCTTTTTTCCACAGTTGGCTGGGGTTGAGTAAGAAGCAGATGTGGCTGCATAGAGTCTGTTCAAGTGCCGTGATCTTGGCCCGAAGCCTGCGTCTTATCTTTGGCCTGAGCTGAGAGCTGAGGCATTGAATTAACCTATTCTCCTTTCCCTTCCTCCCACTTTGGCCTTTCGCAACCTGAAAAGGAATCTTCCACTCCACACTCACACCTTTAACCCTTCCCAAAATGCCTTGTGATGCTTGCAACAGCGTTAGCAACATACAGTGCTGATCTGCCTCCCCAGGGGAGCCCCTGGGTTGTGACACCAGGCACCTCCCTCCCTATGCAGGGCTTGCAAGGAGTTCTTCAGAGAGCAGCCTCCTGGCTCTCTCCCGCTATGCCTGCACTGGGGGAGTTCTTACCTAGCCGAATAGGAGGCCATGAGGGCTCCACTAGGCTGCCCAAGCCCTTTTAAGCCAGCACTAAAGGGCAGGTCAGAGGCGAGGCTCTCACCTGGGGTTCCTTACAGATTTCTGCTCTCTTATATTATTCATCTCAATTTGAGCTTTCCCTTGTAAAAAGTTTCTAGGCCTTTGGAGTGTGAAGACAAGCTTCCCACTATGAACGTTCGGCATATAGTCTTCAGATGGGTGATCAGTCCAGGCTTGAGCTGGGAGAGATGCTAACTGCCACGCTTGTCTCAATGCAGTGTTAATACACCTATAGCTGTTAATCTACTGGTGCCTGTGTGGACAGGGGAAAAACAATCAAATCATCACTTTTTATCCCGCTAAAATCTTTTGCAAGGTCTTTTTGAACAAACAAATAGTAAAGAGCAAGATTCATAAGGAGAAGTCATGGTGTGTGTGGGGGGGGGAAGGGGTTACTACTAATCTCAATTATTGTGCTTTTCCACCCACCACAGACCTTCTTTAAAGTGTCACCCCCCTGTTCATTCAGTGCCCCACCAGGGCCCAAAATCCCAGCTGCCTATTAATCAATAACCCCGCGCATGTGCAGAGCCAGATCATTTGAAAACATGCCCACATGCTCCCCAATCCATTTTGCTGTCTTACAGAGCCCCCCAATTACCTACACTCCACTTGATCTCCCTGTTAATTCTGCTCTCCGCCCACAAAGCCCCATGACATTGTCCCTTTGTAGAGCTCCCCAGTTAACCTCCCATTAATACTACCCCATCCCCCAATCTTCCTATGTCCCTCCCAGACCTGTTTGCAGGGTGTGCTGCTGTTCTAACACCCTGACCCTCACTACTCCTCCTCCGCTGCCAAAAGGAGCAGCAGATCTAGCTGTTCGCTGGGTGCTGGGAGGGGGAAGCCCCCAGGGCAGGATCCTCTGAGGCCAGGATGGGGCCAGCTAGGACAGTTGAAGACCAGGGTGAAGACAGCAGTAGCCTCTGCACTATAGGGATCTAGCTCTGATTGGCTGCCTTCCCCATGAGGTGGGATAATGGGGAAAGGCAACCAATCAGATGGGGATTTCTCTGTAAGCGGGGGGTTTTGTGACAGACCTTTGGAAAAGGTCTGAAAACCCGTTGACTGGGCAGGGCTAGTCCAGTTGCCAGCTGTAGTGTTTTGTGGAAGCAGGTCCCTCCACACAAGTTCCAGGGTAACGTTCTTCGTTAGCAAACTGCCCCGCCCACTTCACAGCCGCAGCAGCCCCGGCTCTAGACTAAATGTGAGTACATCTCACACACACAACCTATATCTTTCAAAAGTTTCTTTCAAATTTTTCTGTTAAACTTTGTGTTTGATTGAAAAACAAATTTCAAAATGGGGTTTTTCGAATTTGTAAAGTTTCGTTTTGGTGGGGAAACACTTTCACCATTTCTCTTTCAACAATTGTCTTTCCCACTGGAAAAAAGGAGAGTGGGGGTGGAGAAGTAGGAGGAGAAAAGTAGAGTCCCATCTTCCCCCGTGCCTCCGCAAACACACACACACACACACACACACACACACTGAAACAAAATTCTTATTTCCAGTTATTTTTGTCTAAAAACTAAACAAATTCAACCAAAGTGAAAAAAAATTCATTTTGGCCAAAAGGGCATTTTCCATTAGGGGGGAAAAAACCCAAGATGGAGAATTTTCAAGGTGCTCCGCACTCCCCCACTGGGAGGAGCACTGGAATTCCCAGGGTACAATGCAGTAGCCTTAAAGGAACAGGTCATTAATGAGTGTGGGCTGCAGTGGTGAGGACAGACTGGAGTATGAGTGGCCACCCAGGGGGCAGAGTTACGATGCTAGTGGGCCTGAGCACGGGAGCACAGAAACTAGATTCTGATGTGCTACCGGTGGCACCAAGTGTACGACTGCACATTGGCAGTGGTAGAGTCTGAATATAATCATAGTTCATGTACCCCATCCATGGGGGAGGGAAGGACGTGTCTACACTGCAGTCAGATTCCCGTGGTTCGCCAGCAACAGCTGGCTTGGGCTTGAGCTAAGGGGCTGTTTAATTGCAGTGTAGACATTCCAGTTGCAGCCCACTTTGCAGGATCCTAGAGCGCACGCTCCACTCTGAACCTGAACGGCTATGCCCCAAGTAAACCACCTCTTCGCCTGAGTCAGCGGGTATGGGCCAGCTGATGATTTTTTTTAATGGCACTGTCCACACACCCTGAGAAAGGTGGAACAGCCTCTGCCCTTACCCTAACACTGCGTTCACATCCTGTATTCATGTACTCCGAGATTTAAAGCTCAGAATGGACATCGTCTAGTTCGAGTCTAACACAGGCAATAGACTTTTAACCAATTACCTCGGTATTTTTACCAGGTTTCTAGCATTGGTATGGAAGCAATTAACCATTTCTTCTCTTCACATCCTTTGCCAGCCTTGGTTCAGTACGTTTCCGGAGTTTGTACCATATTTGCCCCTCCTCCCACCTTGTATTAGTTTAATGCCTTCATGGCTGCTCCAGTTAGGCTCCAGCCCAGAAGATTAGCCCTCATACCTGGGAGCTGGAGGTGGGTCTGTTTGTACAGCCCCTGCTCCCCCTGGAACGTGGCCCCACGTTCCACAAAACCAAGACTTTCCGCTTCATGCCTGTTGCACAGTCAACGATTCGTCTCCAGCATGTTCTGCCTTCTCTCACTCCTGGTGCTGGAAAGACCTCAGTGAAGATCAGGGGCTTTCCTTTCTTCAGCTCCCTACCATGATCCCCAAAGTCTTCAATAAGTTCCCCATGATTCGGTGTGTTTGGTACCAGTGTGAATGAGCACTGGTGGAGGCTTGCCAGTCAGTGTCAGAACCCATGGGGATACAGCGACGCTTCGTAAAAGGAATGGTGTCTGTTCGTACAGCTGGACTGGACAAATGAGTTCATTTTTTACAATACATTCTCTCCATGAAGATGCATGCATGCACCTTCCATTCATAGTAGCAGGAACTGGACATGCATCTGGGGACAGAACACCTTCCCCTTGTCTGTGTTCATGGTGAAACAAGAAAAGCGCTGATAAAACTGTGAAGTCATTAACAGGAATAAAACCTGTGTCCTGGGTAATAACAACAATCTGGGGAAAGCCCTGGCCTCATTAAGCCCATGAGGAAACTTCCCTTGACTTCAGTGGGGCTAAGATTTCACCCAACATGTATTAAGAGCTGACTCCCCCCAAGGAGTCAGTGTTATTCATAGAGTAAGAGATTCAGCCGGGTGTTGGACTGGTGAAATAGGGGAGTTTGGGACGGCAAAAAAAAATCCACTGTCCAGTCCATGGCCAGAGCACATGGCTGCCTTCAACACCAGAGCTGAAACAGCAGCTGCATTCCCTACTTGTCCCTTGGTAGCGCGTTGCTCTCCATTACTCTCATGTTGCGCCGATGACACCGGAAGAGGGAGGTCTGAGGTGAAGTGACTAGCCTGGAGGAAGGGGAATGTCTTAGGGCTTTGACAGGGATTCAGTGTTATTCAAGGGAACAGAAATAAGTTCTGTTATCCCTAATTGGGCAGGCCAATCCCGAAATGTAGATGTCTCAGTCCCAGGCTGAATGGCTCCAGGACAGCATTTGTCCTGGATTCCCTGTGGCACTGCTCTGCCTCTGTCTGAGGCTCTGTGTGGCACCAGCCTCTTCCCAGAGGGGGGCTGAGGTGAGCCTTAGCACCCCCACGCCATCAGGCCCCACACCCTGCTTGTCCTCTTTCCCCCGTGGCCCCACCCCTGGCCTGGCCAGAAGTCGGAGACAAGCAGTAGTAAGAGTTGCCTCGGGAGCCCAGAGTCCCAGACCCTCCCCCTGCCCTGGTCAGCACATCCCAGGGACAGCGACACAGGCCGGGGGCTGTTCTGGGGCCCCCTAGCTCCAGTACAGACCCCGGGGCTCCCCACAACGGCCTGGGCTCCCTGCGCAGCTCTTCCCATGTCTCAGCTCTGGCTTCTGGCCTGGCCAGGGGGTGGGGCCACAGGGGAAAAGGAGGAACAGGAGGTGGGACCATGGAGTGAGGGGTCCTGTGTGTGACCCTTTTTGCATTTTGGCAAGGTGATTATCCTGTCTGTGCTATAAAAATACACCTCAAGTTACCAGGGAGGTTCTACTCCTAGGTGCTCACAGACGTCGCCTTTGGCAGGGGAGGAGTAATTGAATCATTAACTGGATTCTTTTCTTTTCTTTTCTTTCTTTCTTCCACTTGCTATTCCAGAGCGACTACTCGAGTGACACAGAGAGTGAAGACAATTTCCTCATGATGCCCCCAAGGGATCATCTCGGCCTCAGCGTATTCTCCATGCTCTGCTGCTTTTGGCCGCTGGGAATTGCTGCCTTTTATTTGTCACATGAGGTAATGTAAAAATCTCTCCTGCTAACTCAGAACACGGCAGCCCAGGACTTGGATGAACCCATTGTGATATGGAAGGAGGCAACTGGGCATATGTTTTTGGGTTACACACACACGATGTGGGTACCTAGAAGCAGAGAGCGGTTCCGAGTGTAGATAACCCACTGGGGAGTGTGTGTTCCAGGTCTCCTTCTGTGGAAATGCACATCGCGATGGTGGCATGTACCTATATGTTTTCCTTTGCACTGAGTGCAGATGCTGTGAAAGTCCTTAGCTCTGATTCTTGTGGTCCAATCCTATGTTGTTTCATAGTTGAGAGGGTCAGCAATTTTCTGATGGAAAATGTCCTTTTTGGAAAAATTCAATTTTGCATGGGAAAAATTTAAATTTTGCTGAAAAATTTCCATCCCACCTCTCCAGGCTCTATCAGTTTCATTTTCTGTCCAGGTAAAAAGTGACATTCCAGCCAGGCAGAGGGAAAGCTGAAAAATTCCATTTTGGGTCTTTCCAAAATGGATTTTTTTCTGGGAATCCCTTCCTGTGACACATTTTGCGTTTTTGACTTTTCAGCCCTATTCAAGATAGACAAATTTTCAAAACCATGACATTTTTCTCAGAAAGGATTTCCCTTTTCCAGCCACGCTATGACTAATATCCACTGAACGTCTCTACATCTCCCTCCAGTACGTCTTCAGAAAGCCTGAAATGCCTGAAGTCTCAGAGCAGAGGGTAATGTTACTTACAGGACTGGAATCACGCTGGTGGACTCGTCAATGGTTATAGTGAAGTGTGCTGCCAACACTAGGCAAAAATATAAGAGAAATGGAGCGGCACATTGGAGCATGTCATCTGTGTGCCTCACAGCCCTGAAATCACTCGCATTCTAGTCCAACTTTATAATCTCCTGGCTCTAAAGTTTGCCACTATTGGGTCTCTGTCGTGTCTGTATGTATCACGTACCTCTGAGGCCCTTAAGGTCAAAGGAACCTAAAAATGTGGTTTATTGTGTAGTGCCTAGAGCAGTGGTCCTCAAACTTCTTTCTTCACGGACCACTTGAAAATTGCTGCGGGTCTTGGTGGACAACTTAACGATCTTTCCAAATGTTGTTTGTACCATTAGCTAACTATTGTGAAGTGCTTTGGATAAAAGTGCTATATAAAAAAAATACTAATTAACGTTTTTTTGTTCTGCAAATAAAAGCCCACAACTCATATTTTAATATCAGTAGTCTTACCTTTTCAATGCGATGGATGTACCTCTCCCCTGCCGTGGCAGCCCCCAAACTGGGTCTGGGAAGGAGGGTGGGGTCTCTCCCCCACCACGGCAGCCCCCAAATGGGGCTGGGAAGGAGCGGGGGTCTCTCCCTCACCACAGGAGCCACAGAGCTGGGGCTGGGAAGGAGGGGGGTCTCTCCCCGGCAGCCGCAGCCCTGGAGCTGGGGAAAGTCGCCTCTTTCTCTGGCCACCACAGCCCTGCATATCCCAAATTCCCCCCACCCCCGCTTCTCGCCCCACTGCCCCCTCCCACCTACCCCTATTTCCTCCAAGGCCACCACCTCACCTTACATGTGTATCTTCTCCAGAGTCCAGGCACCTACTTAGCAGAGTCACGCCTGTGCAGCTCCACTACTTGGGTGCTGGGTCCTTCATTCTCTCGTGTGCGGCCACCCAGGTGCACATCTTAGAGGGAACTATTTGCGCACCCCTGGAATGGAGCTCGCGGACCACTGGTCATCCATGGACCACAGTTTGAGAACCTCTGCCCTAGAAGATGCTTAAATTAAAATCCGTAGAAGTTAGGGTTTGAGCTGAAGTGTAGAGGAATATGGGAAATTGAAGTTGCTAGTGTGAGAAAAGTTAGAGATAAGTTGGAGATAGAGTGTTCTGGGCAAGTCAGAGTTGGCAAGCACATGACGTGGGGTTGTGTTTTGGTTTGTTATGGTTTTGGTTATAACCAGTTTGAGCAAAATTTTTCATTAGTGTGTTTGTGAATTGTGACTGTTTTATTACAATGCTATCTCTATATTGAGAGCATGGGAAGGACACTGAGGCAGATGTTAATTTAAATCATGGGTAAAGAAAAGAGCCAACAGGAAGGGATGGAACTCTCAGAATGGTAAAGGACAGTTTAACGCTAATTTGTATTATAATGGCATCTAAAAGGAGCGGTTTTGCCGAATTGTGGGAGCGCACCAATTAACATCCCGGGGTCCGGGATGAGCCGGCTGTGGCTGGTCACTCATTGATACACATTTAACCTTTGAGTGTCAGGATAATAGTAGCATTTATGTAAGCCGTTTGCCTAACGAATCATTGTTTCTTTTTAATAACATTGATTGTATCATTCCAAGTGTCGCCTCGCAGGCCTCTACTAAATCAACTGTCTATAACTGACCTACAGGCTCAAACCTGAAAAACTAAAGTTGGGTTTTATTGAACAAGGTAATATTGGGAACACTTCAACATAAAGGTTACAGCAGGAGGGAAGAGGTATGAAACTACTTTATTTTACATGTATCGATCATTGGACATTTGATCTTAGCTGCCTCCAAACTGCAAAGAAGATTAAGACTGATTCAGTAGAGAATTTTTTCCTTGTTTGAGGGGTATTGATTGCTCCAGGCTTGCGTCAGGGGAATTTTCAGGAGAAAGCTGAAAGTGTAGATTGCATACCTGGTGTAGGAACACATTATTTGGGTGCCCAGTAAGTCCTCTGCCCTCCAGCCAAAGCTGTTAGTGGTCAAGATTCAGCACAATATGAAATGTTTTCCTACCATAGAGAACTGCCCCATGGTGGTGCATTTGGGATCCGGCTTTGTGGCCATGACCCTAATTTTACTTTGGGTAGGTTGCTGTAATACTGTTACTCCAGTAAGACTGAAAACTGCGAACTGCTTTTATCCAGGCAGTGGACTTACTGCCGGTTCTGGGAAATGTGAAATATCCCCACTGTTCATGTACTGGTACAGTTTTGATTATAAATGCACCCAGAGGGAGGTTATTTAAATCCATGATTTCCATACTATGGGTGAGCATAAGAATGGCTACAGTGGGTCAGACCAAAGGTTCATCTAGCCCAGTATCCTGTCTACCGACAGTGGCCAATGCCAGGTGCCCCAGAGGGAATGAACAGAACAGGAAATCATCAAGTGATCCATCCCATCGCCCATTCTCAACTTCTGGGAAACAGAGGCTAGGGACACCATCCCTGCCCATCCAGGCTAATAGCCATTGATGGACCTATCCTCCATGAATTTATCTAGTTCTTTTTTGAACCCTGTTATAGTCTTGGCCTTCACAACATCCCCTGGTAAAGAGTTCCACAGGTTGACTGTGCACTGTTTGAAGAACTGCTTCCTTTTGTTTGTTTTAAACCTGCTGCCTATTAATTTCATTTGGTGACCCCTAGTTCTTGTGTTATGAGAAGGCACAAATATCACTACTTCATTTACTTTCTCCACACCAGTCATGATTTTATAGACCTCTATCATATCCCCCCTTAGTTGTCTCTTTTCCCAGCTGAAAAGTCCCAGTCTTAATAATCTCTCCTCATATGGCAGTCGTTCCATACCCCTAATAATTTTTGTTGCCCTTTTTTGAATCTTTTCCAGTTCCAATATATCTGTTTTATAGATATGGGGTGACCACATCTGCACACAGTATTCAAGATGTGGGCATACCATGAATTTATATAGAGGCAACATGATATTTTTCTGTCTTATTATCTATCCCTTTCTTAATGATTCCCAACGTTCTGTCAATGCACTTTGAGTGGACATTTTCAGAGAACTATCCACAATGATTCCAAGATCTCTTTCTTGAGTGGTAACAGCTAATTTAGACTCCATCATTTTATATGTATAGTTAGGATTATGTTTTCCAATGTGCATCACTTTGCATTTATCAACATTGAATTTCATCTGCCATTTTGTGGCCTACTCACCCAGTTTTGAGAGATCCTTTTTAGCTCTTTGCCAGCTGCCTGGGACTTAACTATCTTGAGTAGTTTTGTATCATCTGCAAATTTTGCCACCTCACTGTTTACCCCTTTTTCCAGATCATTTATGAATATTTTGAGTAGGACTGGTCCCAGTACAGACCCCTGGGGGACACCACTATTTATCTTTCTCCATTCTGAAAACTGACCATTTATTCCTACCCATTGTTTACTATCTGTTAACCAGTTACTGATCCATGAGAGAACCTTCCCTCTTATCTCATGACTGCTTATTTTGCTTAAGAGCCTTTGGTGAGGGACCTTGTGAAAGGCTTTCTGAAAAATCTAAGTACACCATATCCACTGGATCCCCCTTGTCCATGTGGTTTTTGACCCCCTCAAAGAATTCTAGTAGATTGGTGAGGTATGATTTCCTTTTACAAAAACCATGTTGACTTTTCCCCCAACAAATTATGTTCATCTACATGTCTGACCATTTTCTATAGTTTCAGCTAGTTTGCCCAGTACTGAAGTCAGGCTTACCAGCCTGTAATTGCCAGGGTCACCTCTGGAGCCCTTTTTAAAATTGGTGTCCCATTAGCTATTCTCCAGTCATTTGGTACAGAAACTGATTTAATTTATAGGTTACAGACTACAGTTAGTAGTTCTGCAATTTCACATTTGAGTTCCTTCAGAACTCTTGGGTAAATCCCATCTGATCTTGGTGACTTATTACTGTTTAGTTTATCAATTTATTCCAAAATCTCCTCTGCTGACACCTCAATCTGGGACAGTTCTCAGATTTGTCACCTAAAAAGAATGGCTCAGGTTTGGGAATCTGCCCCATATCCTCAGCCATGATGCAAAGAATTCATTTAGTTTCTCCGCAATGGCTTTATTGTCTTTGAGTGCTCCTTTAGCATCTTGATCATCCAGTGGCCCCACTGGTTGTTTAGCAGGCTTTCTGCTTCTGATGTACTTAAAAAAAAAATTGCTATTACTTTTTGAATTTTTGCTATTATTATTTTTTTTTTTACTATTACTAAGTGATCAGCAAGCAGCAGCCTGTTGCAGAAGAGAAGAGCCCACTTACCATTACAATTACCTGGCTCCATCAAATTTCAGAGGGCCTGCTGGGAAAAAAGGTCCTACCAGAAGGCATCCTTGCAATTCAGATAGATTAATAAAGGCTTGATTGTCAGAAAGGAAGGTACAGTGTGTTGTATATTACCTCTAGGGCAGGATGACAAGCATTTGTGGGGAGAGGGTCAACAGTTTGTTTTTTAATTTAAACGTATTGTGAAATGTTAGTATTATTAAACTCCCTTTTTAAATGTAAAATGTATTTTAAAAAGTTATTTTCCCCCCACCACCACCACCAAGAAAAGAAAAATGGTCTGAATGGTTATTGAGAGGTTTTAGGTTTTGTGAATTAAGAATTCAGAGAATGTTTTCCATAAATTATTCTGAAGAAAAACCATTTTAGAAAAACTTTGAGTCTTTTGGGGTGGCAGTTTGTGTGTGTGTGTGTGTGGGGGGGTAATATCTCCTATTGGACCAGCTTCTGTAGGTGAGAGACACACTTTTGAGTTACACAGTACTCTGCTTCAAGTCTGGGAAAGGTACTCCAAGTATCACGTTAAATCCAAGATGGAACAGATTGTTTAGCATACATCGTTAACATAGATTGCAAGATGTTACCTCACCCGCCTTGTCTCTCGCAAATTCTAAGGAACCATTCTAGGTGAAGTGGCCTGAGACAACCTTATAGTCATAGGTCAAAAAAGGGAGGTTAGTGGATTGCAGATTGTTGTAATAAGCAATAAATCCAGTGTCTTTATTAAAACTGCGATTTTTAATGGCTAGTAAGGTTATGAATTTAAGCTCCCAGGCTCGTCTTTTGAAAGCGTTGTGCAGGTTTCCTTTGAGGATGAGGACTGATAGGTCAGACATAGAGCGATCGCTTTGTGAAAAGTGTTCACACATCGGTGATGTGGTGGTTTTGTCTTTTATCACTTTCCTGTGTGAGTTCATTGGCGAGCGTAGTGATTGTCTGGTTTCCCCCACAGAGTCATTATTGGGGCATTTAGTGCACTGGATGAGGTACAGCACAGGTTGTGACAGGCTTGTGTAGGATCCATGGATCTTGAAAGGTGTGTTGTGGGAGGCATTGATCATTTCAGCAGGTGGAGATCTGTCTGCAGGGTTTGGCTCTGTTGTTCCGGCAGCATCTGGCGCTGCTTTGAGTTGGTGAGTCCTGGTCTGTGGAAGCTTGCTTCTGATGGTGATCTTGGTGAGGTTGGGTGGGGGGAAGTTTGCAGGTCAGGGGAGAGTGCATCGTGGAACGGGCGACCCAAATACCTCAAGAGAACCACACACCCCTAGTTGCACCTGCAATCCCATACTGGAACCCATACAGGGTATCATCAAATAGTTACAACCCATACTCAGTGGGGAACCCCCTGCTGAAAGAAATCTTTCCTGAACCCCCTCTTCTGGCCCCATTTTACAGACAGGAAAACCGAGGCACAGGATGCTGAAGTGGCTTGTCCACAGCCACCCAGCAGGCCAGTGGCAGAGCCAGGACTAGAACCCAGGTCAACTGAGTCCCAGTCCAGTGCTCTATCCTTTAGACTTCACTGTCCGATCATGTCATGTGACATATCACACCTGACATATAAGTAAATGATCGAAGGCAGAGTCAAGGCGGGTAGTTTGCAACCAGGCTTGCTGAGATTTGTGTTCCTGGACAATTCTGCAAATACTTGTGTGCAGCAAACAAATATGCAGAAAAGGAACAAAAGGCTAAATTCATCAGACGACTTGTTTGCAACAAATACCATCATAGGAACATCTCTGGTTTTTAGTGACGTTGCTGTCCCATGCAGAAAAGGGGATGAGACTAGGGACGTAGGAGTATGGCTTAAATTTTCAAAAGTGGTTTGTGACTTTTCAGTGTCTCTATTTTCAGTTACACAAATTGAGAAACCTTAAAAAGGGGAATGGCTTTCACGAAGAACTGAGCACCCGCCCTCTGAAAATATGGCCCCTTTGTGGGGGACTCAGGTTGGGCCCCCAAACTCCCTCATTGCTTTGAAAATGCAAACCAATGTTTCAGCTCAGGGTTAAGTGCCTCACGGGGACAGCGAGGAGAGGCCTGTGTTGCCATTGCCTGTACAGTATCTAATCTGTGGATGCTTTATCCTCCTCCATCCTTTCAGGCTGACATCTTATGTAAGCATTAAATTCACGTTCCAGTAAAATAGTGTGATAGCATCAGAAAAAGAGCGAGAGTAAGCGCTTTGAAGTGTCCCTCCTGAGAACTCCGAAAAAGAGCCTTTTCTTTGTCCTTGCAACAAAGCAATATTTTAGAAGGCTTAAGCTTTAAACGGCTTTGCAAAAGAATGACTGCGACAAACCTCTTTGTTCTGGGATCAAGTCAAAATTAGAAGCATTTCTTCAGTCTCCTCACACAAAGCTCTTGTGAGAAAGGTGCTCTTCAAAGACGGGAAGGTCCATGGCAGAAATCTTCACAGTTCAGTTCAGCTTCTCCAGGTCCAGCAGTCCAAGACTGCACTTCCATCCTTCCTGCCTCAGACCCCCCTTCCCCGGGAGAATTGGTACTTGCAGTGTTGTGATTTAGAAACCCCTCCTGTCAAGGCTTTCCAGGCTTCATGCAAAAGACACAATGATGTCTTAGTTCCTTTTAAACTGGTTAAATATTAATAGTTTGTTAATATTGCTTCTATTTCATTCATTTCTGTATTTACATTGGCCTAAATCTTGATATCCATACTCAAAATCACTCAGGGATGCTCCCAATGGGCCAGATCCTCAGCTGGTATAAATTGCCACTTCAGTGGAGTTGCACCAATTTACACCATCTGAGGATTTGGTTCATTGACTTCAGTGACAGTTTGCTCGAGTACTAACCTCAGCATTTGACACGCATTGCACATGTATGTGCTTAAGGTTGCCAAGTCGAGCACTCAGCAGTTAGGAAATGCCAGTATTAAGGTTGCCCATGTAACCTTAATTTGGCCCCTTTCTGTGTATTCGTCCCCTTCTGTGTATGTGGTAGGTAGGCTTTAATTACACAATCCCATACTGTTTTTTTTTCCCAGACCCCAACCTCATTCAGTGATTTGGTAGCTGTTTAATATCTCCCTTTAACCTCTTCATCCAAAGTACAGCTGCAAGCCTTATTTGCTGCCCAGAATACTGAATTGTTCACATCCTCCCAGGTGGGGCTCTCTCCAGTGTGTCTGAGGGCCAGATCCACAAAGGGGACTCAGATACAGCATAGCAACACTGAACATTTAGGTGCCACGCCACCAAATGGAAGCCACCGCTCTGAGTTATGCGTCCAGGCTCCCTGGAAAATGCTTGGGCGGAGAGAGGTGCCGTGAGACCCACAAAAGCCAGCATTCCAAGCGGGGAGCCGCCTAAGCTAGCCAATAGGAAATGCCAAGGAGAGAAGTGTGGCCTAAGCCCCACCTCTTAAGTGAGTGGGGTAGCTAAGTCCGAGACACTTCCTTCCATTCAGGATTCACAGCCTGGAGTCTGGCACCGAAGCCCTTTCTCATACAAAACCAAGGTGCCAGAGGTGCCCTTATAGGCTTTCGCCTATTGGTTGGACTCTCATCCTGGCTATGAAAGACTCATGTTTGATTCCCGCTCTGGCTAGAGAGCAGGGTCCTGAATATGGCTCTCCTTTCTTCCCAGGCGAGTGCACTACCCTCTGGGCTATAAAATCCTTCTGTCTCTGGCCTAATGCCTATTGAACTATTATACACAGGGGAACTGATCCAGCAGAAAAGACTGAGAGAGCCCCACACCCAAGTACCCTGTGCCCCAGTGGCTCCCCCAGCATTGTTTTGTACAGGGCCTGATCCCGTGGGCTGCGACTGAGAAGTCCGATCTGATCGGCTCCCACGGGCAGGATAAGCAGGGGAACAGCTTGGCTGAGGCTACCTCAAGTTGAGGTGGCTCGACCAGCTCTGCCTGCAGAATGTCTCTAGCTTGTGAGAGCATCAGGCTTGCGCTCAGAGCTTGGGGAGTGACGCCATTGAGGTGCTCTGCTTGCTCGGCCCTCAGCTGTTACGTGACACTCTCTAATTCACATCTTGTTTCTCAAGTGCATCATGCAATTTGTTTCTGAAGCTGTAGGCTCACGTGTACAATCTTCCAGCACCTTGTGCTCCTCTGCATGATGGTGGTTTTCCTTTCTCTCACCCTTTGTCTGCCTAGTTTATTTAGACTGAGCTGTTTGGCATAGGGGCTGCCTCTTACTGTGCTGGGTGTATGGATCCCAGTGCCATGGATCCTGAGCTCGACTGGGGCCCCAGCCCACCTGCCCTGAGAACATTGAGTCAGTTTCTGACCTGCCCCGGAGCCTTCCCGCTGAACCTGAGTTACCGCCTGCTGCCCCGGAGGTCGGCTCTCCTCCTCCTGCTGTGGGGTTGGAATGGTAGGAGCTGCATGCACAGCTCCCGCCAGCCGCTGCTGCTCTGTGCCTGCTGTGGAGCAAGAGTCGCGGCTGCTGCATGGCACGCTCACTCCATGGCACGCACCGCGCAGAGAAGTAGCAGCGGCTTGCAGCCCCTCTCCAGGCACCAATCCCGTGCGCAGGAAGAGGAGACAGAGCCTGAGCCAGAGCCAGCCCAGTGTTTTCCCACCTGACTGGGCACTCTGATCCTTGGGCTGGGTCTGGCTGCAGAGCTCTACTCTGTGCACAGGATTTTCCTCTCACTTAAGGTAGTGGAAATCCAGCTTGTCTGGCCACCTTGTTCTCCCCCAGATCAATAGGATTCTGCCCACTGGCAGCTGGAAGAATCTCTGAAATGTGGGGATTGATCGGCTGCACGGCCCCAGGACTCTTCAGGCCCGAGTGTGATACTAGAGCAGCAGATGTGAAAATAAGCCACAGGAAATGAACTCGACCATGAGGCAGAGCAATACTTCCCCTGTGTCAGTGACGTTGGGGGATTTGCCTTCCCCTGCAGCACGGGGAGTGGGTCACTTGCCAGGATTATTTGGGTATGTCTCAATCATTGCCCTGCCATTGCGGGAGCCTCAGGCACTGGTGAAACTGAGTCCTGCCTGTTCTCTGCCAGTGGCACATCTCCTGTGGGCTGTGATACTTTGGTCTGATTTTGGTTGTCGGGTGCTGGGTGGTGCCAATGGCCTATGGTATACTGGAGGTCTGACTAGATGATCTGCTGCTCCCTTTTGGCCTGGCAGCCTATGAATCTAGGACTTGACTGGTGTAAATTGCCCATGCAAGTTTGCTCTGGGGAGGTTCGTAAGAAGTGGGACGTCTGTGGTGTTCTGCCTACCAGCAGTACTGCAGAGCCAGAGGACACAGAGAGAATTCCACAGCCAATTCCTGCAACAGATGGTGTTTGTCCAGAACACCAGTCCTGCCGACATCCCTGTTCTCAGAGTACCTTTCAATGACCCCAGGTGGTCACTGGTCAGACATCCCATTTGACTGACACTCCTCCAGAAGCACAACACACCCAACCATTCATGCTGGTCATAGACTCGGAGTACAGGCAAGACAGCTTGCTACAGCGGGTTGGCATCCCTGGCTAATCTCCTCTCAACGTTCTCATATAATCTGCTGCGCCTTAAGGCAAACAGACGAGACTCCACAACAAAGCATCCAGTATGTGCCGCAGAAGTGCTTGAAAGCAGATCGGGTAGACGATTCCTTAACAATCATTCCCTTATCAGGGAGGAATAAAGGCCAGATTATACACGTGCAGATTTCACTGAAGAAATGTTTTCCCTCCAGCAAGGTGGCTCACACGTGTGGATGTTCACGAGGGACTCGGTTGGCTGCACGCAACAGACAGACATGGCTGTCATGACAGTTATAATTTCACATGGTGCCTGCATATTAAGTTGAGTTTGAGTGTGTCTACTGCCTCTAGGTGTAGCAAACCGGCGGAGCAGGACATGTGCTTGCCGGAATACAGATCGATCCTTTGTCAATGAATTTGGTGGTGCTGGGATGAATGCATGGCAATCAAGTATGTATGGGTTGTTATTGAAAGGCACCCAGGCTGAAATTTAGCATCCAGAGTGTGTTTGCAGAAAGCCTTTGGTTTTTCATTGGTTCTCTCATTGGTCCCTTGGTTCTCTCATCATCGCTCTGATCACACAGATGACAATTGGGTGGGTGGAGGGTGGCAGTGAATATGGAATGATGGCAGCCAGTGCCAACATTAAATAACATGACAGCTGTTCTCAGCAAAGCTACTGGGAGGAATGACCTCGCTGGAAATCTATCCCAGCATAAGGGGACTGGCTGGGGTCTGGAGAGGAAGAATGGTTTGGTAATTAAGGCACTAGCCTGGGATGCAGGAGATCTGGGGTTAATTCCCAGCCATGCTGCAGACTTCCAGATGATCTAGCTCATTTGGGGTTACAAAACCATCATCCTTTGAAAGGAGTCTGAACATAGACTAGAATTCAGTAGGGGTGGTGACTGTGTGATGGAAGAGTTGTTTTTATGGTAATTTTGCCCTATGGTATCTATTGACTAAAATGGGCTGTGGGTCAGGAGACCTTAGCAATACCTTGGAGAAGGGTCCCCTTCTTTCCCCCTTGATCTTGTAGTTGGGTTCCCAAGTCAGGAACCAAGGCTCAGCAGAGGGAGATTAGGTTAATGAACCACTTGATTGTCTTGGTCCTGAAGCTGATTTTAAATAATTGGAAAGGTAGCTTGCAAGGAATATTCTCATCACAGTTCAGTTTATTATGCATCGTTGTTTAATTATGAGAAAGCTGTGGCCCAGAAAAGAAACCAGCTTGAAATGTTCAAAGAGATAGAGGGGTCTTTTACAACCAGACGAGTGTGGCAGGAGCTGGTTCAGCCTGGGGATTGATCTATGAATGCTTTATGCTCTGAGACCATAAAAACAAATACAATTTCAACCGGTGCTGCTGTCGTGGCATATATTAAAGGTTATGTCACAATGTTAATCAGTGAAGGAAAGCATTGTTCTGACACCAAGGGAGAACGTGGATTTTAGAATATCTTTAATGTGACCTGTTCTTGCTTCCATCCTGAGCACTGAGCTTCTGACACATTTATGAGGCTGCATGGTAGAGGATGTCAGTGCCAGCGCTAACAAACATCATGAAAATTAAATGGCTGTAATTCCCTTTGTGCTCCCAGACATTGATAACACCCTGGGACATCAGCCAAGATCCGGTACCCCATTGCGGTAGGCGCTATATCCAATGACAGATGGTCCTTGCCCAACAGAGCTACATCCTAAACAGACAAAGGGGGTGTTCGGAGGGACTACAGGGCAGAGAGAGGGAGTGATTTGCTTCAGCTGGCTCAGGAAGCTCATGGCAGAGTGGAGAACTGACCGTAGATCTGAATCCCAGCTCACTGCCTTACCCACCAGCCTATCCCCCTTGGATGCTTTAAGCCTACCACAAATTTCACTTAACAGCCATTTCATTTGTCTCTGCTTGATGAGACATGTAGTATCGCCCATATGACGGGTGGAATTTTCAATGGCTGAGAAGCACAAGCCTGGATCTTGGAGTTCATGCTGCTCAGTCACTAGTGCTTTGGAAAGGGGTGTCTTTCAAACAGTGGTGTCTTGTTCTCATCCAAGTGGAAAACAGGTCCCAAACGCCTGCCCTCCCAGCTCGTTCTGGGGACCTCATCACCATAACAGCTGAGCCTCCTGAGGTCCAGTAGAAGGTGTCACCCGCCTGGTCAGCCAGAGGTAGGGCAGTGCTGTTACTGTACACGTGGGGAGCTGAGGCACGGGGAGAGACGTGACTTGCTCACAGTCATACCCGGAGTTTATGGTGGAGCAGGGTTGGGTGCGAGTGCCGGAATCCAAGGATTTAGGGCTAGATTCTCAAAAGAAATCAGGGACCCAAATCCCAGAATCAGCCCCCACTGGGGCTCCCAAAGCCCAGCTCAGCTGCCACGCAATCTGTAGGTGCCTGAATGTTTGCAGTAAAAGTTCCCTAGGGGCCCATTTCTGCAGTCCTGTACCAGTCTAGCTAAAATAAACTGCTCAGTCCCCTCCTCCCAGTCTGCTGCTAGTTAATAACCCCCACTGATGAGGCTCAAAGATCCCAGTCTGCCAGTGGCTGAACTTTCTACCCACAACTGGTACTACCCCTCCAATGCCACCACAAACAAATGGACTGGGGCTCGGCACACTTATCCCTCCGATGAATCACTTGTGCTGGACTTCCACTCCACCCCGAATCAGGGCTGCTCCCCTCCCCAGCTCAGCAGCCACCCCAGCACTCCCCCCCAGCGCCTGCCAGCCAGAGCTGTGAGCAGGGCATTCCCGACATGGGCTGCCCAGGCCTGCCTGTGCCACCCATAGGACACTGTAATCAAGCGCAGACTCCCCCGGCGGTGCCTCCTGCTGGGGGTCATCTCCAGGAATTAGCTCTCCAAGCCTTGGAGCGCCCTCTTCAGGCCGGTGTCCTGCTACTGCTTGGCCTCCATATCACTCCCAGACCCAGTGCTCTGTTGTCTGGTGTGCCACCCCGGCTGTAACCCCCACAGCTCTGGGTCTCCCCCTCTCAGGGGAACCCCCACCCACTATCCCCACGTTGCCTCAGTCTTGGCTACTGCCCAGTCTCCATCTAGCCCCTGTCCATTGGGACAGACTGCAGAATCAGCCACTCATCGCAGGCAAAGGGGTTCGGACCTGCTGCCTCTGGCTAGCCGTGGGCTCCCCCTGCAACCCCCAGTATCTAATAGGCGTTACCAGGCCTGCAGCCTGGGGCTTTCCTAGGCCGGAGCTCCCCAGCCCTGCTCCACTCAGATACCTGGTTGCTCTCACTGGAGCCAGGCCCTTCTCTCCCTGAACACAGAGAGAGACTGCTGAGCTCCTGGCTCTCAGCCTCTTATATAGGGCCAGCTGAGGCCTGATTGGGGCATGGCCCAGCTGTGGCTGCTTCCCCAGTCAGCCTAGAAGTTGCTTTCCCTGCCATAGCCCTCTCCCGGGGCTGTTTTAAGCCCTTCAGGGCAGGAGCAGGGTAAGCACCTCACTACAGACACCCTTGGAGTCTGCAGGCACTGGTGGGGAGTTCCAGCTGTAAACCAGGCCCTGGAAGTAGGCATCTAACCTAGGTCTGACCTTCCTTATGAAAAACCAGTGGGAGAGAGATGTCCCTCCATGATAGCCTGCAGCCCCATGGCCAGGGCACTCTGCTCAGATGTGAGATTCAAATCCCTATTCAATCTGGTTTGGAGCAGGAACTGGAGTCCCCCCTTCTCCTGGGTGAGTGCCCTGAGCCATGGGCTATTGGGTATGGTAGGGCCACCCTCTGCCCAATCCACCCCCTCCTTTGGCATGAAGCCATCTGGTCGGCTTGCTTTGGACAGCACCTGCTGGACTGGGCCCCACAGGCAGGGAAATGATACTGTGAGAAGCCTGCTGGGACTTGGGCATCCCCACTGGTGGGAATTTGGGTGCCAGCTAAACAAGGGGTTTGAGGCTCTCAGTGGCACCCAACTGGTGAACTTGGGCACCTAAGGTGGCAGCTAAACATATTAGCCCCTTTGTGGATCCAGCCCTACCTGGCTGGCCTGAGGTCACTCAGCAGGCCTGGGGCAGAGCAGGGGGCTGAGCTGGCCTCTGAAGTTCCAGGCTGATGCCTCAGCCATCAGCCCATCCTTCCACGACTGGCACTTTTAGTGCACATGAGAATTAAGCCCTTGTGTCCCTAGCTGTTCAGAGGCAGCCAGTCTCCTCCTGCTGGAATCACACCTAACCTTTAAGATTTCTCCAGTCCGAGAAGGCCATGGTGTAAAATGTTGCTTGTCGCTCATCTCAGAGCAGTCTGGAAACTGCGAAGATTGTAACACTGCTGGCATGTGAGAATAGGGATGATGTGGCATGAGGGGGAAGGTGCAGAAAAAGGTCGATAGCGCTTTTCTCCAGTGTACATAAAATATTCCATTAGTTTTATTACTGAGAATACATTAGCATCATGCGTATCAGTAGGTGCGTTTTAGTGCTGTACGTACCTCTGAGAGATGAGAGGAGGCTGAATCTAGCGAAAGGGCTATTTTGATTAGAAACAGCCCTTATCTTTGGGAACAATGCAGTAATATTAGTTAATGGACTAATCTTTCACCTCTGACTGCACAGATTTCAGTTGCCTAAGACACAAATGAATTGAGTGGTGGAATTAGATGACTCAGGAGACTGGTAATAGACTATGGGAAATTTAATCTCTAGATCACTGACCAAGGCTGGTAGTGGCTAAAAGTAATTACCATCTGATGGCTGCTCAGAGACCTGAGGCTAAGGGTAACACATGGTTTCCCTGACATCCTAGCAGGCTTGGCTCCCGAGCTGATTGGTCAGTAAAGCTGTGCATCTTCGCTATTCCTGCTGTGGCCCAGTAAATGATTCAGGTCATGGAGATAAAAGCTCAGTCATCTCAGACTATTTCTAAGTGCTCTCGTCTGCATTTCAGTTGTAGGGCTTTCAATCAGCCATGGCTCATGCAGGACCTCAGCCAGCCGCTAGCTCAGAGCTGTGGCTGAGATTTGCAAAACACAGGAGGCTAAAGCCTGGCTCCTAAATCCATATTTAAGCACCTGATTAAGTAGACTGGGTTTTGGAGGCATCGAGCCCCCTGCAGCTTTTACTGAGCTCAATGAGAACCTCTGAGGGACCCACTTTGGTAGTGGGAATTTTATTCATTGTTTATGAACATAATGCCTGGTTGCCCCCGTCATGGCCCAGCACTCCATACAGACACAGAATAAAAAGACTGTCCTTGCTGCCAAAAGCTTACAATCTAATAATGCCCAAGTCTTTTACAATCCAAACCATGCAGCCGTGCATATACAATTAGACATTTCACAACTTGGCCAAAGACCCACCATGAAAAAACCTTTGTGAATGGTGGAAGCAGCCAGTCCAGCTGGGAGCGAGAAGTGTCTGGCCGACATCCTTTGTAATTTAAGACTGCTAGAATCAACTCCTGCTTGAGAAGTTCTTTGTCAATGGTTGAAAGGGGTGTCTGAATTGTCCCAGGTGATCAGTTCACATAGCTGTGTCCAAACGAAAACAAAAGACGCCAAACCAACCAAACAATCCAGCACAAAGCAGTCGTCGCAAGATGTGCGGAGACACATGCTGCATATCTGAGAATCATGGCCTGGTCTTTGATACACAGCTCTATTTGCTGTTAGAATGGAAGAAAAATACCTGTGCCGACTGCAGACTGCGGAAAGGTCAGCGTTAAGTCCTTTCTGCTGAAGACATCCATTAATTGGATCACTCTTTACATTACACAGCAGGTGTGAGGAGCTTTCTTTTTGCAAAATGGGGCTGTCACTGTATAAGATGAGACAGTTTTGTTACATGAGCTACATCCAAAGACATACCCCCGGAGAAGAACAGAGTCTGATTTCTTCATCACAGAAGAATTAAGATCATTTATCCTCCATATTCTGTCGAGGTTGTCACAGTTCAGGCAACTGCACCCGTATCCTCCTCTCTGCTCCAGCCAGGATGTGCGCTCTAGGCTCCCAGTTCCTCAGCTGCATTCCAGACCTGCCTCTCTCCCCGTTCTGGTGGGGGGGTGGTTCCTGTGCCTTCCCAGTGTCATTCCTCAGCAGAACTCAGACTGACTGAGCAGGCCACTTTGCTTCTCTCCTCAGAGCTGGTATGCGGTGGAATTGCCACAGGTTTGAGTTACCACCCAGCTCTTTCGAAGCAAGCGCTCGTATTCGTCAGGCAAAAGCAGGTAATTTAGGTGCCTAACTCCCATTGGAGCCAGTGGCCTCCAGATCTAAAAGCATGAGCTATTGGTGGGTGCTGTTACAACCCGTAGCTCAGTGGTTTGACCATTGGCCTGCTAAGCCCAGGGTTGTGAGTTCAATCCTTGAGGGGGCCGCTTAGGGATCTGGCTAAAATCAGTGCTTGGTCCTGCTAGTGAAGGCAGGGGCAGGGCTGCCAGGGGGACAAGCGTGGCAATTTGCCCTGGGCCACGCAGGGGCCCTGCAAGCCCTGGCCCCTTTCAGTTGCTCCAGGTCTTTGGCGGCATTTCGGCAGCAGGGGGCCCTTCAGTGCTGCCGAAGACATGGAGCGACTTAAGGCTCCCCCCTCACTGAAATGCCGCTGAAGACCTGGACCGCTGCTGGGTGAGTACAAGTGCTGTAGGCCCCCTGAATCCTCTGGGCAGCCCCAGGCAGGCAGCTGGACTTGATGACCTTTCAGGGTCCCTTCCAGCTCTATGAGATTGGTATAGCTCCAGATATTATTTTTTACCCATTCACCACTGGTGCACTACGTGAGCTTGATTCATGTTATTTTGTGTCCTTGAGTGTTGTTCTTATTCAGTTAAAATCATTGGAGTTGACTAAAACAGCAGGATTGTTGTAGCTCGTCCTGGCAGTGAGTAGCCTTTTGGCTACTGGCTGCAGTATGCAAAGAGTTTGAGTCTGCTGGTCCCTGGAAGTTAAAACTCTTCTAGGTCAAGCCACAGAAGTCTGTGTTTTTAAACCCAGAGATCCCAGGTTCCATTCTTGCAGCTGAACTGACAAAGGCCATTATTACGCTGAACAATCAGAGAAAAAATGCTGCCAAAATGTGTAGCGAGATACTGAATTTGCCACTAACACTTGCCATCCCAGCTGAGTTGGTTCTGGAGACTTCACAAGAAAATAACTTGAGACAGGGCTGGAATCCCATTTGAAGGGTCCCCATTGGCACCAGATGATCCAGGTGGAAGAAAAAGTTTTTAAAAAGTGGCCATGTATGGAAAAAATGGATCGTCTCCATTTTAACTGAAAAGGGGAGGCTTGTGACCTTTTGGTGTTCTGTTCAGGCATCCACTCAGAGAGTGAGAAATTCAGCAGCAGGACTCTCCTGGCCAGGCTGTGACCAAACACAGATGCTAACACACAACAGCCCTCTACAGAGACAAAGCAGGCTGTTCCCTGAGCCAGAGAGCCACAGCTCAGCCCTCCTTACATGAGGCTGCCTGTCTGCAGATGGACTACTGAAGACCCAGATAAGGGGCATCCCTACAGAGCCCCTTAGCCTGTCAGCAGGACCAGGAAACCTCTTAAAACGTAAAGTGACAGCATACCATTTTAACACAGCTTTCAGTACACCACATTACGTGTGACAGGGATGGTAATGTTTTTATGGCAATGAGAATGAACACTGCCCAGCCTTAGATTGCTTTATAATGATGATTATTAGCATTGCAGTAGCACCTAAGAGCCCTAGTCGTGGGAGGACTCCTCTGCTGCACGGGCACAGAACAAAAAGACAGATTCAGCGACACTTACCCCTGAACTGGGAAATACTAATTTGCAATTGCTAGTTCTTTGAACCGTGAAAGAAAGCAAGGCACAGTACATACTGACTGCAGCCCATTCCCCTCATGAAGTTATTTGTTTGCTGCTAGCAGCTAGACCACAGCAAAAAGTTTGAGTCTCTGCTACTGCCTCGGAGCTAATTGAACTGATCCTTCCACTCAGGTAGTAGAACTCTGTGTGTTCAAGCCAGGGACAGGAGATTTGCTCCTTGCAGCCGACACAGGAGGCATTCTTACACTGAACAGCCGGAGGAAAATGCTGCCGAAGATTGTCGTAAGGCATTTCAGTTTCCACTTAGATTGATATATGGCTGAAATAGTCCTGTTTTGTAATGCATGAAGTGTGCTACTCCTTCAGATTGCAAACTCTTATTTTGTGTGTGCAAGAAACTGCCCGTTCATTTTTGTTACTGGATTGATTTAGTGGCAGAGGGTGGGAAACGTATTTCAAGAAAAGCAAGGTGAAGATTTCTGGTCCATGATACATGGTGCAGTATAATTCCATTGATTACTAATTCCAGAGAGAGGAAACAAACCCATGATGTCATGTCTTGTGTCTTCATTCGAACATTTCATCTCCTCTTTTCTGCTTCATAAAATCAGAGCCATTAGAGATGAGAAAGACCGATCAGTTCGTCTTGTCAGTTTGTCTGCCGCTGCAGTGCTGTGTAGAATAATAAAGACATAGTAGAGACAGACAGGATCTTCTCTCTCACTTCAAGGATTATCAATATTAAACAATTCTGTGACCATTTCTGCCCTTCACTGTGGGATGGAAATGAAGTCTGCTGAAGTCAGTGGAAGGAACCCACTGATGTCCAGGGGCTGGGATCAGGCTAAAAGTCGCCTGGTGTTTGAGATGGAATGAGTGACGTGAGTCAGTATTTCCATGGAGCCAATTTTCCTCTCTTCCCATTTTTTTTGTGCCTTCTTAAGCCACAAGTGTGGAAGCCTCTCTTTCCAGGTGCCCAGCTCAGGTGCGGGGGGGATGGGGGCAAGGACCCCTGCAGTGGAAATATTATGGGGGCTCTACCCCCACATAAACTCAGGCCCACGTGGGTGGCCTGGGAAGTGCAAGTAGGATGTAGAGGGGCTTGAGCAGCTCCCACAATGTCCCGCATTGGGCTGGGGAGCAGCTAGGAACCCCCCAGGACTCCCCCTTCCAAGCCAACTGGCACTGCACCCCCAACAATTCTCCCCGCCTCCATCCCTTTGACCCCTTCCATTCACAGCACGCTTCCGCCCCGGCTTGACTGGCCTCTTGTCTAGGGGTGCCCAGCTCCCTGGGAGCTGCAAATGCCCAAAGTGTCTCATGCTGGCACCTGAGCCTGGAGGCAGCCAAAGTGGTCTGGAAAATGACTGTTTGAGAGTGAATGCTCAGGGCAGGGGCTGTCTCTTGCTGAGTGTTTGCAGAGTGTCTGGCACAATGAGGCCCTGATCTCATCGGGGCCTCTCAGGATTACTGAAATACAACTGTTAGGTCATAGTTATATTCCAGTGCTGCCCTTTGGGGCAGTGGTTGTCGTCTTCTGTGTTTGTGCAGCACCTAGCATAATGGTCCCTTGCTCCCTGGTTGGACTCCTAGGCACTCCCTCACATGCCTCAGGGGTGACAGTCCTGCAGCGCCCACTCGTCAGGGGTTACAGCGACACTCCAGCTTAACTGTCTGACACGGCAATGCTGAGGACTCCCTGAGAGGACCCTTCCCACGGGTAATGAGGTCGGTGACATCCCTGCTAGAATAGGGCCATGGGAGGGGTTTCTGGCAAACAGTAAATTTGCCCAAAAAATGCAGTTCAGCCAAGGGGAGAAAAAAGGTAAAGTGCTTTGTTCTGGCCATTTTGAAATGAAGCATTTCAAATTGTAATTTCAGAACAGTGATTTGTTTAGAAATTTAACTGACTGGGTTTTTTTTAAGGCAAATTAAGAAAAGTGGGGGGTGGGGAGGGAAACAGAGAATAACCAAAAAAGAAAAAACATATTTCAAGTCAAATGAAATGTTTCATCTCTTTGTTTCAGCAAGAAAACCTGCGAAAAGTCAGTTTCAGTTCAACCAAACCACATTGTTCTGGATTTTTCAGTTTGGCCGTGTAGACGTCCGCTGTTGGGGGTTCACCCCTCTCTGGGCTGGCTGGGAGCCAGGCCGCTTCACTACCTGGGGCAACAACAACAGCTAAGGGCTCTGACCCTCAGACAGGGGCTAAACAACCAATTCAGTCTGTTAGGCCCTGGCCCTCGGTCAGGGCGGTGCTACAAACAACAATTCAGGGGCTCAGACCCTTAGGCAGGGGCTGAGCAAACAGTGCAGTTTATTAAGCCCAGGCCCTGGGTCAGGGTGGGGCAAGAAACAAGGGTTTAGGGCTCAGGCCCTCAGGCAAGGGCTGAGCAAACGGTTCAGTATATTAAGCCCAGGCTCCTGGGCCTGAGCGTCAGGCGAGGGGGAGATTGCGACCCGTGAGTGGGGTGGCAGGGGGGCCGCAGGCCCGGCCACTCCTCTGCGTCCCAGCCCGGGGACCTAACAGCGGCAGGCAACCTGCTGCTGTGTCAGTGGGGATCCTGGCCGCAACACACTGACATTGGCTCTGGTTCTGCTGCAGCCAGACTAGGGTCGGCTGCCCCTGGGTTACTTCCCAACTCCTCCTCGGGGCCTACCTGGATCCTGGGGTCGTCCTCCACAGGGTCCAGGTGCATGGGTTCGTCACGGCCGGGGCTGGGTGGTACATCCGGCAACTCCTCCGGCTAGCAGGCACGGGGAAGCTCCGGCAGCTCCTCTAGGCAGCGGGCGCGGGGGAGCTCCAGCGGCTCCTCCGGCTAGCAGGCGCGGGGGAGCTCCAGCGGCTCCTCTAGGCAGCGGGCGCGAGGGAGCTCCGGCGGCTCCTCTAGGCAGCGGGCATGGGGGAGCTCCGGCGGCTCCTCTAGGCAGCGGGCATGGGGGAGCTCCGGCGGCTCCTCTAGGCAGCGGGCGCGGGGGAGCTCCGGCAGCTCCTCTAGGCAGCGGGCGCGGGGGAGCTCCTGCGGCTCCTCTAGGCAGCGGGCACGGGGGAGCTCCAGCGGCTCCTCTAGGCAGCGGGCGCGGGGGAGCTCCGGCAGCTCCTCTAGGCAGCGGGCTCGGGGGAGTTCCCGTAGCTCTTCTAGGTAGCAGGCGCAGGGGAGCTCGGGGCACTCTGAGCGGCTGCCCTGGGTCACAGGAGTTTCCCAGTCCCGAGCTCCCTGAGGGACGTCTGATCTCTCCGGCTGCTGGGACCTGCCTTTATAGTTCTGAGTCGGGGGGCTCAGAGCTCTTTAGCTCCGCCCAGTCTGGCCTCCAGCTGGGCTCTTCCTCCTCTGGGGCAGTTGGGAGCCAGGCCGCCTCACTACAAGCCGTCAAACCAAAAACTCCATTATTCACTCCACTCTAATCCCTCACTGCAGAGAGCAGCCAAAGAAGCATCTAGTCAGACTCTGTTATCATAGCCCCAAGGAGGTGAAGGCCTTTTACCACGCGATTATATGCCACCAATTATTTCACCAGTGATGAGTCCTTACTGGTGCGCTTTTAAGACATAGAAAAAGCTGCTCATGAATCAGCTCATCTAGTGGAGCTTCCTCAAATTGCTGTTTCATGCTTCTTAATTCCACTTTCTCCCAGCTTCATACCTTGGGTGGGGGAGGAAGTTAAAGCACCCACGAGCTCAAGGCAGAATCCCCATGGTGCTGAATGAAGCCCCTAGATTCATAGATATTAAGGCTAGAAGGGACAAGTAAATCATCTAGTCTGACCTCCTCCAGAATACAAGCCAGAGTATTTCACCCGGTTACTCCTGTACTGAGCCCAATAACAATTCATTGTCACCTACTGATTTCTGTTGAATTGAAGAGCAAATGGTGCGTCAAACATCCAGCATATGCCCCACGACAGGGGGAACTGTAAGGTGTTACCCTCTGTGCTGTTGATTTCTTCCTCCAGCATCTCCCTTTTCAGCCATGCACACTCCAGCCTTGCGCCGCTCCAGCGTGCTTCTCCCCATGCCCATCACGCCCCCTACACTGGAGTGGAGGGCAGTAAGCCCACTATGCCCCCTCTATGCCAACTGAGGAGTCCTCCATGCTTTGGGGCTGGCTTCAGGTCGCACCTGCACAGAGAACTCAGTATGTGGCCCATGGTCTCTGAGCTCCCATTCTCAGGGGTGGTGGTGCCCCATTAACTGCTCGAATAAGGAGTTTCTGCTAACATCCAGGCGAGCATGCTATATTCACTGGTGAGATGCTGGTCCTGCCATCCATCTGGCCCGAAACCTCTGAAAATTCCTTTGCTTGAGCCTCTGACTCTTCCTGAATGCAGGAATCTTCAGAGCTGAAGCCAGAACTGGTGCTTCCCAGCATGCTGATTCCCTTTTTGCATGAGAAACTCCTGCAAGGCAGCATCTCTTCCCAGGGATCAGTCTTCTCAGGGCAGCAATTTCACCTGCACACGTTCTGGTGCTTTCTCTGAGAGGATCGATCACTGCAATCTTCACAGGGCCCCAGGCTGTTTCTCTCTTCGAGGGGTGATTTGCAGTCTCTCTTATTTGCAGTTGCTTCCTGTTCTCCACTGCTTGTGTTGGCCTCGGTTTCTGCTGGCATAAGCATCTCACTGTGCCCTGGTCACAGAGGTGACTCCAGCCCAAAAGAGCCACGGAGAAGAGACTGGCTATTCCTCAGTCAGATGAATTTGCTGGTTCTGGTTGAAGCAATCCCTGCAAGCTCCTGAGTCTAGTCTCAGCGACTGACTCCAGCATTCTCTCCAGTGTCTATGTGGTAACAAGTGCCACAGATTTCTTACCCGTTAATGTCCATCCTTGGTTTGCCAGATGTGGCTGTACCCTGAACTGGTGCATTGAGGGTTGTGGCTCTGGACATATTCCAAGCAAGGAAAAAGTGCTCCCAGCCATTCCTCTTAGCTCTGCTGTATGGTCTGCAGAGAAGCCATGAAGAGAAGGAACTATGGGGTCCCTGGGATGTTATAATGCTGATCATGGAGGTCTGAGAGTGCCACCGGGGAACATTTCCTGGCTTTATGTTTGTGATTTACATTGATTGCACGGTAGAAGTTTACAGTCTAATATAAGGTTTTGCAGCTATGTTGGGAGCAATAAAGAAAAAAATCATGTCTTGAAACACCTTCTGGTCCTGACATAAACTTCACCATGATACATATTATCTCTGCTCTCCGCATCACATATATTTCCCATGTCCAGCAGCATTATCACTTCCAGAACTTCTGTCAGGGTCTGTTGCCTCAGTCTCCCAAGTGACCATCCCCTCCGCAGAATAGAGCAGAAATGTCTCACTAAAACACCTGCTGATTGGCTTGTCTTTGCAGTTCAGAGAACGGCCTACCGGATCGGGATGATAACTACTATCAGTTTGCGAGAACTAAATCCTAGCATTGTAAAACTCAGCTGCAGGACTAGCTGGAAAATGAAGATTCAGTGAAACATTTCAGGTTTGACATTTGCTTTTGTCCTGCATTGGAATGAATCCAAGACCTTTTGTGAAAACCAGAGAGAGAGAGAGAGACAGACATCCTGTGATGGGGTGTTTACCCCACAAATGCCATGATATCCAGTCTGGGTGCAGCTGGAGGGTGGGCCAGGCCTACTTAAAACTGCAGGCCAGCAGGTTCCTTCTCTCTGGGAAGTAGCCTGGAAAAAATACTGACAAGGAGAGCCGAGCCAGAAGTCTGACAGGCCCTGAACCCTGAGGCCATGGCATTGATCCAGTCCTAGAAGCCTGTGGCTAGACCGGAGGACTGGCTGAAGCAGCAGAAGTAAGCCTGCAGTGAAGTGGTTGCCAGCTGAAGGTTTGTTTTCTATATACAACACATTAAGTCTTTGACAAAGGATTCCTTGGCCCCGGAAGAGGCAGGACTCTGTATAGTAGTCAGGCCAGAGAGTCAGGACACTTCTATGGCCAGAATAGGCAAACGGAGAGAAGGGGAAGGGGAAACTGAGGCAAGTGGCTGCAACACACATCAAGCCAGGAGGGAGGTGTTGGGTTAGCAACTTGCCACACATCCCCCCCAGAATAGCCAGTTGGGACAAACCATTCCTTGGGATGTGGGAGACCCAGGATCAAGGCTCTGTAATTCAGAGCAGGGACTTGAGCCTGCTCTTCCCAGATCCCATGTGAGTGTCCTGAACAGCTGGTGATTCAGGAGAGGGTCTCTCTCTCGACCAGAGATTCCATCCTGGGCCTGAGATCCTTTTCCACCTAAAGTCTCACTGGAACGATACATTCCCTTGAAAATTCCCAAGCAGCTGCAGTCAGCACAGCGCTAACAAGTATCTAGCTTGGGATCAGACTTCGTGGCCCACTTCCTAAGCTGTTCTCAGGCTCCCCCTTGTAGTCCTGTTGTGTTAGCGCAAATTACGGAGCAATCAGTGGTTGCCCTTCAGTTAAGGTTGTGACTTGGTTTCTGTTAAAAGGAGAATGTTGAATCCTCTCTCAATTTATGTCAGATAGTCAGATTGGCTTGAAAACTGGTATGCTTGTTTCAGGGGCAGAGTAAAGTTTGTGGTCAAGATCTGAGGTCATTTGATCATGGTATTATTTAAATCGTCACCATGCTATCAAACCCTCCATCAATGGGTGGAGGAGTACATGCCTCAACCCTACCTGGGGGCCACCCATGGGGCCACCCTAGAGATTCATGGATTCTCAGGATTAAACCAGATCTAGGACTTCACTAAACTCGCTGGCTCTGTGCCTCAGTTTCCCCTCTCACCCTTTGTCTATTTAGACTGTGAGCTCTTTGAGGAAGAGGTTGTCTTTCACTGTGGGTTTACCCAATACCAGCACAATGGAACCTACATTTGGCTGGGGGCTCTAAAACCTATTGCAATACCAGGGGCGGCTCTAGCCATTTTGCCGCCCCAAGCACGGCGGCACGCTGCAAGGGGCGCTCTGCCGGTCGCTGGTCCTGCGGCTCCGGTGGACCTCCCACAGACGTGCCTGCGGAGGGTCCACTGGTCCCGCGGCTCTGGTGGACCTCCCACAGACGTGCCTGCAGATGCTCCACCGAAGCCGCGGGACCAGCAGACCCTGCGCAGGCATGTCTGTGGGAGTTCCACCGGAGCCGCCTGCCGCCCTCCCAGTGACTGGCAGAGCGCCCCCCATGGCATGCTGCCCCAAGCCATCCCTGTGCAATAGAAATGCTACTAATAGAATACCGCTGCTTGTGTGTATTGTAAAGGAAGGAAGGCTTTGTATGCAGGGAAGGAAAGCAGGAGTCCTCACCCATGTATGTTGTTTGTTTGTTTCAGAGCATCATACCCCCCAGGGGAATGCTTTTCAGTCAGTTGAAGCATAGGACTTGTGATAAGATGCAGCTCATGCATGTAGCACAATGCAGTGGAGAAATCGGCAAAAGGAATTTATTTGGGTCTGAAATTCAGAAGCTGTTTGTGGCAAGGGCCCGCTGTTGTTATGTGCGTCCAGCAGCTCTCACTAGAACAGGTCAGAGACACTTCAATGGGACGATATTCTCTTGAAATTGAAACTTCACAAAATTGAGCCAAGTTTTGTCGGAATGTGTTTGTGGAAGAAAAGCAGGAAAGATCCTGATAGTGTCCAAGCGGTTTGACATTTTTGGAATGTAATGTTCCAATTTTTTGTTTTGCAGTGATTGTTCCTTTTATTACTATTAATTAGTTGTTATTATTATGTGCTGTATAATAGAACACACAATTTAAAGAAAGTCACAATAACAATGAAACATTTTGATTAATGATTTTTTTCCCAGACTTTCCCTTCGTGGAGAATTTTGAAGGTTTTGAGGTTTTGCTCTGAACAGAAATTATGTCAGAATTTGAAATCCCAAAACCCTTCATGAAATGGTACTTTTGCCTCTGCAATCTCTGCCTAGCTGGGGCCTTGCTAACTGCTGCTCTGACACAATAAAATCCAGGGCCACCCATCTCCAAATACAAGTTTTGATTTAGGAAGGAGAGTGTTTCTTAGACTGCGTCTACACTATAAACTGGGGTGTGTGATTCCTCTGCTTGTGTACACACATTCATTGAGCTAGTGTGAGCAGAAATAACAGTGTAGACACGGTAGCTTGGGTGGTGATAGCGGAGATGGAGCTGAGCGCCTGAGCCATGCCAAGCACCTGCCCAGGGCAGGTGTGTGCTCAGCACAGCTCAGCCATATTTACATACACACTAGGTGGGTGAGTGCTGGCGTGAGTGTGTGTACACAAGCAGGGGATTCACACCCCTAGCTCGTAGTTTAGACATAGCTTTCAGGGGCTGGTACCCAGAACTAATACCGCGGTAACTAGGGAGAAATTGTGGATTATATCAAAGTGATATTAACAGTGTAACGGCAACTGATATTAGATGATTTGTAGTTTCTTCCCATATTGTTAAACAATGGAATGAATCCAGTTGCTGGGCCAGTTCTTGCCATCCTGTTGATTTATTTTATTTATCTGCTATCTGTTCTTTGTTTATTCTTTACAGCCACTGTTCATTTTACTTCTTCTCTCTTTTGTGTACCATGCCACACAGGGCCGTCCTTAGCCATAAGCAGAACAGGCAGCCGCCTAGGGCACCAGTAGGTCTGGGGGCACCGCTCTCCCGGGAGCCCAGACAGATGGGAAGCAGTGGAGCATGTAAGAGCAGTTCTGCTGGGTCCTAGAGAGAGATGAATGCAGCACAGTCTGAGGGAGGGGATTGGCTGCTGGGGTCTCTGGGAAGGGGTGGGGGAAGGAACTCACCTGTAGGGTGACCAGATGTCCCGATTTTATAGGACATGTCCCTGTTTGGGGTTATTTCTTAATGGCTCCTATTCCTCCTCACCGCCGTCTCGGATTATTTCACACTTTGCGTCTTGTCACCCTAGGTGGGGGAAGTTGGTACCTATATAGACAAAGCCCCAAATATCCGGACTGCCTATAAAACAGACATCTGAGGATCTGGTCACCCAAGCGGGGCCGTCTGTCCCCTGCGTGCAGTGATCCATCTCATCCGGGGAGGTTGCACAGGGCAGGATGAGCTGCTTTAGCTACATGGGTGCCCCATCCCTGAGATCAGATTGCTGTGCGCTAACTCACCATGGTCTGTTGCGGCTGGTCGGTTGGTGCGCCCATTGGTGTGTGATCGAAAGCTGAGGGTTTGCTGCTGCTGTTTCCACTCTGCACCCCAAGAGGGATTTTTGGGTCACGCAGTTTCCACCTATTCCTTCTCTACTGCAGCTGTTGGCACCAGCAGCTCTAGAGGGGTGAGCACGCATGGAAGCAGTACTGTCGTTGACCATTTAGATTGTATTTAACAAATTTGTTCGCTAGCAAAATGCTTACAAACAATCCTGAATTCATTTCAATAGTTAAAAAAAAAAACAGAAAAAAACCGAAAATTAAGTTGTTGCAATTATTTGTGACATAGTTTGGATATGGGAAAGGAGTGGGCCAGTTTTCATCAGAGAAACAAAAAATGTTGACTGACTTCCCTATAGCCCTGTTACTGCTAAATAGAGCCCTCCGACAACTGTAATATGCTCATCTCCTTACTAGTGTATAGAGCAGGGGTTGGCAACCTACGGCACACGTGCCAAACGTGGCATGTGAGCTGATTTTTGATGGCATGCAGTGGTGGGCTGAGCGGCTCAGCCTGCTGCTGCTCTGGGGTTCCAGCTGCTGCCCCATTGCTATGTGGGGTCCCGGGTGCCAGCCCCACTCAGCACCTGCTGCTGGCCTGGGGACCCCCAAGGAACTCCAGGCTGGCAGCGGGCTGAGCAAGCTGGCAGCTGAGACCCCGGCTGAGCCACTCAACCCGCTGTCGGCCTGGGGTTCCATTCACTCAGCTGGTAGCGGGCTGAGCAGGAATAAATTCAACAAAATAGGAAAACAAGAGCAACTAATGACAAAGTGCAAGAACCTAGAGCAGTGGCCCCCAATCTTTTTCGTCTGGCGGGCACCAGATGAAGGACTGTGGCAGTGGACGAGCATCCACCGAAATGCTGCCGAAATTCGGCGGCATTTCAGCAGCGACGCCTCTGGATGATGCTGCTTATTGGTGCAAATGGTGGTATCCAGAGGCATCACCGCCGAAATGCCACCAAATTTTGGCAGCATTTTGGTGGATGCTCGTCCACCAGCCAGTACGCGGGTGCACTGAGAGGCCCCTGCAGGCGCCATGGCACCTGCGGGCACCGTGTTGGGGATCCCTGACCTAGAGAGCCTCCTGAAACACAGCAATCGTTTTGATTTAAAGGGACTTGAACTGTACGAAGAATTGAGTACACTGTCATCAATGTTGCCACCTGCAAAATCGATGGACATTGTACAATTTACTCATATCAGCAAACTTGTTGACATAAATCCTAATGTGTACATTGCCACTTGTATTCTACTGACAATTCCTGTAACAGTAGCATCAGGAGAACGGAGTTTCTGAAAACTAAAGCGCATTAAAATCTATCTCCACTCTACAAGGAGTCAGGAACACTTGACTGGTCTTGCTGTTCTTGCAGTCAAACAAGACATCACTTTGTCTTTATCATACGATGACATTATGACTGTTTTTTGCCGTCAAAAAAGACAGAAATATTGCTTTTAATCAAAAACAAATCCTTGTTTCAATACCTCTTCATAGAAGTTTCCAATAAAATGTTGACAAATTAAAAAAATTATATTATTTGCATCATTCTGTCAAATCAGAATTTTTTCTATAGTGCTACTTCTTTAGTGCTAGTCCATCAGCATTACAGCGTGCTTAACTACGTTAAATTAGTTTTAATAACATGCGTGTGGCAAGTTTTCCAATACTGTCAGCTTATTTTCGTGTTGCTAAGAGCAAGACAGGCACAGGGGCACCACTTTAATAATCCTGCCTAGGGCACCATAAATCCTAAAGACGGCCCTGATGCCACATAATTCGTTGCCTGGATGTAATCTCTCCACATTCACAGGAGCTTAGTCAACAATACCAAATTGCCCAGATTTTCTCGGCAAGGTGTCTTTTAGGATTAGGCGCTAATATACTGCATTGGTCTCTGGTCTGGAAAGTTAACTGAATCTTTTTCAGGATTGCTGATTTCAAAGCTATTCTCGGTTTGGGAAATGTTTACTTTCTCGATGCTTTATTTTTCAGAATTAAACTCATCAAAAATAAATTGCCTTTTAAATCAACTGGAAAAAAGTGGTCAGCTGCGTGGGTGTTTTATTTTTGAACTAAAGCCATGGAACACTAAGAATAGATGCTACTCATTCTAGCAGGCTATGCTCGTGTTTTTCTCCTTCAAACATAATTTCTCTAGTTAGTCAGAAAATAGGCTTTTTTTCCTACAGAACATTTCAACAAAAACAGGTAAATTATTTTTGTCAAAATTTTCCATGGAAAAGTTCAAGTCTTTAGCAAAAAAATCAAGAAGCACATTTTTTTTGAACCAAAAACCTAAATAATTCAATTTGGAAATGCTGCCTTGGTGCCTTATGGGAGCCATAGTCTGAGTGTTTGGGAGTCCTGGTTGGAGACTGCATCTCCCACAATGCATCATCATATCTACTCATCGTGAGGGCAGACAGTTGCATCATGGGGCATGTAGTCTGGCCAGGGAGCTTGTCCCTCAGAGGAGAAAGGAACATGTGGAAACCAAACTACAGCTCCCATGAGGTACTGTGGCAGGATAGCCAAATCATAATATTTTAGTTTTGGGGGGGTTGTTTTTCAGCAAAAACCTATCTTTTTCTGAAAAAACACTCACATTTTGGCAATAATCCTGTTTTTTTTAAACAGCTCAGTTATGATGGAAAATTTACAAGAAGCCCCAGTGGTTTTCTGTAATGAATCTAGACCTCAGTCTTGGAGAACCCCGCTGGAGTCAGTCTTTTGAACTGGGAATATGATAATGTTGTTTTATGTAGAGAACGCTGTGTGTTTTACCCAGCCTTTATCTACATAGAACCATAGAAAGGCAGGGCTGGAAGGGACCTTGAGAAGTCATCAAGTCCAAGCCCCTGCTCTTCGGCAGGACTGAGTAAACCCAGACTATCCCTGACAGGGGTTTGTCCAACCTATTCTTTAAAACCTCCAGTGAGGGGGATTCTACAGCCTCCCCAGGTAGCCTTTTCCAGAGCTTTAGTACCCTTACAGCTTGAAATTTGTTCCTAATACCCAACCTAAATCTGCCTTGCTGCAGATTAAGCCCATTACGTCTTGTCCTAATTCAGTGGCATGGAGAACACTTGAGAACAGCCCTTCACATATCTGCAGAGCACTATCAGCTCTGCCTTCAGTCTTCTTTTCTCAAGATTAGATATACCCAGTCCTTGGGTTTTTTTACCTTTCCTCACAGGGCAAGTTTTCTAAACCTTTTGTCATTTTTTGTTGCTCTCGTCTGGACTCTCTCCAGTTTGTCCTCATCGTCCTCAAAGTGCAGCACCCAGAACTGGACACAATGCTCCAGCTGAGGCCTCACCAGAGCTGAGTAGGGCAGGACAGTTACCTTCTGTGTCTTATATACGATATCCCTGTTAATGCCCCCAAAATGATATTAACTTTTTTTGCCACTGTATCACATTGTTGACTCGTATTCAGTTGGTGATCCGCTATGTCCCTCAAATCCTTTTCAGCAGTACTACCACCATGCCAATTATTCCCCAATTTGTGGTTGTACATTTGCCTTTCCTTCCTAAGTGAAGTGCTTGGCACTAGTCTTTACTGAATTTCATCTTGTTGCCCATCCATTGTGACGTCCATCTTGCCTGCTTAACAGATGTTTATTAGTATTTACAATCTGCGAGGGACAGTATTTACCAGCCTGCTGTTTCTGGTGCTATCTTCACAATCAAAATGAGATGATCAAGATGGTCCTCGAGTCTGAGTTTATGAATCAAAATAAAAACCTATCTGCAGGGAACAAAGACTCAGACATCCCTCTGGAACTGAACAGCCAGCTTCCAATGACTCCGTTTTTCAAGGCTGCTTTGCAAAAAGGCCGCTGCTGCGGAGGGACTAGAGCAGGGCTGCTCTCAAGCTTTTTCAGATTTCACAGTGCATCTCAAGTTAGAGAATCATCTCCCTTCCCAACCCCAATTTCTCACCTTCCTGGCAGTGGCTGGGTGAGAGATTTTCAAAGACTCAAATGAGAGTCTGTGTCACAGTAACTCCAACCCCAAGTGTTCAGAACTCAGGAGTTAGGCCCCAGAGAGAGCCTGAGATTGTCCTAAAAGTCACAAGACATTAAAGATAATCTATCTGGGTTTCATTTTCTTTGCCTTCCGGTTTTTCAGTCTTGACAGTTCACGTTTGAAAGCTTTTTCCCCCGCAAACGCTGAGGACTAGGAACTGACTTCTCGTGTTTTGTTAACGAAAGCTGAGATTCTCATCACATCACCTGATCCCCGGAGCTGAGGCTTCCAGAAAAAACACCAGCTATGAATGAAACTCACAATGAAGACACCAGAGCTGACAATGTTGCAGGTGCCTAACTCCCTTTGACTTCCCCTGGGAATTGGGTCCCTAGCTGTCCTTTATGTCCTTGAAAGTCTCTCCCTAGGGTGTTTGGCTGAAGGGGTGACTGGGCAGTGTGGACAGCAGACTCCGTTCCTGCAAAGAGTGTGTGCAGCCTCCACCATCCATGTAGGCTAGTCCAGGGTGCGGGTCAAGAGAGGGCAGATGTTCCGATGTGTGGGGTGCTCCCTCAGGGCTCACAGAGGGGGTAGTCCCTGGGCTTTCCCGGGTGCAGGGCCTGGATTGTCTCTCGCCCCTGTGCACGGCAGCCGGGGAGAAAGTGGCTTTCAGCTTGCTCCTGGCTGCCTTTGTGCCCTTCAAAGACAAATACAGAAACAGACTGATGCTAAGGGGACCTGGGCTCAGGTCCTATCTCTGCTGCTGGTTCCCTTGTGACCTTGAACAAGTCCCTGTGTGCCTCTCTTCTCCCTCTGTACAAGGGGAGTCGTGGTCCAGAGCTACCTTCCAGAGGCCTTGTGAGGATACATTTGCATGGTGAGATTCTGGTTCCTCTCCCCAGGCACAGGGCTTTGTATGGCCTCTCCTCTCTTGGGGGCGGCTGGGGGCTGTACTCTGTTATACTGGGGAGCCCTTCCAGTTGTGTTGGCATCTGTAAAGTTGATCATGATTAAATTCACTCCCAGAGGAACAGCCAACAAGGAAATTGACAAAGCAGCCACGCAGGGGACTACAAGGTACTTAGTTATCTGTACAGCCCAATAGCTAGTGCATTAGAGACTGGCACTCAGGAGACCTGGGCTCTGTTCTTCATGCGGCTGCTGACCCCCGGGGTGACCCTAGGTGAGTCACTCTTCCATTCCCTGTCTGTAATTTGGGGTCTAGGATACCTGCCTCGCCTGCAAAGCACTTGGTGATCAATGGGTGAAAGCTGTTGTGTGAGGTGGTGGACAGAACCCCCATAAGAGAGTGGTGGGATCGATGGAGTGGGAATTGGCAGGGCAGATCCAAAGGGTGGTTTCAATCTGTGTTGCTAATGTTTGCCTGGCTTCCCAGCAGAAACACGTTGCTAAGTGCTGCTAACAGGTCTGGGAGTGTGTCATTCGGTGTGTGGGTGGGTAAAAACGTGTGCAAAGGAAGCTCGAGAACATCAGGAGGAACTGCAGCTCTTTACAAATAGCCTGGCCCCGTTTACAAACCCAAACACCTCCCCCGCTCCATGGGCCACGAGGAAAACTGTGAATTCTTAGCTAGAAACAATAATGGGCCTGATACTAATCTCGCTCCAACTGACTTTACGCCAGTCTCACCCTCTTGATATTCCTTCTATCTGATACCAATAGATATATTGTTGTTTCTATTACAGCCGCGGGGCCCTGCAGGAATCCATTGCCTACCCAATACCAGGCACTACTTTTACCAAGGCTCTTGAAGAAAATATAAAATCATTGCTGATAAAGTGTGCAGGTGGCACACAAATGGGGAGGGTGGGAAAGAGAGATGAGGACAGGTCCCTGTTACAGAGTGACTTGGATCACTTGATGCAGTGGGTGAAATCAAAACAACAGGCCTTTCAATGCAGCCACATGCAGCAGCATTGATCTAGGAACAAAGAGTGTAGGTCACACTAACCAGCTGGGGGACTGGATCCAGGAAAGCCGATACTCTGAAAAGGACTTGGGGGTCATGGTGGATAACCAATGGAACATAAACTCCCAGTGTCATGGGGAGGCTAAGAGATGTAAGATGACCTCTGGATGCGTTAACAGTGCAACATCGAGCAGAAGTCGGGAGGTGATGATAGACCTGTTCATAACACCAGTACTGGATACTGTGTCAGTTCTGATGTCCACACTTTTAAAAGGATGTAGAAAAATTGGGAAGGGTTCACAGAAGAGCAACAAGAATTCTCCAAGGTCTGGAAAACCTGCCTTATAGTTGAAGACTAAAGGAGCTCAGTCTTTTTCGCTTCACATAGAGAAGATGAAGAGGTGACTTGATCAGAGTCTATAATTAACATGAGAGGGGAAAGATGTATGATACTAGAGGGCTCTTTTCTCAAGCAGACAAAGGCATAACAAGAGCCAATGACTGGAAATGGACGTCATCGAAATTCAGGCTGGAAATAAGATGCCATTAGTTAACGGTGAAAGCAAGTAACCAGTAAACATTTCACCAAGGATTGTGGTAAATTCTCCATCACTTGGAGTCTTTAAATCAAGGTTTAATTGCTTCCTAAATGGTACTAAAGTGAAGTCAGTGTGAAGCTTTATGTGCTTCAAGTTAACGATGTGCTTAAATGTTTTGCTGGATCAGGGCCTCTTGCCAGGCAACTGAACCAGCTGGAACACCTTGAACATGGGAATCCAGCTGACCAGAAATCAAGGCAAATCGGAGAGAGCTGTTTGTATTCTTTTACCATCTACTGGGTAGGTGGCTTTGACATACTGGGGTATGATCCAGGCCAGTGGGGGTCCTAGTCACCTCTCCCTAGACTGCTCACAGCCAGCCACCAACCTGCAGTGTGCTCCAAGATGTGTTTGTGTAACTGTAGCCTGCAAGTTACACCCTGATTCTCACCAGTCTTGGTGACCCCATCACACTCCCAGTCCCAGACTTACCCCCAGTAATGTATGTCCTATACTGTCCAGCCCTCTCCCAGGCAGTCCAGAAATGAATTGGTTATTCCTTTCAGGGAATAATATACACAAGTTTATCATGACAATGAAGTTACCCAGACACTATAACTTTAAACACACTAGATTAGATGACACAATAAAACAAGTTGATTAACTACAAAGAGATACCTTCTAAGTGAGCACAAGTCATGAGGCATACAAGTCAGAAATGGTTACAAGAAAAATAAAGATAAAAAGCTTGCTAGTATCTACTTAGGAAACTATCCTAGTTGCAAAACAAACTTTCTCACCACGTGCTCCAACAGATTGCTACCAAACACTGAGGTCAGGCCCTCTCCCCCTGAGGCCAATGGCTGTTTCCTTTTGTATTCCCAGGTGGAGAGAATGAGGTGGATGGGTGGAGGTTGCCTGGGGATGTTTGCCTTCCTTTTGATAGTTTCAGTCCCCCTCTTGAAATACATTTCCCGCTGACACTCTGGAGACTAAGAATCTACGGGGAAGGATGTTCCTTGCTGGTTGTTTTTGGGTTTTTTAAAAAAAACTTATTTGATCTTCCTTTGTTTCCCCTCCCTGCTTGATGACTCTTTTACTGCTTAAATGCAAGTTAAGGTAGCCACACATTCCTTTGTGTAGGACAGATCTGACATCTTCCTGGGCAGGGCTGTGGGGTTTGGAACAAGTGTGAATAACCCCATACAGGGAAATCCTATTACTTCACATACGATGTTGCCACACACATTGTGCAAGGACAATACTGACCAGCAAATTATGGGTTTTCAAATGATACCTTACCAGGCATACCTTGTACAAAGATTATTGCAGTAGGGTGTGAATACAGGGGTGTATTCCATCACACTGGCCATGTATTTTTTTCAGTCACTTCCCATTTCAGGCACAAACACTCTCTCATTTGTAAAGTGAATATTTTGTGTCTACTTTACCAAGATCTTGGCGGGCATAAGCACTCTGCGGCTTCTGGCCTCTATGAACTTGGTATAAAAGAGCTCTCAACTGAACATGTGTGTGCGACATGAAAAATACTGGAGGCTGTAATAGGTGAGATGCCAAGGTGAGATGTAATCAGCCTCTTGGAACTATCCATTCAAAGATATGCATGATCCTGGGGTGACAGCCTGCACTTAGCTTGCTCAGTGGTTCTACTGCTCCTAGCTGAATACATGATCAGAAAATAACCTGGGGGGATGTTGGTCTGCAAGGCTTTCAAGGCTTGTCATTCTCTTCAGTTTCTATTAAAGTGCAGAAAACCCCAGATGTAGGCACCTTAAAGCGATGCTTCCCAGTCTTTCATTTCAGACTGTGTTTGGAGTAGTCAGCCCCAATTTCTAGCTTTAAAAGTCCTAAATGCCTTGGAAGATCATCTCAAGCTTTTGATTTGCGGACATTCATTACACTGACCAGGAAGCTCTCACTGGCATCACTCCAGTAGTCTTAGCTGTTGAAGTGTGAACAGTGAGGAGCATGTTCTGTCATTTTTTACACCTCGTACGCTGATGCTCTGAGAGGCTGCTGGTAACTGACATGCTGAAAGTATGGTATGTAACTTCGGGAAATGCCACGGATTCTGTATTCCTGAGCAACTTTCTGACACAGCTTACAAATCAGGTTATTACTGAGGTAATGTCCCGTTACTTTTAATAGCAGAAGCATTGAAAGTCAGCAGATAAGGTACCTTTTAACTCCAGTGGGACCTTTCCAACAACTCACTCACCTGTGTTCCTCTACACCTCATGGGAGCTACATCTTGTGCTCTAGCCTTTTTGAGATAAGCACAACCTGCCTCAAAGGAATAGAGCAATTACAATAATGCAGTGGTTCTCAAACTGTGGGTCGGGACCTCATTTTAATGGGATCACCAGGGACAGCATTAGACTTGCTGGGACCCAGGGCTGAAGTCCAAGCTCCACCCCCACCTCGGGCAATGGGGCTCAGACTGCAGCCCTTTCTCCCCCCACCCAGGACTCTAAGCAGGGGATCAACTCAGCCTGCAAACAGCGCACGGCAGGAGGAACTGTTTGAAGAACAAGAGGTGACATGCGATCCAGCAGCCATTGAAGTTCAGAGAGAGCTGTTACTGACAGAGGTCCAATGAGAGGCAGAATATTCTTCTGATCTGTCCGGGGGTCCAGACTGTCTACTACAGGGAGTCTTGTCTAGACACTTCTAGGCCCTGGACCCTGCTAACACTTATGCAGGCTCTTAAGTGTGCTACTGTGAGCCAATGGGATTCCAGTAGCACATGCCTAAGTGTTCGTAGGATGGGGGCACAGATAGATGAGGAAAAGGCCAGGGTAGTGCGAGATGAAGATGGTAGAAGAGACCTGGAGAGGGCTGTTAAGAGCAGGAAGGCGCATGCAAGAAACTCAGAGGTTATATCTACACTGCAATGGAAGCCCAGGGTTAGTGGGACTCGAATCAGCTGACCCGTGTTAGCTCACAAATGGGCTTATGTTGCAGTGTGGACATATTCTGAGACAGCCGGGGAGAGAGAACTGCAGACAGCAGGAGGCTCCTGCAGCCTGCCAACACAGCAACGGACTTCAGGCAGCAGGGTCTGGGAGGGCCTTGAGGAGGAGCGAGGGAGAATGAATACATGGACTTTGATTGTAGACTCTGAGCACTTCCTTGCCAGTGGGCTGTGATCGATAATGAGGGGTTTATTGGCCAAGAGAAAACTGGCCTTTGTGAAGTTCTTGGGGTGATGCTGGCAGGCCAGGCACCACCAGTGCATGCCAGGTTCCCACATCCCCGCTGGACACTGCAAGATGCAGAGCTGGGATCTGCATGCTCACCTGTGGGTTCATAGTGCTGTGAAAGGAACTAAGCATGTCTATGCCACTTGGACTGTGTGGGTGGGGTGGAGGGGGGAGATAAGGTGTTTCTAGGCATAAGCAAGAGCTCCTCAGCTGCTTAGTCTGCATTAGCCCTAAAGATCAAACAGTGCTTGCTGATTATAGAAGCCGATATTACCTTTTGAATCCTAGGACTATAACTCATTCGTGTGTCTATGTTTTCTTGCTTTAACCCAGTGAATAACTCTCTAATTTCCTGTTCCTATTTAATACATCTTCACATGGTTTACTATAGGATTGTACTGTAGGTTTACACGGGCGTTGATCTGGGAGAAGGGCCTGGTCCTTTGGGATTAGGAGCAAACTGAATATTGCTGTGATTCTTGGAGCAAGGGGCCTTTTATGCCCGATACACTCACTTGGATGGCAAGACAGACCGGAGTACTCCGGGGCCTGTCTGCGACTCCGTGTTCAAGCTGTTAAAGTGCTAGAGGAGTCTGCACTTGGTGCAGTTAGTGGATGACAGAACTCCCAGCCAGGGCAGGGTTTGTGCCCTGGTTTGTAACAACCTGACCTGACTCTTCCATCACTGTTAGGAGCATGATGCTTGGGATTGGGAAGCCCTGAGAAGGGGAAACTGAGGCAGGGTCCCTGTGGGGCTGTCCCAGGCCATAAGCGGGTGCTCTAGAACGGCATCCATCCACACTCCTCAAGAAAGCCAGACCAGTGTCCTGCTGACTTTGTTCGGATCTCTTCTGTTCCTCTTCTAACGCTGCTCTTCGAGGGTGATGGGTGGGACCTTGGTGTGGATGGCGTAGCTGTGACTTTGGCAGATTGCCAGCCGTGTCCTGTTTAGCTTCTGACATTTTCTCCCACTTGAGATGGGCCATTCTGGTTTGACATTCTTGTCATAGTATTTTGTTTTCTGCTCTAGTTACCTGAAGTACAGTGCCTTTGTGATGGCCTCAGAGTTTGTGGTGTTTGGCTCAAGAAACTCTGTGAGACATTGGAATGGTGGTTTTTGTCCATCTGTTCACAAGTCTCTGCTCTGATAGTCCTAATGAAGCATTATGAGTTGGGCGGTGATGTTCTAGGAATGTGAAGTAGGGACCCTTGGAATGCCCCGGGCTGTTTGTTTTCCTTTTAAAATCCAGTCCATTGCTGTTGGCACCAACTTTTTGCTAACTCGTTTGACTATGCATGAACCATGATGCTTTAGATTTCCGAGACTCAGGCGCTAATGAGGGGAAGTCACTTACGCCTTTGTCTCCAGAAGAAAGTTGCACTGGTTTAACTTAAATTATTTTTAAAACCAATTTAGTTAGTGTGGTACAAAGCGATGTTGGCACACTCTTATTTCAGGTTAGCTTAAGTCAATTAGTAACTAATTTGGTTTTAAATCACTCCCTAGTTAATTCAGTGCAATGGTCTTATGTGAGCGAGCTGTTAAACATCTGTGTGCCAGGAGAGGAGCTACTGACAAAACCTTTGGCCCGCACCTAAAACTGAAATTACTCTTGCATTGTGAATTCTAGATCTGATCTGCTCAACCGTTCGCGTGGGCAAGAGCTTGCAGTTGAGAGGCTTATTCCTGGAAACTCTTGGTTTTGTTTGTACAGCTTCCAGCACAGTGGGGACCTATGCCAAGACTGGGGCTGCCAGGCACTAAAACAACATGAAAAAATAATAGTAGTTACTGAGTAGTGAATAGAGGCGATATTGCCTAGTGGGTAGAGCAGTGCACTAGGACTCGAGGGGCCTGGGTTGTATTCCTGCTGGGTGTTCTTGGCACAGTCACTCCCCCTTCTCTGTGCTTAACTTATACCAAGATAACGGTGCTGACCTCCTTTGTAAAGTGCTTTGCGATCTACTGATGCAAAGCACTAGAGAAGCACACGTATTCGTACTAATGCTCAGAACAACTTTTGGTTCTGTATAAATCCTTAACTTGCTTGGTTTTAGTACAGTGACCTCTACATCTAATTTTATCATGTCACCAAATTCCACTTGTATTGAACCTTCTCTCTCTCTCTCAGGCCAGGGCTACACTTACAGCTGTACAGCGCTGGGAGTTACAGCTGTCTTCATACAGCTGTGTAAGGAAAGCGCTGCAGTGTGGCCACACTGACAGCTAGCAGCGCAGCAGTGTGGCCACATTTGCAGCATTTTCAGCGCTGTTGGGAGTGGTGCATTATGGGTAGCTATCCCACAGAGCACCTCGTCCCATTTTGGCGCCATGGGTTGTGGGAAGGGGATGGAAGGGTGCAGGTCATTCCACTTCTTGTCCCAACGCCCCGTGGTGCATCGCTTCACATCCCAGCAGTCACTGTTTTTCCATCCATGTTTGGCGCCATTGTGAGTGTCCCAACGGTTTCTGTGCAGCGCGATTTCTGTGGGAAATGGAGCCCGAGCTGCTGAGGACTTTGCTGATGAGTGTCGCCAGCACATCACGTTTGGCAGTTGAGCTATTCCTTCAACTCCCAAGTGACAGTGAGTAGTCTGAAGATGATATCGGGTCGCCTGACGCTTATGACACTACATTGCTTGTGGCATTCATGGAAATGCTCAGCACCGTGGAACGTCGCTTTTGGGCTCGGCAAACAAGCGCTAAGTGGTGGGATCACATAGTCATGGAAGTCTGGGATGACGAGCAGTGGCTGCAGAACTTTCGGATGAGAAAAGCCACTTTCATGGGACTGTGTGAGGAGCTCGCCCCCACCCTGCGGCAAGGACACGAGATTGAGAGCTGCCCTGCCAGTGGAGAAAGCGGGTGGCTATTGCAATCTGGAAGCTGGCAACTCCAGACAGCTACCGATCGGTCGGAACCAGTTTGGAGTGGGAAAGTCGACCGTTGGAATCGTGTTGATGCAAGTTTGCAGGGCCATTAATCGCATCCTGCTAAGAAGAACCGTGACTCTGGGGAACGTGCAGGACATTCTGGATGGCTTTGCACAAATGGGTTTCCCTAACTGTGGAGGGGCGATAGATGGGACGCATATTCCTATTCTGGCACCACCCCACCTAGCATCCGAGTACATTAATCGGAAGGGGTATTTCTCTATGGTTCTCCAGGCGCTTGTGGATCACCGTGGGGGCGTTTCATTGACATTTAACACAGGCTGGCCTGGAAAGGTGCATGATGCACGCATCTTTCGGAACAGTGGCCTGTTCAGGAAGCTGCAGGCCGGGACTTTTTTCCCAGACCGGAAGATCACAGTAGGGGACGTCGAAATGCCCATTGTGATCCTTGGAGACCCCGCTTACCCGTTAATGCCTTGGCTCATGAAACCGTATACAGGGAAGCTTGACAGGAGCAAGGACCGGTTCAACTACAGGCTGAGCCGGTGCAGAATGACTGTGGAGTGTGCTTTTGGCCATTTAAAAAGGGCGCTGGAGATCTCTGTATGGGAAGCTAGACTTGGGGGAAAGCAGCATCCCTGCGGTTATATCCGCGTGCTGTACCCTCCATAATATTTGTGAAGGGAAGGGTGAAACATTCAGTCAGGAATGGACCTCCGAGGTTCAACGCCTGGAGGCTGAATTTGCACAGCCAGAGAGCAGGGCTACTAGAGAGGCCCAGCACAGGGCTACAAGGATTAGGGATGCCTTGAGGGAGGAATTTGAGGCTGAAAACCAACAGTAATGTTTGGTGCCTTGCACGGGAGTGAAGTGCAGTGGTTACAATGTTAGTAGGAATCTGTTTTCCTAAAATGATTTGCAGTGCCTGTTTTTTCTTTCCTGGGCTATGGTATCTTTCACTTTCTGCAATAATAAAGACTGTTTTCAAAGCCAAGAATTCATTTATTGAAAAGAAAATAACTTTATTGACAGACACACAACATTTTGGGAACCTAAAAGGGCAGGGGGTGGGGTGGTGAACTGTACAGTCACAGGTTTGAATATGTCCTGTCTGGAGTGCTGTGCAATGACTGCTGCACTTCAGGATGAAAATACTGCATGGTGATGGGGGTTGAGTGCAGAGGGTAAGGGTCGTAGTTCTCAGGGCTGGTTGGTGAACGTACAGGTGTTGGGGCAGCTGGTGGTGGTAAGAACCTGGATGCTGGAGAAGGGGGTTTGGAGCTGACATTGGGGCACAAGGGAAAGAGCTTTGGGACGGGGGGGGGGGGGGGCAGCACGGTAGTGCTGTGCCTGCATGGCTACGAGTGACTGCATACAGTCCGTTTGGCACACCAGGATGCTTATCAGCTGCTTTGTGCTTTTCTTCTTAGCCGCTGCGTTTCTCTGGTGGAGCCTGCTTTCCCTTTCCCTCCAGTCCTGCAGTTTTTTACTCTTTTTCTGACAGACTGATCCATAACTGCTTTCAGCATGTCTGCTTTGCTTTTTCGCGGCTTCTTCCTGAGGTTTTGTAGCCTCTGGCCAATGGATGATATGGGCAGTCCAGTAGTCAAGGACACTGTTCGAAAGACAAAAATGGAAACCGTTAACACAGGCTGCATTGTTTATAATCTCACCCAGACAGTTATTCCCACACAGTGAAGGAGTTTCACTTTAGCATACTTTAGTATTCACTTTAGCATACTTTTCCCATACCAAACAGAGCGCACCTAATCCACAGGAGGCAGGAAATGGTGAGTAAAGGGGAATGATTGCTTCAGGGACGTGCAGGGGTTTCTGTGCATTGGGGAAAGCAAACTGCTGCAGGGGGCGTCTACACTGAACAGTCTCCCAACATTTTCCACAGGAGTTAATCCTGGAAGATAACTCGCTGCTGCGGGTCACCTGGGAAGAGCGGGAGGGTCTTCTACAGCAATGCGGATTCCACCCTGGCCCCTATGCAGCTTGCCTGTGTGCAGCAATGGTCCCTCCACCCCTCGTGGCACAGCGGCGCGGATGCGTTAGCCTGACTGGGACAAGGATCACAGTGGCTCTCCCTATAAACTTGCGCAAGCACATTGCCCACACCCTGGCTGAAAACTTTGAAGAGATTACCGAGGCCGATTACCGCGACGTGATAGACCACATCAATGGGCTATTCCACATCTAGGCATGCATGCATGCAGACCTAACCCCCCCTCCTCTCCCGAAACATTTCCATCCTGAAAATAAAAGCTGCTTACCGGGAACCCGCTCCTCTGCTTGTCCTTCACCAAGTTCCATCTTCTGCCACTGGCTGCCTTCCTCCTGGCTTGAGAAGAGCTCCTGGCTGCATGCCTCCTGGGATGCCAGGGTGTCTCCTCCCACCCCAGTACCCTCACTTTCGGTTTCCTCCTTCCCCCCCTGCTCTGAAGTGTCCATCGTGGTCGTCGGATTGGCAGTGGGGTCACCCCCAAGTATCGTGTCCAGCTCCTTGTAAAAATGGCAGGTCGTGGGGGCAGCACCAGAGCGGCGGTTTCCCTCACGGGCTTTGCAATAGGCACTCCGCAGCTCCTTTACTTTAACCCTGCACTGCACCGTGTCCCGGTCATGGCCCCTTTCTAGCATGGCCCTTGAGATGTGCCCATAAGTATTGTAATTCCTATGGCTGGAGAGCAGCTGTGACTGCACAGCTTCCTCCCCCCAAACACTGATGAGGTCCAGCAACTCGCCATTGCTCCATGCTGGGGCTTGTTTGGTGCGTGGAGGCATGGTCACCTGGAAAGATTCACTGATTGATTGCACTCCACACCTGGCTGAGCAAACAGGAAGGGGATTTTTAAAATTCCTGGGGCATTTAAAGGGTGGGTCACCTGAGGCCAGGGCAGTAGACTGCAAACTGATGAGGAGAGTGACTGAACAGGCATTCTGGGATGCCTCCGAATACCTCGGAGGCCATTTACAGCGCTTTTGGTGGCCACACTTGCAGAGCAGCGCTGCATCACCAGCGCTGCAATCCTTATACCCCAGGCAGAGCGGGAGCACAGCCAGCGCTGCAGCCAGGAGATGCTGGCTGTATGTGCCTTGCAAGTGTGGACGGTGAGTAAGTTGCAGCACTGTAAACCCACCACCAGCGCCGCAACTCTCCAGTGTAGCCAAGGCCTCAGCTAGCAGGAGACTATTGCACATATTTTAGTTAGGTGCACGTTAGCTTTTTCACTCACTTAGGAAGCACAACACATCCCCCGTTCTCACCAACGTCAAATTAATTTCTCACAACAACCTGGCATATACCACAGAGAAATCGCTCATCAGGCCCGATTCAACTCTGCATGCTTTAACATTGTTTTCAAATGGGTCTGTTAGACCAGTCAGTGGTTTCATCTGGCAGCTGGCTTGTTGCAAAGACAATTTGCCTTTTTCAGGTGACATTTGGTGTGATCATGGAATGCTGCACATTTCTAAAAAGGAATGAGGAGTCCTTGTGGCACCTTAGAGACTAACACATTTATTTGGGCATAAGCTTTCGTGGGCTAAACAGTGGAAAATACATTTCTCAGTGACTTTGTTTAGCAGTTGGTAATCTCCTTCCATTCCTGCTCCCGCTGGAATGGATCATTGCGCTCCAAGCACTAGGACAGGCGGAGCATGCCATCTTATGCGATTTCTCTTGAGGGCCACTCATTCCCAGGAAAACTTACCTCCCCCGCACCTCGGCAAGGTTCCCTCTCAAACAGAGGGACTCAGGGACTTCTTTTGCTCCAGCTTTGACAGCGATTTAGTTTTCTTCTGATGCTGTTAAGCACATGCACATCACCAAGGTGTCCTAGTGAGGGACTGGCATTGATTTGCTAGCCAGAGTCAGCTGACGTGGGTCCGGTTACAAATGCTGAGCATGGACCTGGTCAAAAAAAATTTTGTCAAAGCGTTTTTGACAAAACAGAAATTTTTGTGGAATATGTCTAATTTTATTGAAAATTTTCAGTGTTTTGTCAAAAAATCCAAAAACCCATAGAAAAATTTCAGCAGAAACAGAACAATTTTATTTTGGTCAGGGAGGCGGCGGGGCAGGGTGGGAAACACCCCAGCTGGATCTGGTTAATATACCTTTGTGAGATGACTAGGACCGTATCCATTGGTACTTTAACTCCAGGGCTAGTTATTTACAGGTTAGAAGAGAACTGGTTCATATAAGTCTGTGGTGCTGGCCAAGGAAAGAGCTGCTCGTGCTGAAGAGAGAAAGTAAATATTGGCCCGCATTTGAATCTGTAATTGGCATAGGCAGTTTGCCTCTAGGCATGCTGGGATAGCAAAATTCAGTGTTACGAGAGAGCAACTGAATTACAGAGGGAATTCATAAGAGGGAAGCAATAGATGAAGTATTCATAGATTCAAAGGCCAGAAGGGGCCATTGTGATCACCTGCTCTGACCTCCTGTATTCTTCTTGATGTATAATCCAGGCCTTCTCCAGACACGCATGACTATCCAGGATTTCAAGAGCATTACTATCTCCGTATGCACTCACACGGTCAAGCATACACCTGGAGCAAAGGGTGAAGGTCCATGCTGAAGCCGGATGACGTTAGCAAAGCTGACTCAAAAATGAGAGCAATCTACAAAGGAAATCAGATATAAGGCACCTCTTCAGGGGGCTGATTCAAAGCGTCAATGGGTTTGGATCAGACCCCACATGAGTCACTATTGTTTCTTAAAGTGGATCTTAAAGACTTCCCGTAAGATCTCCTTGCAGCTCTGTGATGCCATTTTCTGGGCCTCCTCCCCAGACACCTGTTACAATAATCATCCTGCCAACAGAGAGGGACTCCAAATGGCTCCTTCCACTGGAGACATTCGATGCCCCACCTCCAGCTGACCAGAGGATGTCCCAAGTGGGCCACGTAAGCGTTCCAGCTGAGTATGCTTCCTTTGCTGTGCAGTCAGCTCCTGTCAGAGACAGAGGGGCTGAGCGCTGGACTCTAGCTTGGATCCACGGAGTAGCAGAGCCAGTGCAACACATTAGGCGACCTAGGCAGTTGCCTAGGGCGCTAACATTTGCAGGGCGGCGACCGCAGCGGCCAGATCTTCGGCTGCCGCGGTCGTTGACGGTATTTCGGGGGTGGGACCTTCCGCCGCCTCTGTCGGGGTTGGTATTTTGGGGGCAGGACCTTCCACCGCCTGGCCCTGCTGAGTAGACATAGTGGGCCAAATCCCCAGCGGGTGCAAACTCGAACTGCTTCACTGGAGTCAATGGACCAGATCCTCAAATCGGTCTCAATTGGCACCATTCCATTGAACTCAATGGAGCCAGGGCGGTTTACACTAGTTGATGATCTATAATGTTTAAAATGCTATTCTTGCAATCCAAATCTTTGAAGGAAGAGATAACAGAAAAGTCTGTCCTTAGAGAGACTCCTATGCCACTGCTGAATGTCTCAGAAACCAAGCGCGTGTCTTTGGACACCATTGGGGGCTAGTGTTCTCTCAATGCGTAGTGGATTTCCAGGGGTAACTGTCAGGTGCTGTCTCCCAGTAGTCAGGCCTAGTGGTTGGAGAAGAGGTCGAAGTCAGACATAGGGTCAGGACTGGGCCAGGGGTAGTGCTGGACTTGAGGTCCAGGGACATGCCAGGATTAGAACCCAGATCAGAGTCCATAGACAAGCCATAATCAGTACCATAGCCAGAGTGCTGGTGCAAGCCAGAGGTCAAAGCCAGGTGGTCAGGGTCCAAGGAGGTCAGGAGGTGGGAGCAAGGCTGGAGTGGGTCAGTAACAGGGCTGGAGCAAGGACAAGACTGGAAGAGGACTGGGGCAGGCACTGGAGCCAGCTGGAAATCTGTGATGCTGCAAAGCAGCCGGAGGTTCCTGGCCAGGTGGAGTTGGGGAAATACCTTTGTTTCGGGGTCATCTGACCCAGGCTGTGCTCAGGGATAGGCTGCCATGTGCCAGAGGGTGGAGTCACCGCAGGTTCTGCAGGAGGGTAAGTCAGTGTGGCTGGTAGTTGCCACATGCCCGAGTCCCCTTAGTTTCACAACGCAGAGCGGCCAGTGCCCCCTGGACTCGCGTTGTCTTTTGAGGGTGAGTGTCGCCGCTCAAATTCTCTCCCGCGTAAACCCTCTCTCCCTCTCTTGGGGTTAAAAGAAGATCATTTCAAGCACAGGAAGGGTGAGTCACCTGTTTACTCCAACAACCGTGTCAGCTGAGACTTGCTAAAGATTCCTGTCGTGACCTTGTGCTTCACTCCCAACCTGATGCTGGAGATAAACCTCTCGCTCTGCAAAACAGCATCAGCTTGTGTCTACACCAGTGGTTCCCAAACTTTAACAACCCGGGAACCCCTTTCACTAAAATGTGAAATCTCGTGAACCCCCTTCTAAAAACGAATATTTCCAGGGTTTTAAGTTTAAATCTCCTCAGTGTGATGCTAACATTCACACACCTCTCACTGAAGCAAAACAGCTCTCCAGAGAAAATGAGTGTCGAATTACTAGGCACCTGAACACTGCTACAGTGACTACTACCTGGTTCCGGCTGCTTTGGCGCACAAACACCTTTTCTTCCACCACCAGGGCCATCCCTAGGAGGGTGCCCCACGAGGGACAAATTAGCCTGGACCACCCCCCACGTATAGCGTGGCCCCTGCTCACTCTGCCCCTCATACCATCCAACTTCCTGTCTGCCAAGGACAGGGATCCCAGCTGTCTCCCTGCCTGCGATGGGGCTCAGGTTGCTGGCTCTGCACCGGGGTCTGGGCTGCCAGCTCCACACTCCATGGGGCTCAGGCTGCTGGCTCCTCTGACTGCTGGGGCTTGGGCTGCCAGCTCCGCACTCTGCGGGGCTCAGGCTGCTGGCCCCTGGTGACTGCTGGGGCTCAGGCTGCCGGCTCTGCACTCTGTGGGGCTCGGGCTGCCAGCCCCAACTTCCTGGCCCTGCGCTGACTGGAGCTTAGCTGCGTGCTCTGCGCTCCGCACTCCACAGGGCTCAGGCTGTCTACTTTGCAACTGGGTCACACCTTCTGCCTCCCGTGCCCAAGGTCCTCTGGCTGCCATTAAGGACATTTTTCTGGCAAACCCCCAGGGGGTTTGTAAACTGCAGTTTGGGAACCACTAGTCTAGAGAGATGCGCATTTAAATGGAACTCATTCCAGTGTGGTAACCCAACTCCTGCATCCTTCCTTTGATGCTCATCGGTTCTTGTACCACTGATCCATCTTGCTCGTATGCCGCAGATAGCAGGAAGTCTTGAGTTCACACCATCACGGGCTGTAGTTCAGGTGCTGTCCCAGCCTTCACTGTTGACAAGCATGGTGTATTCACGTCCAGACAAAGGGTACATGAGTGGGGATGAGGATTGAAAGACTCTTTCCACTGCTTGCATACTTGAGAAAACTTTAGGTTTGACTTCCCTGCAGAGTTAGCCTGCGTGAGAGCCATCTATGTCTGAGTACCCAGGTTAGCCTAGCCTGCGTGTCACACCCAACTTATTGCATTGATGCATTTGCGTCATGGACTATCAGAACTCTTCTTGGCAATGGCCAAAGACTGGAACGAAGAACAGCCCTTACTACCAAAACACTGAAGAGGTAGAGACACCAGTGCCCTCAGTGAAACCAGACTCACTGATGAGTCCCACCTTGAGGAGGTCGGAGCAGGCTACACCTACTATTGGATTGGCAAGCCTAAGGATGAACCCAGATATTTGGGGGTAGCGGTCGCCATATGGACCAACATGGCCCACAGCATTGGAAGGTCAAACTCTAACGGCCAAGTACTTTTCTCCAAGTGTGCCAAGTTCAATCTCACTGTTATGAATAGTCTTCCAACAGGCCAACAAATATAAGACAACGGTGGCACGTGCTGGACTATGTAATAGCATGGTATGGAGACATTAAAGATGTGCACATCACCCATTCTTAGAGAGGCACCAAATGCTGGTCAGACCATCGGCTTGTGAGAAGCAGCATGTTGTTACACTTCTCACCAAGGCACACAGAAGACGCCTCAACCCACAAAAGGAGATCCGTGTTGCTGCAATGAAAGATGTTGGAACAGACACTGGAGACTGTGTTAGCTGAGGTCCCAGAGAACTCCACAGACAATGACGCAACCTGGCAGAAGCTCAGAGATGTCAAATATAATACAACATTCAAGATTGTTGGCTTTGTAACGTGGAAACATTAGGACTGGTTCGATGAATCATAGAATATCAGAGTTGGAAGGGACCTCAGGAGGTCATCTAGTCCAACCCCCTGCTCAAAGCAGGACCAATCCCCAACTAAATCATCCCAGACAGGGCTTTGTCAAGCCTGACCTTAAAAACCTCTAAGGAAGGAGATTCCACCACCTCCCTAGGTAACCCATTCTAGTACTTCACCACCCTCCTAGTGAAAAAGTTTTTCCTAATATCCAACCAAAACCTCCTCCACTGCAACGATTACTCCTTGTTCTGGCATCTGCCACCACTGAGAACAGTCTCGATCCATCCTCTTCGGAACCCCCTTTCAGGTAAAGCCAGTGCGGAGTCAACATATGCTTCCCTTCAGAAATGAGGTAGGAGTCGCTGCTGCACTCTTCCCTCTGTCCCGGGGATGCTCTCGCTGCCTGCATCTTCCCCATGGCCCCTCTTCATCAGCCAACCCCCTCAAAGCTGTGCTGAGGGAAGGCACAACACAGTCCTCCTTCCACGTCACAGACATACATTGTTCTTGTGATGTATTGTGTTCTCTGTATCACAGATCTCAGAGCCCTGTTGTGCTGGGCACTGGATGCCACGTTCCTGAAGGACCGGCCGTGCCCCACACGCTATAGCAGGGCTTTTCTCTGTTTCTGCTCTTCACGCTACCAGCCGGTTCTGGTTTGCAGAAATGTCCTTAGGCCAACGTGACAGAGGAAGCCGGGTTGTCTCATTCAGACATGGCAGGACTTCACCCACCTGGCTGAGCGCCACCTTAGGCACAAATAATCTGCACCGCATCTTATGGTTGCTCCCCTCAACCTAGCAGCATCCTCACATCAGTCTTGGCTGGCCTGCATTTCAGCCCACTAGCTCCTGTCCCTGCCCTGTTGTCACCCACACATTGGGTGAGGCATTTAACAGCACTGGCTGACTTGGGTGAGGTGGAACTGTAGGTTCTATCCTGGCTGAGAGGGAAACAGAGTCAGGGAGAGGTGAAGCTCCTCGCCCATGGTCAGAGATCCAGATTGGTGGGGGGATCAGGATGACACCCAACCCAGCACCCCAGCCACTATTCTGTGCAACACCAGCTCCAGCAAAGTCCCTGGAGCTTTGCCGATTCACACCAGCTGAGGATCTGGCTCCAAATCTTTACATAGCAGAAGCAAATCAATTGCATCACCGTCTGACAAACAAACCATCAGAAGCCTGTGGAAACAGTCTAGGTCATCTGAAACACATTATCTGGATTCTGAATGCAGCTGGCTTCTCAGAATGAATAATAAAGAGCTCAGCTTAGATCACTTGCAGTTTTATGTGGTGCCCTGCATGATGAAATGTAACTGAGCACGAATTTCTCAACCTTGTGATATTAAAAGAAAATATTTACTGAGTCAACAGGCAATTTTTCTGTAATGGATAGAAATAAAAAAAAAACAGCAAAGTGCCTAGCTAACGTGAAGTCTGTCTGTTGGGTTACTATTGCAATGTATTATACTTCATAAGCAATACCTCAGAATGTAAGACTCCTCACTGCTACGGACACCTAATCTGTGACTCACAAGAACCGAAAAGCTCTCCGAGTCTAGTGTAATATTGTAAAAGCAGTAGAGAATCCTGTGGCACCTTATAGACTAACAGACGTTTTGGATCATGAGCTTTCGTGGGTGAATACCCACTTTGTCAGATGAATGATGAAGTGGGTATTCACCCACGAAAGCTCATGATCCAAGTGGGTATGTAATATTGTCAGCGTCCCATAGTTGAAAAAGTAGTTGGCTTCCTGCATTGGGATAGTGCCTTGATGGGAGAGAAGGGAGGGAAGACAGAATTAGAGATGAACAAATAATGAAACCAATTGTTCATGAATAGTTTACTTAAGAATGTGCACAAAGTATGGATTTGAGTATGGGGGAATTATTTGCCTGGCAGGGCTAATAAAGCAAAAAATACTTAGCAAAAGGGGCATTCTTCAAATGTCACAAAATTCAAATGATTTAAATGAATATTATTCAGCTAGCTCCCCACAGGATCCTGCCATTTACTGATGAACAAGCAGCCGCTAGAACATGAGTTTATAGCGGGGTATCACTTTCAGAACTCCCAGCATACAGCTCTGTGCTCCAGTCCTGTCCCAGCAGCTTCTGATTCCTCACCCTGCAGGCTGCCTCCCGTTCTGTGTGCTGCCCTGTCTGAACGCATCTCCCTTCATGGTGTACAACTGTAGCTGTCACTCACTCGTCATCCCTACTTATCCAGGGTCAACTTTTCAAAATTGCTCCAGGCCTGATTGCCAAGGACTCGGTGCCTAAATGGGAACTGAGCAGCCAGGTTTCATTAGTGCTCAGTTCCCATTTCGGCACCTACATAGAAGCCAGGTTTTCTCAAGGACTCAGCATCCCAGGTGCACGCAGTGTGCTGAGCCCTTGGGAGAATCTAGCCCCTAAGGGTGTGGCTGGACTAAGCTGAAAGGGGAGGTGATTGCTAACACCTTTTAATGAACAGGGAGGGTTTGGAAGTGTGTGAGTTGGCTGAGTGAAGACAGGCAGCAGCATTTCTCTGTCTGTAACACAAGAGCACTTGACCACGGCGGCCAATCCGTTCCAGAATTTCAGAGAATGATCTTGGCCCCCAGGAGCAGAATGCTTTTGATTTGGGGGAAAATCAGGAAAGCCAGAAAAGCCAACATAGAATGCAGGGCCTGTAGCAGCTTAATAGGCTGCTCTGTCTCCTGGCTGCACCAGCAACCCTCTAGTTAAAACATTTTCACAAACACATTTTTGAAAAAAACCCACTTTTTACCCTATTCTTGATTGACCCTTATTTTGTCTCTCCTAAACCTGTGCGGACCCTTTGACATTGCCAGGCTTGACAAAAGGAAGCCATTTGAATGGTATTTACATCTGTGAGAAGCTTTTGTCTTTGAGGCAATGATTGTCTGAATACTCCACTTAGTGACTGATGCATTGAGTTACTTGGAGCATGGCTACACTTCCGGATGTAGAGCGCTGTGAGTTAAACCTGCCTTCGGAGAGTGCAGTAGGGAAAGTGCTGCAGTCTGGCCACACTGACAGCTGCAAGCACACTGGCGTGGCCACGTTTGCAGCACTTGCAGTGGCATTGGGAGCGGTGCATTATGGGCAGCTATCCTAGCATGCAAGTGACTGCAACGTGCTTTTCAAATGGGGGTGGCGGTGGGGTGAAGTGTGACAGGGAGTGTGTGGTGTGTATGTGGGGGAGAGAGAGTGTGTTTGGGGGGGCTGAGAGCATATCAGCATGCTGTCTGGTAAGTTCAGACAGCAGAAGACCCCCCTCTCCCCCGCACCTCTCTCTCTCTCTCACAGCGTTCCACACTAATGGGTGCTTTGTCTTGGAGCAAATAAGCAGCCGGCTATCAGAAACTGAGCTTTGCGAGGGCATAGCCGCATTCCTACAGCCGAGTTCAAAACAATGATGAGAGTGGCCACTAGACTTAAGGGGATTTGGGGATGTTTCTGGAGGCCGATCAGAGCACAGTAATGCAACACCTTGTTCACACTGATGCCCGGGTGTTGTAGCCAAGATGCAGAAAATGTTGTTCCTCTCACCGAGGTGGAGTACCAGTAGCCCTGTAGTCCTGGAGTCAGAGTGCTCTACGTGCCTTGCCAGTGTGGACGGGGAGCTAGGGAACCCAAGGCTGCTTTAATGTGCTGTAACTCGCAAGTGTAGCCAAGCCCTGAGGCTTAGTCTACACACTACAGACTCAGGTAAATTCACATCCCTGTGCAACACAGTTATATTGACTGAACTCCTGGTGAGAGAGCTTCTCCTGTCCACACAGCTACTGCCTTTTGGGGAGGTGGAGTACCTCTGCTTATGAGAGAAGTTTCCTGTCATCTGCACTAAGCGCTACAGTTGCAGCGCTGTGTGTGTAGACAAGTTCTTACTCTGACAGGTGCTAAGTGTAACCCGCTGGTGTTTTAATGCCTTGACGGAAGGTCACTGGGGACTGGTTCAAAGCTCTGTGAAGTCAGAGGGAGGCTTTCACTAGTTGCACCTGAGTTGTCAGTGCAACCCATTAGGGCATTGGGAGGGCGTCCTTTAGAGAGACACTTTATCCCTTACCATGGACAGACATGAACTTCTGCCAATGCATTTATTAGGTTCAGCATCACCTTGGCTACGTCTGTATTAAAATCTGTGTAGGATTCCCTGCACTGCCCCTATACTGGGTTTCCAAGTGATGCAACTAGCATGGGGAATTTAAACACAAGCCCACACATCCAAGTGACTAGCAGCTCGCATAGTCAGTGACTACTGTTTGAGCTTGACTCCTCTGTTGTCAAACAAATGAAATGAGGGGAGGCTGTTTACAACCTTTTTATCAGTTTTTTGTGGGGAGAGCGGTGCCTATCAGTTTGTCCGCAGCGAGGTATTCTCTGCCTGTATGCAGCAAGCAGAGGGGAAGGGTCTATTTAATTTTCTTATTTTTAGCCTGTGAAATAATGTTCTATTCTAGAACCTCGCCAGGCTGTTAATCATGCCTAGCTGTAATAAAAGGAAGATAATTATTAGCAATTGAAGCAGTCCTGGTTCGACACTCATGGCTTGCCATTTCCATGCTAATGGATCTCCACCACAGAAGATTTCCACCCCATGGCGCAGTTTGTTAAACCTTATGGTGTGGAAAGAAACCTTGGGAATGGCCTCTTTTTACGAGCTGCCGATATGCGTCAAGGCAGCCAGTATTGCAGTCAGTTTCTTTGATGATTCCAAATTAAAGGGTCACTACCAGCTAACGTGACTTTAGAATCCATCGTAGTAGTTCACTTTCATGTGAAATAATACTTGGTTTCTATTAGTATGGCGATAAGAGATTTTGAGAGCACAAGGGTAATCCATTAAGGGGAAAGGTAGTGCGTGTTAATAAAACACTGCAGAAAGAGATTGTATTGAGCCGCTAGAGGACCACTGGAAATATACAAGTCTTTGTTTGGTTTGTTATCCTTTCTTCCCAGTGATAATAACAAAAGTGGAAATGTTTAAGAGGTATTTGAAGAAAGCTCAGGTTTTCATGGAGGAATTCTCCTCTTCCTTGGGAGGCCATGGGACAGTTAACCTTCACTGGGATACCAAGGCCTGCTATAGAAAGGAAGAATGAGCATGTGGTTAAGACTCTGGCTGCCAGTTGGGAAGATCTGGGTCTCTAGTTCCACTAAAGACTTCCCTTGTGAATGTCGGCCATGTGACCTCACTTAGCAGCCTGGTTCTTCACTGCTCTGTGGCCCCTTTCTGCCAGCTAGGCTGCTGCAAAAGGTCTCCATGCAGGCATAACCTTCTGGTGGCTACTACCATGCTGAGGGCTGTAGTACAGGCATCACGCCAGCTCTTCACCTGCTTTACATCACCTCCGCAGGAGGGACCAGTGGGGTCAGGCCAGGACAGACCTGCATCTTGGCCACTGTGTGCTCTTTCAAGAGATCATTGAAGCAGAGGTGCAAGAGTAGCAGGGGTGAATTGGGCCCGTATCGCCCTCTGCGACAGTCCCCATCTGTAAGGCAGGGATTAGCACAATTCCTTGTTGGTCGTGTCTATTTAGGCTGTAAGATCCTCAGAGCAGGAGCTCTGATTTTACATGTGTACAACACTTACTCCAGTGGAGCCCGGATCACTGATGGGGCTACAGCTATACAAATAAAACAGACTCTTACGACAATTGCAGTGTCTCATAACCTGGATCAGTGGCAGGGACGCATGACACCAGAAACAGCTGACTGTAGCACGTGCATGAAGTGGGCTGGGCATGAGAAGTGTCATCCATAGCGAGGCAGCAGACTGTTTTCTTGCTCTGATATTACCAAAGGTGATCCTGAAACACGCGGAGCTGTCCTCAATCTGCTCCTGGTTGCCGAGTGGGATAGCTGTTAGAGTCTTGTACACTTAGGGTTTGTCTCCACTGCAAATAAAAGGTGCAGTGTTAACCTGGGTTCTCTAACCCACACTTGCTATGCCTTCTCTGCTACTTCTCTGCTTAGTTAGCAGCTTGGCTTTTAACTCAGCTTGGCTCCTCTACAGTCTTTAGCTCGAAGCGCTAATCTGAGTTATAACCTGTGTCTTCGTTGCTATTTTAATCCGAGTTAGTTAACCTGTGCTAACCCCCCTTTTTTTGGCAATGTGGCCATTTTCTTGGTGTTGGCTGGGTATCAAAGGACATATTTTAAGGAGCTCTCTGAGGGAAAGGATAGATATGTGAGAGCTCATCTCCATATGTACTGGGTCATTCAGACTACATATACTCTGTCACGGTAGCACTTTCTTGTGGTTGTACTGAAGTTGTGATGGTGTGTTCGATTGTACCCCAGGGTGCCCGGGAGATCTGGAACACTGTTCTCTACCCTGCCTGTCCCATCTGTAGTTGGAGCTGTCTGAAATGGAGGAATGCCCAACAGCCGGAGCTGTTATATGTAGAGAGCACTAGGCCTGGGGAGCTCTGGGAAATGTAGTTTAGGGGTCAGGTGGCCATTTTGTTTGTGTTTGTAATGGGTTAAATTACAGGAGGATGGTGGTTAGATTGATTTTGGGTAGGATGAGTTACTGCTCTGTTCTTTGAATGAAGAGGGAACTTTGAATTCCTTGGCCAGGCGAATATCGGCCACTTCCTGAACAGCCAAGGGAGGCTTTAGCCAGCACAGTGCAGGCATGGATAGAGGGGACCTGGGACAAGCAGCAGCATGGTTCTAGCTGGGAGCACTGGCCTAGAAGGCCCCGATCCTGCCAGTGCCGTAGGTGGGAGTGCAAATGTGGGTGGGCCGGGCAATGACAGACGGTGCTCGCTCAGCTTCTCCCCCAGCGCCCTGTTCCTAGCTCTGGTGGCCCCAGACACAGGGCTTCACCTGCTGAGCTGGACATGCCATGGGGCGGCTCAGAACATGGCAAAGCAGAGCTGCTGGAGTCTGGCTTTCTGACGTGCGGGCGTAGAGCTCCGTCCTGCATCTCAGGTGCCTGAGTGAGGCTCTGGGCCGCTGAGGCAGCACCACACCCCTGCTCAGATCCCGTAGGACCTGGATGCTAAGTGGGTGGGCCACAGCCCACTCGTAGCTACACCCCTGGATCCTACAGACTCACAGGGACTAGTCCTGTACACAAAATGAAACACATGCACCAGTCTTGGCAGGCTTGGGGCCTGCTAGGCTCATTCTGTGATGCACTTGGAGCTCCTTGATGGGGGTTGCAATGGTTTACGATTTGCATTTTGCTAAATGTCTCCTTCTTAAAAATCAAGAGAAGCTTTTACTGAAGCTGTCCCTGGCCCCTTACCGAACTGTGCCTCCTTCACACCCACCTGTGCCAGAACTGCCGTTCACCCGGCATTCTTGTGCGGCTGTGGAGCATATTCCAGCCAACCCCAATGAAGAGGCTGTTTTATCGGCCTGCCTATTAGAAATGAACGTTCCAGTTCTTCGGGGACCTCTCTTGGACACTTATCATTCAAGAAGGTGCATTGTACACAGCCCCTTCCTCCGCCCATACAGAGCCCCTGGCAGGAGAGGGGCTTGGCCAGCTCCCTGCTTGCAGCAGATCAGCTGGAGAGCCGATGTTCTGGTGTGTTCTGGCTGAGAACATAAAGTTCTGGCTTTTCCTGAAGTCTGCTCTGACTCATAGAAGACATAGATCTTTCCTGCCAGGGCACAGACAGCTTAATGCAAAGCTAAAACTCCTATGTCGAAGTAAGTATCAGAGGAGGAATACAAATGAATCTTGTGTTCTTTGTTCCAGGTCAGCTGGTGAATTTTTTTCCGTGTAAAAATGAAAAGGGATGACGTGAGATTCCTCTGTTGAATGAGAGGTTGAGTCAAGCGGTGGCCTGAGGATCTAATCACTTAACTTTGGAGCTGTGCATATATTCCCTGGCGTTTAGTGACTGTTTAGACTCTCTCAGCTGGAGGTGCATGTGGAACAGAGTGTTGCCTTTTTGCATTTAGACAAGCTACTTATGTGGAATTTGTCTGTCGCTGATTCTTGCTCTGTGCTTGGTAACCTGGATAACTGTTGCTCTGTGGTGGGGGCCGGGGGAGCTCCTAGGTATGGTCTCAAAGGTCATGTCCCTTTAGCAATCCCCAAATCTCACATACCTGTTGAGTTACTGATTGCGGGACCAACTGTTGCCGCCTGCAGAAATGCCCGTCGGAGAAGTGACCTGGGGCAAGGATTGTCCCATTTCCCCCAAAAAACACTGCACGATGGGAAGGAGAGAAAAGGGATGGAGTTGCCCCAGCCCAAGAGAGCAAATAGCAATTCCATGGGTCCCCAAAACCACCCTTGCAGTGACTGTGGCCCTCAATCAGCCCATGGGCCCCCTGTGGGTTCCCATGGCAACCAGCTGCACCACCAGGGACTCAGTGCGATGTTGCCCCCAGAAGTCAGGAGGCGGGTGGGCTCCCAGGTACGCAGGGGGACTGCAGATAAAACTGTGTCACCTGAGGAGCTGCACTCATCCATGTTTCCCACTGGGTTAATTTTCTGCTGGATTCCCATGAGGAACTGAGGGGCAGTGAGATTTGTGGCAGTCCCCTCCTGTCCCCAGGCCATCCCAGCCCCAGCCAGGCGTCACTGACCCATAGACGTTTGTTGGCTTAGGAACATGAGAGTACACTACAATGGACACACCTGAAAAAGCAGGAGAGTAATCGTGCTAACGACCTTTTGACTCAGTTCTCACTTTAAAGATAGGCAAGAATGCCAAATAGACACATGGACTGGAGAACCAGCATGTAAGACTAACATAGAGCAATTGCAGGGAGCGCTGGACTTACTCTTTCCGAAACAAAGGGAAGAATTTTAAAGCTCCAGACTCCGTTTTTAAACTCTGTGGCAGAACATCTCCAACCCTTTGAAAGAAGAAAAGAGGGAAATTGGCAGGTAGACGACGTAAGGCGAAACTGGCTTGATTTGAGCTGAATATTCTCAAAGAAGCAGAATAGCAAAACCTACTTCAGCCGGGCGATTGGTTCCTAATGTACAAACACCAGTGCTGGGTATTCGGATACGGACTAGGGTCGCTATTTTATCATTTCCTTTCTTAGAATTTATCCTTTATGTGCTTGACGAATGCAAAGCAGGGAGCATTATCCCAAAAGAAAAACTGGAAATCCATGATGAATGCACAGACTGAATGTATCTTGGAAATGTGTCTGATCAGTCTGATTTGTATAAGATCTGTGGACATGACTTCAGTGAAAAGCTACATAATGAGGGGGAAAATCTGGCTCGTTGGAAGCGGGGTGCGCACTTGGAAAAGTATCCTAATTGTGACAGTCTTACAGCAAAATGTGTCTATCCGAGTTGAAGATTCGAGGGCCTACACAGCCCCCGTGGGGTGTGTGTCTGTGGAGTGCAGGCTGCACATGTATTGCAAAGGCACAACAGCAGCGATCGCTCAGAAGAAGAATATTGGTCACAGGAATAGCAAAGTTCACCAGGCTGCTGTGACATATTTTACAGTCAGCCAAGCAAGAAACAATCAGAAGTGCCACTTCCATACAGTGGGGCCAACAGGGTGTATTTAGAAAGATGGAAAGATTTGCCAGAGTTGCAAGGTGTCACATTACTGGGCATCTGACTGAGCTGGGTATGGGAAGAGGGAATCCACTCACATCAAGCAGGCAGGGATCAAGAGCCTCCTGCAGGGAGGAAGGAAGGCACAGCCAAGATACGGTTCAAGATCAGGGGCAGCTCCTCAAATGGTCCCAATTGCCAGAGGTCCTCTGAAGTCCGAAGCAGAGGATCTGCCAGCTCCCATGAAAGGTATGCAGCTCTCTGCTTTAGTTCCCCATGTACAGTGGAGGCTATGATACTTACCTGCCTCTCAGGAGTGCTTTGTCTGTGAGTGAGTTAATAGCAGTGTGGCACTTTGAGAGCATAGCTCTGTATAAACTCTGGGGAGAATTAGGGGTCTCTTGCTGGTGACGGGACGCGGAAGATGTTTGCAAGGAAAGCAGTGATTTTTTTTTGAAGCAAGAATACCCAGCCACCATGCCGCTGACGTAGCGTTTTGTCAGTCTGTCTGAAACTAGCAAGGCTGTGGACAGGGTATGGGGATACCAGAGGGGCTCGCATGGCAGCGAGGCGCCCAGCTGCCATTGACTTTCCAGAAGAGTTGGGCACTTCACTGCCATTTGTGCTTTTGAAAATCCCCCTGTAAATCACCTCTAGATTGAGCGATTGATTGGATGATCTTTACACAGTCCCTCCCCCAATGACTAAACTTGAAATACAAAGCTCTGCAATGGAACTTGACCTGCAGTTAACATCCATTGGCAGCGTTCTTGGAATTTGTATGGCTGCATCTTACCTATGGGCTGTGTGTGCACATGCCTGCATCTGCCATTAGAGCTTCATTCAAGCATCTGATCGTTAAGGGACAAATTCTACTCCAAGCTGGGGGGAAAGTCCTGATCACTTACCCACAGGCAGCCAACACTTAGAGCATTTATCTGACAGAATTGTCTTCACTGTCGGGCTGAGTTCTCATTCTTTTAAGTGCATTAAAATGAACTTGTGCTGGAGCTGTGCTTGTCTAACAACATCTCCCTGCGTTCTTCTAAGTCTGGGCTATTGTCCCCGGGATTCCCATTACGAGTCTCTTGTTTTCGATGTGTCAGGAACTCATTTGGACTTGGGAGTTTTTATCTTCCCTTCAATACAAACAGAAATGTCGCAGGCCTCACTCTGCTGAGACCGAGACAGAGCTGAGGCTGTGCCACATCTCCAGAGTCAAAAAGAAATGTGGATACCTCAGTTAAAGGATGAATAAAGCCTGTATGTTTTGAAATCTTTTTACTGGTAGTCCCAGGGCTCAGGCACTCAGAAGCTTCCCTGGTTCTGCGAAGGTTGCAGTACTGGCTCTTCCTTCGGCCTCTCTAACACTTCCTCAGCCCAGGCTCTGTCTGTGACCCTTTTCTGGACATTGAACCGCATGGCCCAGCTGCCCTAGACCCCCCAGACTTCTCGGTAGCTTAAGCAAACCTTTCCCAGACCCTCATCCTTTTTGGGCACTTATTTTACACTTTGCCTCTTTGGGGACACGTGGCAGCTGAAACACATGCCAGAGGCTTTCCAAAGGTTTCTGAATACAGTTCCTGTTTGTTGAGCTGGCACAAGAAATACAATAATTCGCCTCTTTCCCATCCCTGCTTCAGTTTCCTCACCACTCTGCGTGCGCTTTGAGATTTGGGCAGAGTTAGAGTTGCCACCTCTGATGCACAAAAGAATGGGACATCCAGGATGATCCTGAGCCCACAAAACTGGCCAGCGGGCAGTGTGCACTGAGCACCGTTATGGATTTCCCAGGACTGCTATCTGGGAAAACCTGAACACTTGGTGGCATCCCTAGTCAGAGGCCTGGGGGTGTCCAGGATGCCCCACCTGCACACAGCTTCTCTTCTGAACCATGAAGCCTCTCTTTCTCGCTCTCTCGCTCTCTCCTGCAGCCAGCTATCCCTGCAGTCCCCTCTGCTGCGAAAGCCTGCTCCTCTCTCTTGCCCCAAACATCCTTCGTCTTTTTAAACACCTGCTGTGTCACCTCTGTCCCTTTGTTCTCCTGTCTGGATATTTTCCATTCTCCACTCCTGGCTTTCTGAAGTTCTACTTGGTCAAACCAGTTTTCCAGCTCAGGTCCCAGTCCTTGGCATACCCATTGTTCAGCCAGAGCACAGTCGTTCAGGTTAACAGAGGGAGTGGGAGATTCGTGTTGGGGATTTTGTCAGCCCATGAATGACGCACTACACATGGAGGCAGTCAATGATACAACAATTGCATCACATTCATAGATTCCCCAAATTGTTCCTCTCTGCAGACTAGGGAGGAAGGCTCCTGCAGTCCTGAGGTTGGTGCAGCAGCCACACAGCGCAATCTGGCGTGGAGGACACCTCTGCAGGAACCTTCCAGCACACTGCCAGCTGCTCAGGCCGTGGCAGGGGGCAGGACGTAGGGTTTAACTGATAACTGTGATGGATGCGTTTCTGGGTTTAAAAGGCAGCATCACAGAAGAGGCATTTGTGAGCAATGTGGGTGTGATGTATGAGGCACTGTATGATGCATCTAATTTTTAACTTGCAGTTACAGAGATGTAATATTTATCTTCCTCAAGCTCATAGGCCCGCAGCCCAGAGAGATGATTAATATGTTTTGCAGACTCTCTGGTGGAAATGCCAGAGTAGTTCCTTGAACAGTCTATTGAAGCAGCAAGACATTCATTTTGGTAGCTGAGCAAAATTGGAATTTTCCCATAGCTTTTCCACAGCTTTGCAGAAAATATCTTTCAGCCACCGTAGCATCTAGAATGAGTACGTGGTTAAATGCTGTCCTTCCGGCCACACTGCTGTCAGACTTGGAGTCCTTCCAGCTGTGTCCACAGCCTGCTCCGGTGGTCGTACAGTACAGACTCTCAAGCATATGCAGTGACACGGAAAATCCAAGGCACGTGAGTCAGAGTCCTGTTATGGGTTGCTTGAATGTAAGGACAATCGAGACTCGGTGAAGCGCCAAGCTCCAAACTCTTTGCAAGAACACATGCCACATTCTAATTGTGTCGGCAGCGCAGTGAGTGAGTGCCCAGTCCAGTGAGTGATGAACTATCCCCAACTCATAATTCTTTCAATGCTCTGTGGCTGTCACATCTTTTATTTGTCAAACCTGCTGGCCCTGTTGTTGCAAAACTTGCAGCCTGAAGATTGAGTTAAACTGGCTTAGCACTCACGTGGGTGCCAACCCCCATCTTGCCATGCAAGAGAAAAGGAGGAAGCTGATGGAAGTCTGACACAATTCTCTCTCCATCCTGGCCACCGGTCAGTATGGAACTTCAGCCTGTGCCTAATTTTAAGCACAAGAGCGCTGCTCACATTCTTAAAACCGGGCTCCTGCCTGCATACCTTCCTCAGTCAGAGACTTTGTTAACTGAGATCCTTGCAGAGGCATTGAGCCGTATCCAATCACCCGGGGAGCTGTGCCAGGCTACGCCAGCTAAGGAGCTAGGCTGAGTGGCTTGGGAAGAATGGCACTTGCGCTCTGTGTTCTTTTACCCAAGTGGCTCAGCGGTGGCCCAGTCGTGCTATTTTCAATCCTGCAGCCCCTGCATGGGTGAACGAAGTCACTTGTTAGCATAACCTAACATGGGGCAGTTTTTACTTTTACCCATAAAATACAATTTTCTTCATTCATGCCTGGGAGGTACATGCACTGTGGGCTAGATCCTCAGCTGGTGTAAAATAGTGTCATTCAATGGACTTCAGTGGAGCTGCTCCAATTGATACCAACTGGGGATCTGGCCCATTGACTCCCGTGGAGTTATACTGGCTTACACCAGCTGAGAATCTGGCCCAGTTTTTAGCCAATGCAGCACTGTGAAAGGTTTTCTGCATTTGACCATAATAAGGGCTCTGCGAAAAGGGAGATTAGATTTTTGAGATGACCTTGGCTTCCTTTCTCATGGCCAGTGGACATTTTCAAGGTGGGGAGCAGTACTCTGAATCCTGTATCTGTTGTGGTTTATCGTGGTGTGATTGTGCTTTTCAATCCCTCTTTGCTACTTGGCTGTGGAACTAGGTAGATCTGCAGCACAGTGGCCCTAAAGCCTGCCAGTTAAGGCAGTTACTTGTTTTCACTTCAAGCTAATAGTGTTGGCTGTAGAGTGTATGAAAACAGTAACACATGGTACAGTCCCTGTTTCTTCATTTAGAAGCCTTGGCCTGTGTTAGATTTAATTCATTCTGCCCTTGCCGCTTGAAGCAGAGATGATGTCTGATCCATTCAGCATCTTTCCTGTGCTGAGACCTCACGAGCGGTACCTGCAGCTGATTCCCTCTCTTGGATTCTGTGGGTTGATCTGTGCTGACACTGGCATAGGTTAGAGCAGCCAGCAGAGAAACGAGCTTTCCATTCCATTGATGCCCCAGAAGCAAGGCAAACGGGAGCAGAGTTAGACAGAGAATGTGCCCATTTACCTTCCCCCGTGGCTTATCTGCTAAAATTGCACAGCCATGATCTAGGTTGCTTCAAATCAGGACTGCCTCTATTAAAAGTAGCACTTCTGGCTAACTGAGGCTGAAATGAAGATATATACCAATTAACAGGTTTCTCTTTATTTTCATAGTGGATTTAACATGTCCTCCTGAATCCTGGCAGTCAGAGACTACTAGGTGGTTCTGATCTTAGAACCAGATATTTGCGTCGCTTCCATGTATATTTATCATATTTTAGCAAGCTGAAGTGAATGATATTTGTGAAAGGGCTTTGTGATGCCATAACTAAAAGCTATGTTCTGATTCACACTGAGGGGGGAGTTGAACCTGATTATCTTATGGGGAAAACACAATGAATGTATCAGTCCCAAAGTTTCAGCACATAGTCTGAGTAAAGCTGGAATTTTGGGAGAAGTTTCAAGAAAATCCGCGAGTTTCCAAGTTCTAATCCATCAAAAATTGGCCTCAGCTGCCTTCTGCATTTCACGATTTTTGGGCTCCTAGTTTAAAAGCTACAAAGTATCATTTGTACATAGTGAGAGTTTGGAGTTAGGGATTTTTTGTTGTTGTTAATTTTAAAAAAGGAAGGAGGATGTTGCTAATCATGGGCGAGTTCTAAGCTGTAGTTAGCCAGCTGAGAAAACATTCTGCATCAATGGAGATGTCTCCTCTGCAATCAGAGTCGCTGCTTCCCAAGATAGAGGGCCCCATCTGTAAATGTTGCCTACATTCTTTCTTCCTAGATGCATTCCTTTACATTTACCCAGATTAAAACACGTATTGTTTGCTTGCACCCAGATTACCACCCAACCCAGATCGCTCTGTATCAGTGATCTGTCCTCTTCCTTATTTACCACTCCCTCAACTTCTGTGTCATCTGCAAACTTTGTCAGTGATGATTTTATGTTTTCTCCCAGGTCATTGATAAAAATGTTAAATAGCAAAAGGCTAAGAATCGATCCCTGCAGGACCCCATTAGAAATACACCCACTTGATGATGATTCTTCATTTACAATTACATTTTGAGAGCTATTAGTTAGCCAGCTTTTAATCCATTTCATGTGTGCCACGGTCATTTTATAGAAACAAGGTGGGGGAGGTAATATCTCTTATTGGACCAACTTCTGTTGGTGAGAGAGGCATCAGAAGTTGGTCCAATAAGAGCTATTACTTCACCCGCTTGGTGTCTCTAATATCTTGGGACCGACTGGCTACAACAACACTGCAAACAACAAGGGACAATATGTTAATTTTATACCTTTCTAGTTTTTTAATCATGGCACCTAGAATAATGCCTTGCAGAAGTCTAAGTATATTACATCACCACTATTCCCTTTATCAACCAAACTTGTATTCAAAACTAGATATCAAGTTAGTCCGGATCTATTTTCCATAACCCCGAGGTGAATGACATTAATTATATTACCCTCCTTTAATTCTTTATTAATGGAATCCCTCCCGACCGTCAATTCATTATCTGGTCCAGGATCACCATCAGACTCACTGGCCTACATTTACCTGGGTCATCCTGTTTACCCTGGTAAAATATAGGCTCAACAGTAGCTTTCTTCTAGTCTTCTGGAACTTCCCCGCTGTTCCAAGACTGATTGAAAATCAATATTAATAAGCTCCTCTGTCAGCTTATTAAAATCTATTAGATTCAAATTATCTGGTGACACCTCTGACTGAAAGATAAGATGTGCCCAGTGACTTCTGTTCTCCAACGTGGGATAGGGAACCCTTTCTGAACAGATTAGAAGACTAAAAAACTGCTTTTTGTATGTGCTCTCAGGAATGTTTCTGTATCCACAACTGGGTGCATGAGGACTGGGTCTTGCTAGGCTTGCTTGGGTTGTGTCTGAGAAGAAGATTTTGATGAAGTAGTTCATTGAAGACTGGGATCTCCATGGAACTGTTCAGCTGGTTCCCAAGCAGATCGGCTGAGCTAATGGAAGAGTGTCAGGATGAGTGGGGCTGTAAGTGAAGTAACTGTGGGTTTGTCCAAAATGAAAGCTGTTAGGCAGTTCAAGACCTTTGCTTTTGCGTGGGGTGAACAGTTTAACCAAGAGCCGGATCTCTGCTGTAGCAAGAGCTCCATTCACAAAGAGCTCATTGACAAAAATGCTGGTTTTTATTAACCCTATCATTGCTATGGTGAAGGTCCTATCTAAAATAGCTGGGAAATTAATAGAAATACATGGTGCTGTGGTGTGTGTCTATTTATATGGCTCTATGCATAACAAGTGAACTCTGGGCCCCATTGAAGTCAATCTGCATTTTGCCATTGACTTCAAAGGAGACAGGATTTAACCTCATACACCTAACACACAGCCTCAAAAGCAAGGACATTAGACATTAAAGTGAGCATCAGCTTATGCCCTCTACTGCTGCACCCAGAGAGAGACATTTGGCACTAGCATAACCATTATACACCACAAAGAATGCACCACAACGGGATCCCTGCTCCAGCAGAGATGCCTCCATCCAGCAGCACCTTCCCCATCATTGTACAGAACTGTGCAGAATGGATAGTGTAAAGGAAGTGACATCCAGTCCGTTTGTGGTGGAGGTGGGTGGGTTGTATTTGGAAAGGGCATGTTGGAATGCTGACATCCCTGCTGGGGCACTGAGGAGGTTACATTTAAGGTCCCCATCCTACAAGTTGAGTCACTTCAACGAGATGCTGAGCATCTTGAACTCACACCAGCTTCAACAGTAGTCAAGGATTCCTAGCAACTTGCAGGATCAGACTTGAGATCAACACCCACACTTTGAAGATTTGACTGTACCAAGGTTAATTTTGTTTCCTTGAAGCTTTCAGGAAGCAGTTTGGTGCCAAGGAACTAAAGCAATCAACCCAGTGATGGAGGGGCCCATGAGAATGACTGAACTGTGTGAGGCTGATCCAGAACCCATGGAATTCAATGGAAAGACTCCTCATAGAATTCCATTGTCTTTGGATCATAAAATCCCCGAAGTGGGGAAGAAAGATAAGCCGTCAGGCTTCAGGACATTGAGTGTAGACGGAAGAATCTTCTATGGCCAACAACTGCCCACTTCATGGTTTTTTGAACCGTCCAGTGAATTAGCTGGTTCTGGCCTCTGTCAGAGACATGGCCCTGGACAAGATGGTCCACGGGCTGACTCACAGAGTGTAAGTCAAGAAGGGACCATTACGATCATCTTGTCTGACCTCCTGCATAGCATGGGCTGTGGAACCTCCCCTAGTCATTTCTCCGCCAGGCCCATAACTTCTGTTTGAGCTAGAGCTTATCTCTGAGAAAGATACCCCATCTTCATTAAACAATACCCACTGGTGGAGAATCCTCCACATCCCAGGTAACTTGTTCCAGTGGTTAATTACCTGGCTATTAAAAATACGTGTCTTGTTTCTAATCTGAATTTGTCTAGCTTTGGCTTCCAGCCACAGGATCTCATTATGCCTTTTTCTGCTAGATTAAAGAGCCATCAACTATTGGTCATCTCTGCCCCGTGTAGGTACTTGGTCAAGTCACCTCTTTGCCTTCTCTTGGATAAGCAAAATAGATGAGCTCCGTTAGTCTCTTGCTATACGGCAGATTTCAAAAACCTCAGGTCATTCTCCTAGCTCTCTTCTGAACCCTTTCAACCTCTCGGATCCAGTATGGCAATTCCTAACGCAAAGGGAACACACCAGTACACGTATGACTGCATGATAAAGAGAACATACATCACCTACAGAGGAAGAGAGACTGGCATGGAGGGGTACAGTGCAAAACTATTCCTGCGAGTTGAAAAGTGACCTGCCTGCAAGCGAATGATCACTCATGAAGCTGCAGGCAATGTGATTTGAGCAATGATTATGCCAAATGTGAGTTCAGAGCTTGTCTGCACGCCCTGCTTATTATGTAATCATTATTTTTAGCTGAACACCAAAATCACCAGGAAATTAAAAGGTGACAGTGGAGAGCTGTAAACCGAGGACAGTGTGGACAAGAAAATAACCCGCACTGGCCTGTGCTTTCTAGTAACTGAACTTACCCTAGCAAGATAAGTCTTTCTTCAAGATGGCTTTTCTCACCCAGAGTTTTCCAGCAAGATGGATGTCACCCCATCCCCTCGGTCAGGATCTCCTCCAGAACCCCAAAGTGCTGGTTCCCTCTGCCCCCTGTCGCCCCCACTCCTGCTTGCTAAATGCAAATTGTTCTGTCTCCTGAAATCTCCTCCCCTTGTTAGGTTGATGGCCCTGTTTGCTGCCTGTATGTAAACTGAGGTGAACCCACATTGCTTAGTTAGGACCAACCAGTTTTACCTTTTTGCCTAGGCAGAGCCGTCTGGTCCGGAACGTATAAGGTGACCAGATGTCCCAATTTTATAGGGACAGTCCCGATTTTTGGGTCTTTTTCTTATATAGGCTCCTATTACCCCCCACGTCTGTCTCTATTTTTCACATTCGCTGTCTGGTCACCCTAGGAACGTACTGCTAGTGCCATCCCTCAGGGGAATTCATAACCTTACTTATCATGTTGCTACAGACATGTCACCATGCTGTGACTGACCGGCGAGCCATTAGTTTTCAAATGATACCTCACCAGGCATGTTCTGTGCAAAGATTATTACAGTGGCCCGTAGGGTGTGATGACAGGGGTGCTTTAGTGGCTACCAAGGCCAGATCTAAGCATGGCAGTTGGGGCATTCCAGACACATTTCCCAAAGGAGTATGGGCCGGAGCAGTAGGAGTTTTTTTAATTCCCTTTAGAGAGTTTTGGATCAGGCCGTTTGTTCAGACTGCTGCAGACAGCCAGGTCATGGGGGTGGGGAGCAAGTTGAAGCTATCGCAGTCCCCCGAGGAAGAAATGACAATCTCTGAAGCTTTCTGTGCGTGTCTGCACGTTAGGAATAAAATGCAATGTGTAAATAGAAACTCCTCTCGCCATGGGCCTGATCCAAAGTCCGTTGAATGGAAAGATTCCCAGCCCCAGATCCCCAGAGTTATTTAGGTGCCTGCCTCACATTAGTTTAAATGGGGGTTATGCACCTAAATACGTCTGGGGATCTGGGCTCGGGATCAGGTCGTATGGCCAAGCCTTAAGAGCAACTAGTACATTCGTATAGTGAACCTGAGACCCTTTAACAGGCCCCGCCTTTTGGGCAGGCCTGCTTGGCCCAAGCCCTTGCTGGGCTAATGGGAGGCCCCTGAAATCACTCCTCACTTTGGAAACTTTTGGCCTGTGTGTTCAGCCAGCTGCCAAGAGCTGAGGAAATACCGTGCGCTGCTCAGGAAGTCAGCAACAGCTTCGCCTGGTGGCAGAGGAGGATGGGTTAATGTCATCATGGCAGCTGTTTAGTTGTCGCTCTTTCCCAAGAATTATTCTCCTCCCCTGCTGGCCCACCCTGATTTTACTAACGGGTTGTTTTCGCTTTCATAAGCCATTGTGCTCAAGAAGAATTAGGCTGATAAATCAGAAGAGACAGTTCTCCTAATAGAGTCACTACGTAATGGCTAGCAGCCTTTTTGTCAGCTTCGTGGATTGGCATTTGGCTGCTCATAATTGCTTCAGGGAGCAAGATGGTAAAAAGACAAATACCAGCGTAGCGGGAAGTGGTTTGAAAGCTAGAGACGGGCAGAGACGTGTCAAAAACAGAGTGGCTGTGCACCGAGAAATCTAATCAAAGCATTCATTATGCCCCTCCCCCTCCAGCCCTCCACTGCTATATTGTAATTGACTGACAAGGGTACGTCTGCCAGTGACAACATGAAGCCCACAGAGTAACAGATGCCATTTGGGAGGCTGTGTTGCCTAGTGGCTACAGTACCATGTTGGGCCTCTGGAGACCTGGATTCTATTCCCAGCTCTGCCACTGTGCCTCAGTTTCCCCATCTGTATAATGGGGATAATGACACTGACCTCATTTGTAAAGCGCTTTGAAATCCACTGGCAAAAAGCACTAGATAAGAGGTAGGTATTGTTATGAGTCAGCCCTGTGATATCATTCGTTTTCTAACTGTTTATTGACTGGGTCAGGGACTGGGGGTTTTGGGTCCATGGTTGCACAGTGTCTAGCCTCTCATTCTTTGCTGCTGCTGCTAGGTGCTCGGGCAGTACAAATAATAAATAATAGTATGATCATCATTAGACTTGGAAGGATTCAATTTTTATTGGTAAATGTTAATTTCACCATACCCAAGCCAACCAAAAAATATTTCCATTGCTAATAATTGAAATGTACACACAGGCACAGTAATAAAAATGCTGTTTGAGAGTTTGATTGAAGGAGATTTTCTTTGTAGATTTTGACATATGATGATGACAATCTGTGTTTTAACAGTTACAAAGTTTTCACTTTTTGAATCTCAGCATCTCTTGTCACTGAATAATTGTCTGATCCCCAAGTAATTTCCCACAACTGTGACCATTTAAACAGATAAAAAATAGAAAAAAATGCTTAAAAATAACCATCGATACTGTCAAAATTGAATTCTGCTCAGCCTACTAATAAATGTACTTTAAAAATTCTGCATGTGAGGCCAGCCCATGCACTGCACCATTTCATATCCAGGGTTCCTAGGAGTAAGGTAATTTTAAAATACAAACTACTGGTTGCAAGTATCAGAGGGGTAGCCTGCATGCGACGAAGTGGGTATTCACCCACGAAAGCTCATGCTCCAGTATGTCTGTTAGTCTATAAGGTGCCACAGGACTCTTTGCTGCTGAAACTAATGGTTGACTGGGGTCACACCCAGCAGAGCGCTTAAACATGTGTAATGTTAAGCACACGAGTAATGCCACTGCGGTCAATGAGGCAAAGTCCCACATCCTCACCGGTCTCTAGGAGCCTACTCCCATGGCTTTGAGGATCTGGGCCTTCATGTGTCTCTGGCATGGGTTGGACGGGTAGGACTCCGAACAGGGAAAGGCTGCTGTTGAGACATTGTCGTCTTGGTTTTCATTACTGCAATTCCATTTGCTAACAATCAAAGGAGCACTTTTCAACCTTGCAGCTTCCCATCCAGCGTCCTTGTCAGGTAGCTTTCTAGGGCAGATGGAAGAATTCAATGGACTGGTTTCAGTGGGATGATTCCCATCAGCTTTGGACTGTGCCTCTGAGCCATCGAGTCAGCTAGGGAAAAAGACATCCGAGCATACTCAGTGCCTTCCCTGCCGCTGTCAGAGATGGGGATTGAGGTGAGGGTCATCCTATAGGTTCCTAGGGCTGAGGATCAAGCAGCTAAATACAGTGTTATGCAGCCAAACCAAGGGAGAAGCACCAGTATGACCCCAGTTCCGCAAAGCACCTACTCACAGGAGCAATAACCTTGCCAGTTAATGGGAGCACCCAAAGCCTCCAGCTGCAAACCCGCTGTCCCACAGCAGCACAGCTCTGGCATTTGTCCCCAAGCCGTGTGGAGTGACTGTCTGCAGCAGCTTTAGCCAAGTTGGTGAGAACATTTGGCTGACAGCGAGCGTGTGAAGCAAGAAGTGCGTCAGCCACTTGGAGGCCATCTGAGAGGAGCCAGTTGTGATTTGCACATTTCGGTAGACCTTTGGGTTCCCAGCTCTTAAACTGCTCCTCGGACATCACATGTGGAAATGGAGAAATGACCTCAGGGCGCGTCCCATGAAATGTTCCATTTGATGCCTACAAATCCTTCCCCCCGCCCCCAATACCTTACATGTCCCCAGCGTGGACATTTATTGTGGAACAGTACAACTCACTCATAAGAGAGATGGGGGCAGTGTAACTGCTTTCTATTGTACCCACTAATTATGGTAATCATTTGCCAGTAATAAATATATGCTGGTGGTTGGCACAACAGTGGTACGGTAATGAGAACGTTTAGAGCTGCTTTGCCCTGCTTTGTTAAGGTCGAGGCCAAAGTGAAAGCCAAAAGAGGCCCCTTTGAAAATGAGATTTGATCTCCTAAATTAGTTAGGTCTTGTGATGTGACCACAGCAGCACCCAGATAGGCCCAGATTTTGCAAGGTATCAGCTTCTGAGTGGAACTTAATGGAGTTACTGATTTATGAATCATAAGATTCGTCTCCGTAGTTTAGGAGTGTGTCCACTTCATTTTCAGGGTCAATAAATACAGTTTTTGTCGGTTTATCTTTCAGACGAACAAAGCAGTGGCCAAGGGAGACTTCCACCAAGCAAGCTCCAGCTCCCGGCGAGCACTCTTCTTGGCCGTGCTGTCAATCACGATTGGAACTGGCATCTATGTGGGGGTTGCCGTGGCGCTGATCGCTTACTTGTCCAAGAACAACCACTTGTGAGGCTCAGGAGAGAGGAAGAACCACCTGTGCAGCTCTCAGCAGTGCAGAAAACCACAGCAGCTTGCACGCCCATGTGACATGCATGCTGGTGCTGGATACTGGAAAGACAGGAAAATGGGTTGATGGTTTATGGTGCGCACATCCTGCATCTTTTCATCCTCCAACTCTTCTTTGTTTTATGCAATACTGTGCTCCTACTGGTGAACTAGAACTTTGTCCCCGCCGCTGGTTTGCCCCAGCTTGCTAGTTAATACGCTGCACTGAACTCTGCAGGAGCACCCTCAGCTACTGGTTCTTAGAGGAGCGAGTCCTGAAACGGAAGATAGGACGCATTTGCTGAAGGGTGAGCTAGAGGCCTCAGCATAGAGTGTTGCCTAATCTTCTTGCATTCAGTAGGCTACCGTAAGAGGAAAAAAGAGAAAATGATTTTCCTGTCCTGCTCTTGGTTCATTTTAAAATGAAACTAATAGGATGGGGCCATGCCTAGCGACAGCTAAGCACGAACATGCTCAGTGCACGGAACGTGATGTTAGTCTAGCATGGGATCTGTTGTAAAATTAATCCTTCACGGCAGTCATGCTGCGTGAGTGATGCTCCTGAGCCACGTAAGGCAGTCAGGCAGCCTCCGCCTCCCTCAGGGGACTATGCAGCAGCTAAATACGAGCAACCCTCGGCAATGTGTCCTGGGCAAGCGGGGAACTAACAAAGGGAAGGACCACTGTGTAGCCCACCCCGGGGCAGACTCGGACACAGAACAGCAGAGTCCAACATCCTGGCACCCCAGCTCATTCCTAGAAATCTTGCCCAGCTGCCCCCGCTAGAGAACTGAAGTGGTGCACTGTGAAGGAACTAAGCGTTGTTCTCATTTCACTGGGCACAATAACAGGCTTATTTGCTTTCTGACACCTCCACCACCACCTTTTCTTTTTCAAATCTAGCATTTCTTTCAAGGGAGTTGGTTGACCGGAGAGCTGTATGTATATAATAATGTTGAAACATTGATCATTGCAAATGGCTGTTTTAATATTCATTCATTTGGGTTCTGTCAGCACCACTTATTTATCGAAGAAGGCCACTGAGGATCACTTGTTCCAATTCTGTATTTCATGTCTAGTTTCTCCCTTTGGTTTGGGATTGTGTGTTGGGGGGAAGGGCGCTGGGAGGGGTACAAACACGTCCAGAACTAGTTTTCGGCTAGTTATACAGTTCAGTAAACCACACTGCACACAGCCGTAGGGCAAGCGGTGGAGCTTTCTTCGGACAGCTGCAGCTACCAGTGATGTACAGGGCTAGCAGCCCAGGCTCTGTCAGCCTGAGTTCATGCAGCCAGGGAAGAGGACCTGCTTCTGCACTGTAGACGGTGAAGGCCATGATAATGCTCCCCCTGCGTCAGAACTGAGGCGTAAAGCAATATCTTCCACTGCTGAAGCCCAGGGCTGGATTAAGGCAGTTAAACACCAGCGGCTGGCCTGTGTCAGCTGACTTGGGCTCTCAGGGCTCAGGCTGTGGGGCTGTAAAATGGCCCTGTAGATATCTGGGCTGGCCTTGGCCCGGGGCCCAGGCTCTAGCCTGAGTCAAATGTCCAGGGTTTAACTGCACTATAGACATACCCAAGATAGGCCGATGGCAGAGACCTGTAGCCCCACCTCCCCAGTTGGAGTGGCAGGAGCCCCTCCTCTCAAATCAGGGACTTGCCATTCCCTTCTTGCAGGAGTAGCAGCAGGGGCCACTGAAAGGGGGTGCACCCTAATATTTGCCCCAGCAAGCAGGGGCTTTCTGCTTAACTGGGGGCACCTGGATAGCTGCTTTCTGCCCCTTCCATCCACACACAGGGCCCCCTGCTGGGGTGGTGTTGGCCTGGCTCCCGAGATCAGTGTTAAATGCACTATTGAGATTCATGCTACAATTCACACCTCTCCAAGCTTTAGTTTCAGGCTGCCTGCAGACTCAGGCAGATGGCACTCCATCAGTTACACTTGGGTCACATTTTTAAATTGCTTTTCACAACCACGAACACTAGAAAGGGTCACTTTAAAAAATAAATGCTGATAATCTTTTATAATCACCTGACTCCAGGATCTGGGGCCATAGAATACATGCCCCTTAATACGGCCCTGTTGGAACCACAAGCAGTTTGTTTCAGTGCAGGTTATGAGCATCTGGTCTTGGCTCATGAAAGACATTTTTCTGATCAGATGTTCTCATATGACAAGTAAGAAAGCAAAGGTTGCCATGAAGTCAAGCCTAGAACTGCAGCTTGTATATTTAAGTTAAAAAAAAAAAGTTGACAATAGAGAGAGTGCTTGATTCCACTGAGAGAGCTGGAAGAAAAACAACCGTGAGATTGCAAGCTAAGTGCACAGCCGTTTAGTCTACAGCTGCATTACACCCTGACCACATGGATTTTTCTAGTCTGAGCTCCCCCCACACACACACACACTCTCTCTCACACACACACTTACTTGTAGGAGCAAAACCGTAACAGCACCACCCCCAGGTTTGGCCCCTCTTGGCCAGGAAGGGTCATTAGCAAGGGCAGCCTCAGAGGAGAAGGAGCTGAAAGCTGAAGTGGGCTCTAGTGAGATGTGGAGTATACCTGGCTAAGCTACCAGTGTTACAGCGCTAAAGCACAGGGTTGCCCCCCTCCCCCCACAGCAAGCGCAAATCGGAGGGGGTGGCACATGCCCCCAGCGCAGAGCCCCGGCTCTGGCCTCAAGTTCAGCTCAGCATTCCTAGCACTGGCCCACCTTACTCAGGGCCCCGCCTGCCACACCAGCTCGGCGCACCCTGACACTGGGGACGTTCAGCTCGGGAGGGCAATTTTTGAACCACCAGGTGATGGATTTTTCAGCTGTGTGGCTCCTTGGTTCCCCTGGGGTTTGGCTTCGGCGTCAGCCTGGGTTATAAAGCCTGTCACTGACATTTTACACGCAGGCAGAGATGGGGGGCAATGCCTCCCTGCCCCCCCAAACTGTACAGCAGGTCCAGCCCAGGCAGCAGAACCCCCTTTCTGCAGTGGGGCTGCAGCCACTTCACCCATAGACTCCACACCCCTCCCCCACATCCCTGTCCCTTGCCCAGCAGCTGCAGCTAATTCAGTGCAAGCTGAGCTCCCACGTCCTGGGCAGTGAGTCCTTCAGAGCCAGTGCCCCCTCGGCTTCCCAGGGGCCCCCACAAGGGGCCTGCCACCCCTGGGATGGACCGGAGCAGCAGAGACGCTCCGGTGCTGACCACAAGAAGAGAGGTGAGGCATGAGGGACTGGGGAAGTGTCACCCTAGTGATGATGACATCATCTGTGGAGGGGGGGGCTATAGAGCGAGCCTCTCACACACACACCCCCGACACTGTGGGGCGAGGGAGGGGGGAGCATTATTCCAGCTAGCGGGGGGGGTCATCTCTAGGTTATGGGGGGAAATCCTAGTTGTGGGGGTGGGGTCACACATTGATGGCCAAAGTGGGAGAGGGAGGGGTCTGTTGGTCCCTCCTGGGGTGGGAGGAGGTGGTGTCCTCAGGGGAATCCTCACGGGGGGCGGGTGATACGTGTGTGTCACAGAGAAAGTCTGTCAGTCCCTCCCCTGGGAGGAGTGGGAGCATGGGGAGGGGGGGATCTGTGTATCACTGGGATAGAGGCTCCTTGCCCCAAGAATCACAGTGACATTCAGATTACTCCTGAGCCCAAAGGACCAGTCCCTTAGCCCTGGTCAATTGCACGTTTGGTCTCACACCAAACACAATGCTTCAAGCCAGTCCTATTGCAAGCTGAAGATTTACTGAAAGGGAAATTTGAGAGTTATTTACTGGGTTAGAGCAAGGAAACAGTCACACGGATGAGTTACAGTCCTCGGATTCAAAAGGGAGTATCAGCTTCTATAATCAGCAAGCGCTATTTGATCTTTAGGGCTAACCCAGGCTAAGCAGCTGAGGATCTCTTGCTTATGCATAGAAACACCTTACCGTCCCACTGCACCTGCCCCCACACACAATCCAAGAGGTCTAGACATGCTTAGTTCGTTTCATCTGGGGTTTTTAATCCCCCTCCTACCACGTGCTCTGAGCTGCAAAGTGAGTTGATGGAAGGTGTGCACTTCCCTGCCTCTCCGTCACAGGGAGGGGCGCAGAACAGCAGTAAGAGTCTTTTTGTTGCTGGGTTATCAATCCAGATATAAGGATTTTCCAGATGTAAGATCCACCCAGAGCCGGTCTGGTATCGAAGGGTCTCCAATTTCGGCAGCACTCTGCACTAATTAACAACTCTTTTCTGTGCGGGTGATTCATACCATCCCAGAGGCTCTCAGTACCTGCTCAGCTCTTACACAGTCGAATGGGCCACAGCTATTGCAAGTCAGATTAACGCAGACAACACTAAACAAGCATTCAGAGTCCAGCTGCTACTCACTTCCTATCATTCTGATACCCATCCTAGCACTATGAACCCTTAGGTGAGCCGGAGAGATGCCAGCTGTGCCTCTGTCTGTGTCCAGCTGGGACCTAGGGACCTTGCTGGAGCTGGCCCTTGGTCTGCCAGCATCACAAAGGCAATGGAAGGAGGTCTGCTCAAACAGCAGGGGTACGTGAAAGACACCACAGGACAGGGCATCTGCAGGATCTCAAAGCGCAAGCCCCTACCGTTTGAGCAAGAAAACCAGCCCTTAGCATTCATCCCCCTAGATACTAAGCCTGCTACCAGTGGGGCAAAACCATAGTGTGTTAGCCTGGGTCACACATGCAGAGAATGATTTGTGAATAGCTTCATGACTCATTGTCATTGTGGCAAGAGACTCCTTTATCACCGATGGGGGTCAGATTAGTCATTCTGTAACTACCAGAGCCACTGCTGGTAACTTTATAGGAATATTCATGAGCCCTTGAAGATCCACAAAACTGTAGCCTGAATGATTAGCTGAAAATTCATACCCAACATGCCCTCTTCTTTGTTTGCTTTCTGCCACTCCGTATTAGGCTTCTGTTTAAGAAATGCCCAATAATGAATAATGAACAGCAAACAATCAAAGTGAGGCTGTTACCACCAACACGAATTCTGAACACCAAGTTCAGACTAGCCAGCACATACTGAACAAATAGCAGCAACATAAAAACAAAGTGGGGCTGCTGTGCAAATTGGAAAGCTCCTCGCTTGCCTGCAATAGAGCTAGGACCATTTACAGGCGCTAAGGATCAGCTCCATCGTGGACATGAGCTGCACTGAACAGTCTTTACCTGTGTGATGATGCGGCAAAGTGGAGCAGCGTGATTGCTCTCTCCATAGTACCAGCTGTTCCTAAAATTCATTGCATATGTTCACCACCAAGCAAAAGCATCAAATGCCCTGTCACTGTATCCTTCCCCTGGGTGCCTATCTAGCTAGGGCCACTGCAAACAGCGCACTCACTGAGAGATTCACAGATCGCCTGCTACGGAAAAATATTGATAGCCCCTGAGTCAGCCAATTTGCCTTCAGGTACCAGTGATCTGCCCATGACTCCACCCCCAGCAACGACTGTCCCAGTGATTGTCCCAGGACTGTCACTCCTGCTCACCGCATACTGGTGAGCAGGAATGCAGCTTTTGGCTTGCCATGTGGCTTAAACAATGCCATTTCATTCCCCAGCCGTGAGACGGAGCTAACGCTAATCCACTCTAGAACTGCATTGAGAGTAGAGCTGGGTGACATTCTTTTGGACAAATAGTTTATTTGCAGGCCAAAACTATTCACAAACTTGACACAAATGGTTTCAGCCATTTCCAAGCCAGTCGGGGGTGGGGGGAGGGGTAGAAGATGGTGGTGCCACTGATGTCCCATGTCCCGTCCCACCCCACAAGTTTATAACATTTAGCTCAGTGGTTAAGGTGCCCCCTTGGGGTATGGAAGACCCTGAATCACCTCCCTGCTCCGGACCAAGGCCAAGCAGACTTTGTCAATTAACCAACAACTCCAAAACATTTCATAGTTGGTTTGACCCAAACTAACATTTTCCTTCAACTTCCTGCAAACAAACAAAACCTCGTTTCTTGCCCCAGCTCTAGCTAAGAGAGAGCCTGGATTCATTAATACGTGTAAAGTACAGTGAGGAACTCAGTGGGCCTTGCTTAAAATGCAAGCCACCTAAGCAGCAGAAAAAAAAATTTCTCTCTGGCTACTTTTAAAACCAACCCCTTTCTCTCTGCTAAAAGCCCCTAGCAGAGAAAAGAAAAATATAATACTCCTACTGGCTTCTGGATTCTTATCTTTCCCACGTCGCTGCCACTCATATCATAGCTTCCTACTCAGATTTGAACCTTAGCGTTCATAACCTGAGAAGCTAGCATGAACCCCTCTAAGCTTAATTACCAGCTTAGATTTGATCTCGCTGCCACCAGCCAAAAATTCCAGGGTTTTGGCTCCGCTCTGGGTCTCTGCTGTGGCGAGTCTTTTGGCGCTACAATACCCTTGAACTACTTGAGGGAGGAACCCTTGCAATGAAACGTAACCTCAGTATAGACGCCCCAGAGAGGAATCTGATGGTCCTGGGAGATAGACGGGGACAGGGAAGTGGAAGGGAAATAACCCACTTCCTACCACCCTACTCTCTCCACCAGAATTTCCTCTTGGGCTAACCTGAGAGTTACTGATGCAACCTCTTTAATCTAAATACCAAGAAGCATGTCTCCTCTCTTCCACAAAGAGCAACCGAAATACCAGGAAGCAGAAAAGAATCTCTTCTCTCTCCCCTTTGTCTTCTCCCTCCCACAAATTCCCGTGTTGCAGGATTCACCCTCCGTAGATCTACCACAAAGAGAATTTCCCTCCCCTTCGGTTCCTTAGCTTACCCAAAGAGAAAAAAACTCAACAAGTTCTTAAAAAAGAAAACTTTTATATAAAAAAGAAAGAAAAAAGACATAAAAATATTTTCTGTATCAAGGTTGACAATAATACAGGTTCAATTGCTTAAAAGAAAAATGAATAAACAGCCTTATCCAAAAAGAGATACAATTTAAACATTCCAGCAACTACACACATGTAAATACAAAAAAACAATAACAGCCTATTGTTTTCTACATTTGTACTTACAACTTGGAAACTGAAGATTAGAAACTTGAAGATAGAAAAAATCCCCTCTCATAGCTGAGAGCCAGACAAAGACACAGAAACAAAACATTCCCTCCCTCAGCTTTGAAAAATCCAGTTTCCTGATTGGTCCTCTGGTCAGGTGTTTGGTTCCCTTTGTTAACCCTTTACAGGTGAAAGAAACATTAACCCTTAGCTATCTGTTTATGACACAAACAAAACCTCGTTTCTTGCCCCAGATCTAGCTAAGAGGGAGCCTGGATTCATTAATACGTGTAAAGTACAGTGAGGAACTCAGTGGAAGACGCTGCTGCACAAGTGCCAAGTTCTGCTACTCTGTGCAGACATGGCTAGCACCTGTACATGGTCCACACCACAGAGAGAAACCGGGAGTGGGCACAATTATGAGTCATTCACAAAACCAGGGTTTTCCAGTTCTAGTGCCAAGACACCAAGATCCCTTATTGTCATCAGCTTCCCCATCTCCCCCCATCTTGCACCATCCTCCCCCAAATATGGGTACCCAGGGAACACCCAGGTCATATGGCATAGCTGCGAAGTCCTTCCTGGCCTACATAGCTACGCCTCCTGAAATGGCCCCTTGCTTTCCCCTCTGACCCCACCTGCCTTGCTGCCGCTCAGCTGCATCGGCTAGCCCTGTGGAGCTGAGCGCTGCTCCTCCGCCTTCATCTTGTGCTGCTTTTACCTCCTTTCGCCAGAAGCTCTGCAGGCTCTGCCCAGTTTTGTTCCTGGCGCTTTGTCCGCTGACACGTTTCTGTCCCACCAGCCGTCTCCTCCTGCCACCGGGAATGCCTGGAGGTGGAAGGCAGTTGGCTGTGCCTCCCCGATCATTGTTACCAGCAGCATGCGAGTCTTCCAGAGTTCAGGGCTCAGCCACTGTAAGGCCAGAAGGGGCCACTGTGATCACCAAGTCTGCTCTCCTGCCTTGCACCGCCCTGAATTAAATCCTGTTTGACCCAGGGAAGAGCTGTTCTTGGAACAGAACCTCGCATAACAGGGCAGGTGGGAGGGTCATTGACTTGTCTCCTGATTTGCTGCGTTTGGACGGGATGCAGCATCTGCTCCCAGAGCCTGGCCCAGGCAGGGGCTCTGCAGGATGCCCCAACTGTGTCTCTCACTAGGTTGTGTTGTATGCTGCCATTCAGGCCGACATCCTGCTCAGCCTGCAGAGGGGTGGCATACGGGAACAGCACTGACCTCTACTGTTCTTCTCTCTGAGTGTCTGGGTCTCCGTCTGGCGGCCCTGGGGAAGGACACAGGCCCAGTTCTCCCCTGTTCTGCACTGAGCGTGCTCATTTACCCCTGTGCAGAGCTCTGCCTTCCTCTCAGTGCCCTGCAGGAGCAAGCCAGGTCAAAGGAAGCAAGGCCCACGGTGCTCCACCCTCAGAGCTGTTCAGACTGGCGTAAGGAGATACGCAATGTCTGCACCCTACTCCTCTAGCCTGCCTCAAGGAAGCCCTCTTTGCAAAGGCATTTCACGTTTGGGGTACCCCATTCTCCATCCTGCCTGCACTTTAGCCAGTAAGAGTTCTCCTGTAGCTTGGGTACACCCAGCGAGGGAATGACACCAGGTCATGCTCACAGTAACTATGGTAGCTTGGCCTCTGTAGCACCTCTCCCTTCCCCATTGATGTAAAATACTCACTTCGCTTCATCTGGGTGGTACAAGCCACCTAAAAACCAGTGCGCTCGGCATCAGAACAGTTGGACCCAGACCAGTCATGAGGCTTCAGGAAAACAGAATCGATGTCTAACCAGTGACCGGCTGCAATAATAACCCAGAGTTCCCACAATGAGTGACTACGAACCCGTCTATGCCAGCATGGGAATGCCCAAATTGACTCTTGTAATGTAAAGTCCCATCAAAGGGTCATGCTACAAGCCAGGTCGTCTGCTTTCTCAATTGGCTGATTGCATCTTCTTCCTTGGACGCATCAGAGATGCGCCATTGGCCGGGGAGGGCCAGGGCTGTGAGGTGGTGCTGAGCATTCTCTCTCTCCAGTGCTGGGCTGGCTGGTGCTTGCTCCTATGTTCAGGCCTGTACCAATTACCACATGCAGGGCTGGGAAGGAATTTCCCCCAGCTCAGATTGGCAGTGACACTGGTGGGTTTTTGCTGTCCTCTGCAGCAGGGGGTGCAGGTCACTTGCAGGGGTTATCAGGGTCTCTCCTACTTCAGCATTTCCCTGCCGGCCTCAAGCACAGGCCTGTTTTCTGCCTGTGGCCCATACCAGTCTCATCTCCGGGGGGCTGTAAGACTTCGGGCTGGGTGCGTTTAGCATATAGGCAGAAGTGGCCTGTGATATACAGGAGATCAGGCAGGATGACCTACTGGTCCCTTCTTGGCTAGGACCACAGCAGCCTCTAGGCCATCTGGAGCGAAGACGTGTGCTTCCCCAAGTCTAGTTTTGGAGAGAGGCTGATGTTTGGCCCTGTTCTGATTTCATGATTAACCAGTTGGTCCAGCCCTGTTGTCTGTGTGCTGAACACGTTGCAGACTGGGACGTTGCTGTCCATATAGAAATGCAAACGCATTTCTCATCAGACGCCCTGCAGATGAGGAAGTGAGGCCAGCAGAGATTAAAGTGGAAGCTGGGAGGAAAACGAGGCCGCTGGCTATTTGTGAATTTGGTTTCTTTAACTCTTCCAGAGGCGTTTAGGCTCAGCTCCTCAAAACTAACTAGGTGCCGACCTCCCCTTTGGGTTCAGTGGGAGTTAGGCACCTACATATCTGAGAAGACCTGGGCCCCAGCTTTGCAGTGACTGGCACCACTGTTACCATGGTAGTGTCCCCAGGTTATTAAGGAGGCGCAAAAAAACGAGAGTGGAAGCTGGATCTGTGCTACAAAGGCAGCATCGCTCTTCAGCAGCCATCTGGGAAGTCAGCAGTTTGCGTGCTTCATGCCTTGCTTCTGGTTGTTTAGTCTGGCCTCTGACTGCTCTGAGCAGAGCTTCTGCAAGCAAGTCACACTCCAGACTTCCCAGGGAGAATTGGGGAATTTATCTTCGATTGACAGAGCAGTAAACAATGCTCTAAGCTACCAAGGTCTCTATTCTAAGACACTGAGAATCAATGAAAGTAGCTCAGTGGTTATGAAATCCTATCAACCAGTAGCTGTAATGTGTAATTAGTCTCTGAACTGACTGTGTTATTTGCTCAGAGTCCATCTAAGCAAAGCATCTCTGTTCCCTCAAGTGCTGAGACTTTTTGTGCCAAGGTCATTAGTAAAAATATTGAATCAGATTGGCCCCAAGACTGATTCTTGAGGAACTCCACTAGTAACCCTCCTCCAGTCCGATAATTCATCTTTCAGCACAACACGTTGTCTTCTCCCCTTTAGCCAGTTCCTTATCCACATTCTCATATTTCACTAATTATTTCCCACGGGGTATCCTGTCAAATGCTTTACTAAAGTCCAAGCATGTTAGGTCTATTGCACTTTCCTTATCTAAAAAGATCAGTTATTTCTCAAAGAAGAAAAGCAGGTTAGTCTGGCCTGATCTACCTTTGGTAAATCCATGCTGCATTATATGCACTTTACTGGCCACTTAATTTAATTTAATTATTCTTTCCATCACAATTTGTTCTAAAGCCTTGCGTGTTTCTGAGGTCACACTAACAGGTCTGTAATTGTCTGGATCACTTTATTTTTCTTTCTTAAATGCAGGTACAATGTTAGCTATTCTCCAGCCATAGGGGAATACCCCCAAACAGATTTATTAAAAATCCTTGCTACTAGCAATCTCATGTGCCAGTTCTTTCAGTATTCCGGAAGGGAAATGAGCCGGTCCCCCCGATTTGAGTGCACTGAGCTCTTTAAAGTGGTTCTTCCACCTCAGATGTGGTAATTTCCATTTCTAGACACTCATTTCATCAGCTGTCCTGCCTTCATGCCCATCCTCCATATTATCATCATGACTGGTTTTGGGCCATACCTAGATTATCTTTAACCTCCTGCCAATCCCCACTGCATAGTGGCCCAACCGCATCCTTCTCTATTCTCTGTTTGGTTTTTATAATAAAAAAACCTTATTTAATTTAATGGCCTTGGCAAGAGCTTGACTTTTACCAACTCTCACTTTATTCCTACATTTTCTAACTTCCATGATGTAGCTTCCTTTGCTGATCCATTTTTTCATTCCCTCTCTGCTTACTCCTAATAAACTTTTTGCAGTGCTTATTCATCCAGCTGGGTCTGGGGCCTTTCCCCACAGGTTTTTGCTCCTTGCTTGGGATGCACGTTTGAGATCGTTTTTGTATAGTTGATTTGAAGAAATGCCAAGCATCCTCCAAATTTAAGCCCCCCAGCTCTTCTGGCCAGTTGACTTCTTTAATTAATTACCTTAATTTCCCCAAGTCTGCCCTTTTGACATTAAAAAAACACAGCTGATGGCCTGGTTTGGATAGTCCTTCCATTTAATTCAAACTGATCACTTGAGCCAAGATTATTTATTTCCTGTCACCAGCTCCTCTGTGATGTCTTCAGTACTTACCAAAACCAAATCTAAAATTGCATCACCTCTTTTTAGTTCAGTGACAGTTTGCTGAAGAAAACAGTCATCTATCACCTCCAGAAACAACTGGGTTCTACCAGTATGAGTAGCATTTATTCTCCACTCTGTACCCCATTATCACAATTCCCAATAGTACTTCTCGCTAATAATATTCAAGAGATCTCTATCCAGATCTGAGTCTAACTGGGGGGTCTATTGCATACCACAACTCTAGCCCAACAGAATCTTTTATAATCCTTCCCCACAGTGATTTTGACCCAGACAGTCTGTTTTGTCGATACCATCGCTTATTTCTTCAGTTTACTGCTTCACTGATATACAACTCTACACCGCCACCTTACATTGATTCCTCTCTCTCCTAAACAGCACATCCCTTCAGTACCTGTAGTCCAGGTGAGTGCTATTCCACCACGGTTCTGTAATTCCCGATGCTATCCGCCCTGACCGCCTGCACCAGTAGTTCCATTCCATTGCCCAGACCTCTTGCGTTCGTGTACTATCATTTCAGTGATTCCTCTCAGACTGCACCCAGTTATCTAGCTGGATTACATATAGTCCTTTCACTAACTGTAACACCTACCTGACTGCTACTCCAGCCAACATTTGTACTTCCTTTCTCCTTGCTGGCCATACTCTTACCTTGTGATGTTCCATTATCCATGACCGGATCTCCAGTTAGCTGATTTTCCTGCTCCTGTGAACTCAGGCCAGGCATGGAGATCTCACAAGTCTCTGCCAAACTTCTCCCCTCATCTCCTAGTTTAAAGCCCTTCTTAGCAATCATGCCAGCCTTGTTCTCAGAAGACTGGTACCTCGGCCCATCAGTCGAGAACAGCCTTCTTTCTACAGATGCCTCCCAATGGCCAATCTTCCAAAACCTTCTCCATAGCACCAGTCCTTGAGCCACCTGTTGCTCTTCATTATCTGGTCACTCCTTCCTCCTCTTTCTCTAGGAATGGAAGTACTCTGCCAAATATCATCTGAGCTTCCACTTCCTTAAATCTCTTGCCCAGCCAAGCAGTTGTCCTGGATCCATTCTAATGGGAATCTAGCAGTGTCATTTGTCCTGACATGCAGCACCACTAGCTGGTCTGTTCCTCTGCCTTGTGCTCATGGTCACATCCTGCCATAGACACTTCTCCTCTGCTGGCAATCCCCCTCCAAGTCCTTTTGCTGGACTGGTGTCTGCCAATCTTGAGCTGGACAGCTCAAGATTGGCAGCAAAGGACCTTCTCTCTCTTCTCCTGTATTATACCTTAAATCCCCCTTTGAATTCATCATAGTCTCCAGCTGCGTCTCAGATCCTTGGTTCTTCTCTGCTGTGAGTGCTACCAGACGACTTTTCATGTGTAAGTAGCTTCCAGCAGATACCCACTGAAGGATGACGTGTCTCCCGCAACTTCTGCATCCCACCAGATTCTTTGTCTCCTTTCCTTCTCAGGACGCTCCTAGTGCTGCCTCAGTCACCATCAGTCTCTCCTCTTCCGAGACGCTCCTAGGAAAAAAAAACGGGGGGAAAATTCTCCTTCTTCCCCCCAACTTACAAAGACCCAGAGAAACTGCTGCTAGCTGGTCATGGCTCCAACAATGGCTAGCGACTGGCTTTTAAATCCACCCAAACAAGGTCAGCACCGTCCCCTCGTTAGGGCACACAACAGGAACAAATCACTGTCCCTTCAGAACACAAACTCCCCACTCCTTTCAGGCCAGACTCCCAGAAATGCTGCTGCTAGCTGCCTGCTGCTCCATTAGAAGGGTGCTTTTGCATACGGTATTTCTGGTGAGCTGTTCATGCCGTACCATGGGATGCTATTGCAAAGGCAGCTGCATGTTTCCTGGAGCTGTGCTCTGCCTTTCCAATCCATGCTCCTTTCATAGCAGCACTAGCTTTAGCTGTCGTTGTCTCAGAGAACTGGCTGCTACCATAGCCTGGAAATGGGGAGAAGCAGATGTCAGCAGTGCTATAGTTCAAAGTAACAACAATGTGTCCATCATATTTAAGGATTTTGAACCGCCTGTCTCTCTTGGTTTCTATATGCTGTAGCGTTGAGATGGAACCACCTACCCTTCCCTTGCAGGATCTGGACGTCTCCAAGGACTAAAGCACAGGGGCTGGATTCAGTCTTTCAGGAGGATATTTTCTGACCACTCTAAGGGTAGCCTGGACTACAAAGCAGGGGGCTGTTGCTGCTCTGGGACTAATTAGTCAGTGACACTTTCCCAAGCTTCTGCTGCTCGGAGCTTCAATTATACATTGGCACAGCAACTGCACAGCCTGGTATGGAAGGGTTTATTGCAGCGAACAGGCTGCATGGAAGTGTAAACCATGGCCACAGAGACCAAATACGGAGCTGTTTCCTCTGCAATAGGAAATATATTCAGAATGTGGCCAAAAATTGTCCCTGGCGCTCACATTACCAGTGCATTCCATGGGAACATGCTGCATTGAGCTAGCCCAAAGTTGCCAACATGTCTGCAGAGAAAGAGAACGGGACCATGTTTTTAGAAACTACAACCAAAGGAAAAAAGGATAAAAACAGAACCCTTAGCAAATGGAAACTAAAACATACCATGCAACAATCAATTAGCCCAGGATGTCTTTAATATTCATCTGGGTCCAAGCAATCAGTGGCAGAGAGGTACCTCTCTGAGCAAAAGCTGCCATGGGATGGAAGAGGAAAGGCTAGAGATTAAGAAAAGAGGCTTATATCTGCAGTCTACCTTGATGGTATTCGGAACCACAGGGCTGTGTATGCACCCAAAAATCACCGAATAACATCGCGGCCACACTGTTCTGGATGAATTTTCAGCCAGCTGAAGTGGCCACAAATGGAACATCTCTGAAAGCAGATCTCCTGAGCTTGTTGGAAGACAAGGCATCTGAAGTGGTTGTTACTAGTTCTGTGTATTACTGTAGCACTGCCACTGTGGCTTACCTTACCCTTGTTGGGATGGAGCCTCAGTTTCCCCTCAGCGGTTGGTTAGTTTAGCCGACTGGCTAAGCCAATAAAATTTCTCCTCTTCTGGCCCAATAAAGCACAACCAAAATATATTAAATTTAGGAAGAAATGAGGTTGTTTCCTATCATTTTATTCAGTTTTTTTTCACAAGATTCGTGGGGGGTTGATAAAGACTTAAAACAATTATTGTGGGCAGGGGGAAAGCCCTTCATGTTTCTTCCTCCCCCACACAAACATTTTCCTACCAAACCAAAATTTTTACCACAAACAAACCCTTCCTCTGCCATTTTCCCTGGGTCACCAGCGCAGCCTGGTCTGCCCACGCCCAGCTCTCCATCCACAAGAGATCATGTAAGATCCAAAAAGTAAACAACAGCTTTTCCCATGTGTCCCCGAGGTTCCCAGCCCCGCACTGCAGCCAGGGCAAAGGCCCCAGCGTGTTGCCAACTCTCCTCATTTTATCCCAAGTGTTGCAATGTCTGGAGCATTTGGAAGCCTCAGCTCCTAGAGTCAGGTGACTGGTTAGGTTAAATCCAAAGCAAATTGTGAAGAGATAAAAAGGGATCTCAGAAAACTGGGTGACTGGGCAACAAAATGGCAGATGAAATCCTATGCTGATAAACGTAACGTGATGCACATTGGAAAACATAATCCCAACTCTATATACAAAAGGAGGGGGCCTAAATTAGCTGTTCCCACTCAAGAGAGAGATCTTGGAGTCACTGTGGTAGTTCTCTGAAAACATCTGCTCAGGGGGCAGCAGCTGTCAAAAACGCGAACAGAATGTTGGAAATATTGGAAACCATTTGCAAAGGCCTAGCTAATAATATCATAATGCCACTGTATAAACCCATGGTACACCCACATCTTGAACAGTGTGTGCAGATGTAGTCCCCCCATCTCAAAAGAAGATCTATTGGAATTGGAAAAGGTTCAGAAAAGGGCAACAAAAATGCTTAGGAGTATGGTACAGCTTCTGTATGAGGAGAGATTAATGAGACCAGTGGCATAGCCAGGTTCTAAGAGCAGGGGGGGAGCAAACATTAAAAAGGTGCCCCCCCTTGGCTCGTCCTCTAGTCATGCCCCCTTGCTCCTCCTCCGGCCGCTCTGCGCCCCCCCCCCACCTTGGCTGGCTTCTCTGGCCATGCCGTGCCACGCCACCCCCTCCCCCCATGGCTCCTCTGGCCGTGCTGTGCCGCCCCCATGGCTCCCCACATGGCGCCTCCGGCCACGCCCTCCCATGGCTCCTCCGGCCGTGCCGTGCCAGCTCCACAACCCCCGCATGGCTCCCCCAGGTGCGTTGCCCCCCCATGGCTCCTCTGGTCGCGCTGTGCGCTGCCATGCTGCGTCCCCCTCGCTCCTCCGGCCACGCACCCCCCCCCGACTCCTCCAGCTGTGCCGCCCCCTCTCCATGGCTCCTCTGGCTGTGCTGCCCTTCCTTGCCTGCAGGAGCCCAGCACAGGACCAGCAGGCCAAGCTTCAGAGCGGAGCATGGGCCCCACCCACTGGCACCACGGTAACCCCTAACTAAGGCGCAACTTTTCGAAAATGTCCTGAGGGGAAGCAGCTGCTTCCCCTGCATTCCCCCCAGCTACGCTTCTGAATGAGACTGGGACTTCAGCTTGGAAAGAAATGACTAAGGGGAGATATGATGGCTATGAAATCATGCCTGAGGTGGCGAAAGTAAATAAGGAAGTGTTATTTACTCCTTCTCATAACACAGGAACAAGGGGTCACTCAATGAAATTAATAGGCAGCATGTTTAAAACAAACAGTTGGAAGTACTTCTTCAGCCAACACACAGACAGGCTGTGGATCTCCTTGCCAGGGGATGTTGTGAAGGCCAAAATCACAGTGGGGTTCAAAAAAAAAATTAGATAAGTTCATGGAGGATAGGTCCATCAATGGCTATTAGGTAAGATGGTCAGGGAGGCAATCCCATGCTCTGGGTGTCCCTAAACCTGTAATGCCAGAAGCTAGAAGAGGACTGCAGGGGATGCATCACTCGATAACTGCCCCTCTGACACATCTGGCACCAGCCTCTGTTGGCAGACAGGACACTGGGCTAGCGGGACCATTGGTCTGACCCAGTCTGGCCATTCTTATGTTCTTAATCTCAGCTTTCTGTATTGCATATAGCACTTTCCCAGCATCCTTTATGCAAGCAACGTTCCCAAGGCAGTGTAAACCCTCTGCTTGGCCCCCTTTGTGGAAGGGCCTACAAGCTGCTTCTCATCTCGCAGCAGAAAGATTCATCAGCCACCCGTTGTCTTTGCACCCAGACCCATGCCACATCCAGCTACTTCCCTGGCCTTTTCCAAAGCCTGTCAGAGGTGCTGGGAGAGAGCGAATACAGTACACTCTTCGGGGCTCATTTACTTTGGGGAAGAAGGCTGTCTTTCCACCCCTGCTCCCTTTCCCAGCATGCCTTGCTGCCCCAGCCTGGGTTGACATCAATAACAGGCCGATAATGCCTCAGGCCCCATCCTTAAAGGGCGAGCGTAAGCACATCATAACAGCCATTGGTCTGACCTGCTATGGCCGTTAATGTTGCACCCTGTTACACATGCCGCAGCGAGCTCAGGGCTCCGGGTGTTTGGTACATACACAGCAAACAAGACCGTTCGGAATGCTCCCCACGTGGCCAAGCGCCGTCAAAGCCTTCAGCCAGTTCTCAGGCGTGGCCAGCCTCCAGGAGTGGTTCCTCCAGCTCAGCTGTGAAATACACTGACAGCTAGCCTGACTGCGCCATAGGTGGTGACTCTGCGGGTGCTCTGGCACTCAGGCACCCACTAAAAAAATAGAGGGGGCTCAGCACCCACCAACCACAGCTGTTCAGCAGGGCCACAGGTCAGCTGTATGGCAGGTGGCAGACAGCGCGTGCGCGCGCGCGCGCGCACACACACACACACACACACACACACACTCAATTTACAAGAGGTGACAAATTCTAATGCATATCCTGTTCCTAGCAAGAGGGGCATCTCTCCACTCAGAAAAACGGCTGCAACAACGCACGCAGAATTAACACGCAAACTGCCAGGGTCTTGCTTGGTGTAATGAATAGCAGTAGATTCTGAAACTCATATTAGCCTGTGCAATGAGTCTGGGCGGCTTTCACAAGATATTGCATGTCTGTTTATTGAGACGCAGTCTGTGAAGCCTGGGGTAGCGCTGGGATAAGTTGGGGGTCTGCTTATGTTTTCATGATGACTTGTAACCCTGATCCAAGGGGAGGTGTGACTAATGGTCTCCATTAACATCTGCCCTTCCCCAGACACGGCGAACAGCGAGAGAAGCAGTAAACTAGGCCACCCGCTCTTTCCCTGCTCCATCGCCATGAGGACATTCTCTGCATAATAAGACTGATCTGTCAGTTAGCAGCACCTCCTCCTCTGTTCCATGCACACTGGACTAATGCAACCGGTGTGGGAAGCGCCCACCTCTACACCAGCTCTTGCTGCAGGAGTGGTGTCATTTCACACTAGTGCTATCAGTTCATTTGCTTCTGTAGCGCATGGTGCTGCTTGCTGGGAGGTGGCGCTATTTGTAGGGCCTGGGGAAGGGTTCGAGGCCTAAGGGCTCTGCAGTGGCCCCACTGGGCATAGAGGGTTGGAGCAGAAGTCCACTGCACTGTGACTATTCTCCGCTTGCCAGCGCATTTATTACAGCAGCCCTGAAGCTGCTCTAGTTGACACGGAGCGCTGAGCAGGCCCATAGCTTCCCCAGTACATTGGCACCACAAAAGTGACTTAAATTCACTTTCCCTCTTGCCTTCTGTTCACGCCCCACGTACAGGAACGGAGTAACCGAGACGAGGGGCCAACATGTGTGAGAACATGCATGATCGTGTGAGTGAGTGACAAGTGATCATAGCTGGAAACAGTTCAAATATCCGGAAGACTGACAGTCTGTATAAACATGGCCCTTGGTGCTAGGACAAAGCGCAAGCAGAAAAATGAAGTCCACCGCTGTCCATAAATTAAGCTTCTTCTGTGGTTACTGTGAGAGGAGGTTAGCAGGACTAGAGAGTGATCCAGGCACTGGAGGTCAGCGCCTGGACGAATTTCACCAAAGCCCAGATAATAGCCAAGCGCTCAGAGGAGACCGAAGCTCTGTTTACTACTCCAGTGCCTGTCCTTCCCTTCCCAGCAATGGCAAATCTCACACGCCAAGATCGCAGGCTCGGGAGACCCATCATTTGTGGTTCATAACTGATCCATCAGGGTGCAGAACTCCCATGGCCAAGCAGCAAAAGGTGCAGCGGGTAAAAAGGCCATCTTAGTGCACCTTGACAGGAGGGCAGTTTTCTGGACTGTTGTGCAGGACGCTTTGGCTGGCTTCGGAAAGGTAACCTAGCGGGAAAGCAAAGCGCTGGCTTTTGAAAGGCGTCAGCAGAGCACAGCACATCGACTTGTCCTGCGCTGAGCTGCCAGCTGCCGGGCAGAGGTGGAATTATGCAGTTTCCACGCATGCAGGGAAGCTCTTTGATCTGCAGCTGCTTTTCAAGCTGGCTAATGAGAAGAAAACAGCCCTACTCACAGTAATGGATGAACTGTCACCCCGGGGGATCAGTCATACTGGCCTGGACCAATCACTAACAAACTTGACACAAAATAGTCCTCTTGGGGTGATGGCCAGTGTCCTGGACCAAATCAACAGAGCTGGGGGCTAATCCTGGCTCTGCCACTGAGCTGCTGGGTGACTGTGGACCTTTCCCTGCTCGCTGTGTGGTAAGCACTTGAGGGCAGGTTGCAGCTCAGTGTGTGCACACATCCTTAGTGTGATGGGGCGCCCCTCTTGGGGACACCGCTAGGTGCTACCGGACTACTAAACAATCTCACATTTCTCTCCATCTGGCCCTCTCCGTCCTTTCTCTCCACACACCCTTGCACTCCGTCCACACCTCCGCGCTCCCACAGGCTGGCCGGAGGGCTGGGCTGGACTCTGCTGGGTGATATCCCAGAACAAACAGAGGCGAAGTGCAGCAAGTGGTTTGGCCGGCTCAGGAGGTGCATGCGTCCCTCGCAAGCTGGTGGGGGGCAGAGGGATAGCACAGGTGCTGGCTTTGTGGGCAGAGCATAAGACACAAGGTGAAGTGAGTAAAGCGTCCACAGTCTGGTTACAGGAGCAGTTTGCCCTGGCCCGAGTTCCGGCTGAGGAACACTGTTTTGCAGCTGAAAGCCAGCTCTGTGGCTCAGGCCTGGACTGGGACTCTGGAGCTGTGGGTCAGTTCCAGTGTGGATGCAGCTTTCCAGATGACCTTGGCCAAGGCACTGAGGCCCAAGCTCAAAGGTATTTAAGTGTCTTTCAATGGGAGTTAGGTGGCTTCTGGTCTCCAAGAATCTGGCCTTTAATCTCCCTGTGCCTTAGTTTTCCAGCTCTAGAATGACCCTGTGATGAGGGATAGTGAGACTACCCAGATACATGAGTCTAACTCATTTTGTAGCCACTCTTCCCAAGAGAGCAGGGTGGGGTTAACCTCTTTGACATACCTCCCTCGGAAAGATTGATTGGAAAGCTCAGGGGAGTTTGATAGCATCAGCTGGGGCCAGACTTCCTTGTTAGTGCACGGAATTGGATTTCCTGGAGCCACCAACCTAGAGACAACCTGTTCTTTGTTACTTTCTAACCATTCAAGACATTCACAAGATGCTGGGCTGATCTAAAGCACTGACATAATTGGTCAGATGAACCAATCTATGGGCTAAGTAATATAGATTTTCTTTCAAATGTGAATGCATAAGGCATCAACTTGTGTTATAACTAAAGTGTTTCGGTTATGAATAAGATTGTATAGCAGAGACAGAGTTATAGGTGATTCGAGGCAATTAGGGACATGAGACTACGGCGAGCAGGCAGAAAACGCAAACAGCTGTTAATGATTAGAGCTGGGAAGAAAACTCTTTTCCCGTCCCACAAATATTTTCGAGATGGTGGAAATCCCCCCCAATCAGGATGAAGCAGAGACCACTTGAAGTTTTTCAGGGAAAAACAGCACAAGACTTCGCAAGGGCCCGGTGCCTTGGGCACTGCTGGGAAATCCCAGCAAGTCCTGCTCCACTGAGCAGAACAGCTCGAGCAGAAGACACGGCTGGGAGCTGGGCTGTAGGAGATTGGGCTGTTCAAGGCCCTGTTCTAACTCAGGTACAGCCAGGACTTGGACAGACACAGCTGGGTCCCCTAAACACCAGCTATTGGCTGCTCTGGAATGAAGGGGGCAGCTTTGTCTCCACTTCTGACCAGGAAGTCTATCCTGGGCCCGAGAAGAATCTCCTGACAAAACTTCCTTCAAACTTGGCACGACCTCACCCAGAGTTTCAATGAATCTTTTTTTCCCCTCAAACAAAAAACCTTTTTGCCAAAAAGTTCCCGACCAGCTCTGTTCATTACGCATAATGCACCCTCAGCGCATATATGAGGCCCTACTTGAACCAGGGAAACAATGCCAATATTTTGACACGAGAGTTTAACCTCGAAACATCCCTGAAATTCGATGCTCAATCCCTCACAGCAGAGAAATTTGCTGTGGGGAACCTTCCTGGTGCTCAACTGCTCTGGTCATTTCTCTTCCCATAAAGATGAAAACGTCTGTGCACACTTACAACAGTGAAATGGGGAGGCACCATTACTCAGACAGGTTTTTGGGGGCATGAACCAGGGCCAGAATGCAGGTGTTTTGCTCCTGAAGATTATTGCATGCAAACTAGGTGAAAGTATAACTGGCTCTGGGTGGCGCTCTCTCCCCCTGGTTCCTTACACATAAAGGCTGATTAGCCTGCTATAGTGTTGGTTGAAAAAGGTGGGTCTTTTGGAATCGGAGGTCCCAGGTTTAAGCCCTGCTCCTAACACCACACGGGAACATGGCATTACAAAAGTACTCCACTCTATGGGCAGATTTGATTATCAAAGCAGTGCATCTCCCATGCCTGCCCGTCACTTAAAAATTTCCTTAGCTAATAATCTGCAGTGTAGGGCTCCTGCCCTCAGATGGCATTGATTAGCCCCGACTGGGGGCTGCATAACCAACACGTCTGCCTCGCTGAAGACATGAATTGAACCTTTGAATCTCTGGCCAATTACTGCTTGGTGACCTGTAACAGAGAGTTCAAAAGTGCCACAGTTCCGAACCCAGCAGCCCACAGCGAAGGAGCACATTAACAGTGAAGCCCAAGGGGCATGTGGAAAATCGAAGCGCCCTGAGAGAGCTGCTGAATGAAAAAGTCTCAGGTTAGCAGTGGGATTTACAAAAAAACCAACAAGGTTTTGTATGCTCAGAGCCCCATAATGACTGAGGTCACCCAATGGCAAGGGCCTTGCCGTGTGCAGACATGGAATTGGTTGGATTAGTCTGACAATTGGCCTTTTACAAGGATCTCTGCCCTCTTTGACAGTATAGCGCAGTGGTCAGTGGGCTCCGTTGGCAGGGCTTGGAGATCAAGGACCTTGTACGGGATTCTGAGAACATCCTTCCCAGGGAGCTGGCTTTCCCCAGGCACCTCCCGCGGTGGCAGACGGAGGCATTCTAAAGCCCTCAAGAGGGAGATTTTGATAAGAAAGATGGTGTCAGGGTCAAGGCCCTGGACTAGGACTGTGGATTCAATTCTCGGCTTTGCCACAGACTCTGTGTGTGTGACCTTGGGCCAATCACTTAATACCTTTGTGCCTCACTCCCCATGTGCGGAACAGGGATAACCCTTCCTTTCTCCTGTCTTTGTCGTCTCTGTGAAGGCGGTGGGAGTGGGAAATGCCGATATAGTTATAGAGATGCAGCCCCGCCTGCTCTTCCTGTGTCTGAGCATGGCTCAGTCCCCATTCCCAAAGAGCAAAGAAAGGCCACTCTGACACCAGAATCCATGTCCACGCAGAGGGTTATACCGGCATAGCCACATCCGTTTAAATGCAGACCTTGGGTTAGACACAAAACCTCCCCATGTAGTCAAGGCTCCTCAGGGGCTGTGTGGTTCACAGGGCCTAGCACTGTCTCAGGTGGAGCCATTAGGTCCTTCTATAATAGAAATAAATAATAATGTTGATCCTCTGCTTAACTGTAACAGATCTCAGGCCTGGTAGGTCGACTTTCCCACCAGAGGAGCAATCAGTGCCATAGCGTCTGGGTCTGTGTTTGGCAAAACTTCTTTAGTTTACACAGATACAACAGTCCTGAGGGCCAAGCAGCATGCTGGGCAAACCCTTCTTTCAGGGCTCTCAGCCCAGCACCGATACCCGGTTCCCAGAGAGCACCTTTGCCTCACGTAACACAGAGCACAAACTCCCTCGTTGCTAGCCCCAGCACCCTCAAAAAACTGCATCAGCAAACTAACAGTACAAGATGTCTTCCCAAGACTGAACACCAGCTCAGTCACTAAGAAAAAGCGTTTGTAAGACTTTGTATAACAGTGCCGCCTGGTAACTCCTGTCATAACGGTAATAACGAGGAGTCTCAGGAATAAGTTATCTTTGGCAGCCATCAGGTAAGGTTACGCATCAGCTGTCTCTTAGGTGTGGTGGCAGAATTTTAACAAGACATTCCTCTGAGCTACTGCAACTCCATGCACCCCAGTGCTCCTCTGTGACCTCGATGCACTGATTTCAAACCAATGGGAGCACAGCATTTGGCCCATGGAATGTAAGTGTCGTTAGTGACTATTTAAGGCCAGAGAAATACACATTTACTCTGCATGCCCTTGGGGAGAATGATTTACAGCTGCAATCCTCATTTTCATTTGCGGACAGCTGCTGACATCCTGATAAGTTCATGTTCGTTACATGGTGCTGCACACACGGCTCACACCACAAACACCCTAATTGGTTTTAATTATTATAGCCTGACAACAGGCTTTGCCATTCTTGTACACATTGCTCCTCTCGGTAAGGATCTGAATGACAAGAGTGTTAGAAGAAGATTTGGAGTGACAGGCAGAGACAATGCATATCACAAAGGTTATCTTTATCTTCTTGCTTGATGAAATTGTTCCTGTAGCTTTCCTGTGAGTTCACAATCAATAGTTCCTTAGCAGTTATTGGGTTTGCTCACGAGCACAGTCTGATTAACAGAAAATGGGCAAAATCAGCAGGAATTATCTGCCAGCTTGCTCCTGGCACATAGCGGTAATTAGAGCTGGTTGAGAAAATTCAGACAGAACGTTTTTCCCCTTGGAAAATGGTGTTTCCATTTAAATCAAAATTTTCTGCTAGGTCATTTGAATTTCAATGAAATTTCATTTTAAAAAAGTCAAAAGGGTGCATTTTGATAACCGTGAAATAGAACATTTCAATTTTTCATTTAGAAACTTATAGATTCATAGACTCTAGGACTGGAAGGGACCTCGAGAGTCATCGAGTCCAGTCCCCTGCCCTCATGGCAGGACCAAATACTGTCTAGACCATCCCTGATAGACATTTATCTAACCTACTCTTAAATATCTCCAGAGATGGAGATTCCACAACCTCCCTAGGCAATTTATTCCAGTGTTTAACTACCCTGACAGTTAGGAACTTTTTCCTAATGTCCAACCTAAATCTCCCTTGCTGCAGTTTAAGCCCATTGCTTCTTGTTCTATCATTAGAGGCTAAGGTGAACAAGTTTTCTCCCTCCTCCTGATGACACCCTTTTAGATACCTGAAAACTGCTATCATGTCCCCTCTCAGTCTTCTCTTTTCCAAACTAAATAAACCCAATTCTTTCAGCCTTCCTTCATAGGTCATGTTCTCAAGACCTTTAATCATTCTTGTTGCTCTTCTCTGGACCCTCTCCAATTTCTCCACATCTTTCTTGAAATGCGGTGCCCAGAACTGGACACAATACTCCAGTTGAGGCCTAACCAGCGCAGAGTAGAGCGGAAGAATGACTTCTCGTGTCTTGTTTACAACACACCTGTTAATGCATCCCAGAATCACGTTTGCTTTTTTTGCAACAGTATCACACTGTTGACTCATATTTAGCTTGTGGTCCACTATGACCCCTAGATCTCTTTCTGCCATACTCCTTCCTAGACAGTCTCTTCCCATTCTGTATGTGTGAAACTGATTGTTCCTTCCTAATGGAGCACTTTGCATTTGTCTTTATTGAACTTCATCCGGTTTACTTCAGACCATTTCTCCAATTTGTCCAGATCTTTTTGAATTTTGACCCTGTCCTCCAAAGCAGTTGCAATCCCTCCCACTTTGGTATTGAACTTATTTGATTATAAAAATCCCCAAAATAAATAGCCACACTGAAACAAAACATTTCAGTTTTATTGAGACAAAAAGTTTTGCGCGAACTGAAAGGAAATTTTTTTTAAATGTTGTTATGTGGGAAATTTCAAAAATTGATATTTTATTTGAATTTGGACTCAACCTACATTCTGAAGTTGTTATTATTAGTTGTATTCCCAAAGCCCAAAGGTGCTAGGCGCTGTACGAACAGAGCAAAAAAATCACAGAATTTCCTGCACACAGGATATTCCAGTTCATGCACAGCTCTACTGGTAATAGACTGGGAGATAGATTTTAACTGATGCTTTCAGGAATAACCACAGTGGAGCCATCCTGTCCAGTTTTCTGTCTCCAGCAGTGACCACACTCTTCTTCCAGAACTAAGAGTCGGAGTCTCTATAGCTGGAGGCACAGCTCAGGCAGAGGTGCAGCTTTCTGCTCTGTGGCTCTGACACAGGGGGTGTGCTCTCTAACAGTGGGTAAGGAAGGCAAAGATACTTGCAAAGATGGCTCCAGAAAGGAAGGGGCAGTGCATGTTCCCACCAACCTCAGTGTCCAGAAAAGGGAGGCTGGAGGCAGGGCCCTGCTTTTCTGCTACGCTGTAGCCTCATGGGCGTGTTCACCCAGCCTCAAGGAAGGAGGGCTGAGCTGGAATTCTGCCTGGCTGCTCCACGGGTCTGTGCAGGGTGGACAAATTGTATTCGAGTCGCCACAGATTCTTCTGCTAAACTCATCACAGCCATATGGTCCCTGGGTCCCTTTACGCATTTAGTGCATCCTTGTAATACAGGGCAGGATTTTGCTTGCTTCCCAGACCATGGCCAACCCAGTGGTATCTGAGCACCCTCTGGGAGTGCACTAAGTCCAAAGTGAGACAGAAAAAGCCTGAAGCAAAGGCTGTGGGAGAGTGGGACAGGTGGGTGTGGGGCAGAACGCTGATCTGGAACAGATAGATCACTGTGTCTGGATGTGCCCTCTGGAGCCCAGGGACTGCTGACTGAGCCAGGCAGATGGTGCAGCAGTGGGATTGAGTAGCTTTAAAAAAAAGTAATATCTAGTTCTTCCCAACCTTGCGCTGGTCACAACAGCCAGCCCCAGCTGGAGATGGTGGAAGAGACACATTGGGTTACAGGGGAGGCTGGTTCTTGGGGATTTCATTTTTCTCTTGCCTTAAACCCCCACCCCTATGAGTGTCATGTCTGCAGCTGCCAGGCAGCCTGGCTGCCTGCTTGTGCATCCAGCATTAACCCAAAGCTTAGCAAAGAAACGCCTGATTCTCCCCAGTGGGTTGACTCGGATGAATCCAGAAGGGCAAGCTGGGCTACTGGAGCTCAGCAAGTTCATATTAACCAACCAGCTCCCAACAAGCACCTCTTGAACCTGCCCTTTCTGCATTTACTCGCCATCGCCTATGCCACGGGCCAGGAGACTGGAGTCTTCCCCTCCAGCACTCTGCTAAGGTGGGCTGCAAATCCTTATCTGGGTCGCCCACTGTGGCTGGATGTTGTGAGCTGGCAGCTTCCCTCTGGCCAGCCTGCCAACAGACCTGCTGGGCCACTTCCCAAAGCCAGGCAAAGCACCCAGGAGCTAGTGCCAGCCGCCGAGTCAGAACTACTCCCGGCCTCTCACTCCCTCTTTCCGCCATTCTTTATACTGCAGGTGCCCCTGGAAGATCCATCTCACATCAACCCACATGCGAGGCGCTGGCCACACCCATAGTAAGAGACAGCGGCTGCACCATGGAGCTCACAATCTAAACACAGGAGAAAGGAAGAACGATGATCTTCCTTTTACATACGAGGAAACTGAGGCACAGAGCAATGCTGTGACTTGCCCCAGGTCACCGTGTCTGTGACAGAGCTGGGAATTGAACCCAGCCCTCGAGCCCAGTGCTTTACCTGTGAGTCCAGCCTTTCTACCCTGGAGCCAATGTCTATTCTTCTCCTCCTGACACAAGCACAAAGAAAAATCCAGTAATCCTGTAATGACTCAATTCTAACAGACCAACCTGAAAGCTGAACAGCTAAAGATCCTTGCATGAGAGAGCCAGACATGCTGCATCTCTGCAGAGCATTATTCAGCCTCCTTTGCTGGGGCAATGGCTAAAGCCCTCGAGGCCTGTGATATTTGGATCCAACAGTCAACTCGGCTTTTGGACCCCAATGCAGAAGGGTCATTGTGGGTGCTATAAATACAGCACACGACAAAACCTGCCACAGACCTCGCGAGCCAGGAAACCCCCAGGCGGGCCACCCGGTATCGCCCACATGAACGCTGTGGGGAAGAAATGTAGGTCACAGAAGTTGGTCCAATAGAAATGGCCTCACCCAGCTTTTAAAGAAGAAATCACAGACCTGCCATCAGCAGTCCGAGGGAACATCTACACCGTGATAAGAGACCCCTGGCACAGACCCACGGCACGGCCTCCCTTTACAGCACACACATATATTCCATTCACCAAACTAACGCCAGCACTAATGCTTTAATTTCACAGTCATCCCACAACTTTCCCCAGTATCGGCAGGGATGCAAATGGAGAGCTGGGCACTCCAGGCTCCGCTTCAGATCCCAGACTCGGTGACTCTGTCTTCACCGCAGGTGGGCCAAGCCTCATGGCCCAGACGGGCAGAGACGCTCTAGCCTGGTTCAAGCTAGAGCACTGCACACAGTGGCATGGACACGGTAGCCACGTGGGCAGCAACATGGGCTGCCCACCTGAGCTCGGCCCCGGGGGGTCAGGGCCCTTGTACCCGGGCAGCCAGGCCCCACTCAGTGAGCGCATTGCTATTCTGAGCACGCTACTGCAAGCGGAGCTGGTGCCTGTGTCTCTAATCAGGCCAGGAGACTCACTCCCAACTGCAGCGTAGACAGACCCGAAGGCAGATCCCAAATCGATTCCCGCTCTAAGCTAACGCCTGGCGTCTGGATTTGAATTGCTTGACTATGCTAATATGTCCCTGCGTCTCAGCCAAGCGCCTGGTTCTGGGGCTATTTCCATAGCTACAATGACCTCAACCATCCTTGGATCTGGCCAGACTTCTCTGTCACTGCATAGATCTCCCACGTGCCAGAGACTGATCGCGTTCAGCCCAACGGGTCGGTCATTCCTGGCCAACGTAAGGCTCTTTTCCTTGGCACATCACACCTGCTCTCCCTGTGCGGATCATCGCAAACGCCATAAAGCAGCGCACAGGCAACAGCTATGTCCACCTCAGCCTGATCCTCCCGGAGATGGGTCATGATGCTTTAGCCCAGCACAGGCAATTGATTATTAATACTATAGGGCCCACAGGCCCCAGCGTGCTAGGCACCGGACAGACACACAGCAGAGCCAGACCCTGCCCAAAACTCAACGTCTGGGAAGGGAACTGGAGGCCCAGAAAGGGGAAAAAATTTTCCAGGGCCCAGACCCCAACTCAAAGGGCTGCAGCTGAGAGCTTATTTCCCCACAGGAGAGCTGAAGGTACAGAACTTTATTCTTTCTGTAACAAGTCAGCCCAGCAAAGCCCTTGGCTTGCATCCAGCTCTGAAGTCATGCCTGCATTTCGAAGTCTAGACATGAGCTCCTCAGCTGATCTGACGGAGCAGAGCTGCCAGCTGATGGCATCCTTCCAATGTCTACAACTCCTTTGCCTGGAATAAAACTGGGCAGCGACTACACCGCTGGTGTCTGGAGTCACTGAATAAGCTCTAATTGTACTATGTCAAGTTCAGCTGGTGCTTTCTCTGTGTTAACGACACAACCCAATGTGGGGCGAGGATTGTTGATGGTACCCTGGCATCTGTGCCAGTGTTGTGCGTTCCATCCTTAATATGTCACTAGGGCCCCAGCCTCGTTAAGGTCTTTAAGAATGTCTTCTGCATTTTGCTGCACAGGCAGGTTATACGCTCGCTGGATCATCTGCATTTTCAGCTTGCTCTTCAACCCAGGCGCACACACAATTCAGGTTTGCTTCAGCCTTACTGAGTGGTATGTCCTCAAGCTCCTCTCATCTCTGTGTTCAGTGTTTGCACAGTGCAGAGCACCATGAGGGCTGATAGACTGCTCAGGCCAAGTGCTATGGGAATATAAATAATAATAATGATAATACAGACACAGCAGCTTTGCCACTGGATTCATTGTGTGTCTGCTACATCAAGCGAGCTCTATTATCAATTTTAACATGCCAAAGAATTTTACAAGTGCTGGAGTATCAGTTCTGATCCTTTATCTTTGTTTATCCCCAAAGTCCCTGGCTGAGCTGCTGGAGATGTGTTAACAGATCCAACAAAGAATTCTGTTTCCATATCATCATCAGAGCTCTGTACTCCAGTGGTACGCTCATGCACATAGCTTTGTACTCCAGTGGTACGCTCATGCACAGAGCTCTGTACTCCAGTGGTACGCTCATGCACATAGCTTTGTACTCCAGTGGTACGCTCATGCACAGAGCTCTGTACTCCAGTGGTACGCTCATGCACATAGCTTTGTACTCCAGTGGTACGCTCATGCACAGAGCTCTGTACTCCAGTGGTACGCTCATGCACATAGCTTTGTACTCCAGTGGTACGCTCATGCACAGAGCTCTGTACTCCAGTGGTACGCTCATGCACATAGCTTTGTACTCCAGTGGTACGCTCATGCACATAGCTTGCTTCTGCAATTTATGCAAGAGAAAAATCCACATGCAAAATTATGGCTTTTATTGCAAGCATGACACCTTACCCCTTTGAATTGTGTTGTATTTGCCTCCACCGTTCCTGTGCACAAATTGGGTCCCTGCTGATTGTGTCTCGTTATATTCCATACCTCGGTGGGCATTTCCAATTAAATCCACTTAGTTTCTTCTGCCCTTTGCTAACCTCTTCATTAGGGAAGCACAATTTTCACTAGCCCTGCAAATAGCCAGTGTCCATTCTAATGGAAAGTTTGGTTTTTGGGCTCCCCTTGCTCTGGCCTGAACATCAGTTTCCCTATGAATAAAGCAGTCAGTAACTGGCCCAGCTATTGCCTGTTCTCATTCACAGGACCTAGCTTCAGTGTGTGCTTCTGAGGCAGTTCAATTGCCTCACAAGGCAGCTGCTTTGTTGTAGAGGAAAATGTGCCTTTCGCAAGTGACTTTGGTGCAGCATAGGAGGTCTGAGATTTCCAAATCACTTTGCCTAGATCGTGCGGAACAAACCCAGCTGGGTTGTCCAAAGGGAAATGAACCCGGGGTCCCCCAGGCTAAGAGCAGAAGCCTCCATCACGTGAGGTAGGGGACTAAGGCCAGGTCTACACTATAGACATATCAGTATAACTACATTGCCCAAGGGTGTGAAACATCCACCCCCTGAGCGATGTAGTTATACCGACCGACAGTGCTGTGCCGACAGAAGAGCTTCTCCAGTCGCTGTAGCTTCCTCCTTCCGGGGCGTGGATCAGCATGCTGATGGGAGAAGCTTTCCAGTTTGCTTAAAGCACTACAGCGCCGTGCGTCAAGACGACCCCTAAGTCTAGTAGCGTTCAGTCAGTAGACTCAAATGGCTTTCCTGGTCCAAACGCTAGAGGGATACAAGCCCCCAGACTGTGTTAATGTTTGCTTGCTCATTTTTAGGGGGTTCAATAGTAATTAGTATTGTACAGTAGCAGCTAAGCAAGCGATGTTTTTTTTGTTACATAAATAGAAGTGTGCTAAAATGTAAGTTGAGTAAAGGTTTTTAGGCCTAAGTTTAAACCTGATAACGAGGCAGGAGAAATTCTGAGTGAAGTGAACTGAGCCAGCGCAGGGGCACGTGAGAAGAGTGAGGAGATGGACCCAAGCTTGCTAACAACAGGGCCTGGCTTAACAAGAGTGTCAGATGCAATGTGGAGGGGTTGGAAGAATGCTATCTATACTGATCGTTATTGGCATGGCATTCACACAGATGTTAATTAAAGGTGATGATAAATATTAACTAGCCAGTGAGGGAGTAGAAGGCATTTTAATTACAGTAGCAGAAATACAGATATGGTAAAAGGCAGGCTTAATGCTAATTAATTACAGAGGGTTCTTGTAAATGATTATAAAAAGGGCGGCATGCTCAATTCAAATCAGTGTGCTCAGCTACATCCAGATACCATTAGAGGGCGGATTGTGACCCATTCGTCTCATCCAGGTACCAGTCACCCCGGATGCACCATTTCATCTCAGAATCGGAGGATAAAACGCAGAGCACGGTTACATTGTGATGCCCGTTCGCTTTAACTGTTCTTAGTTCTAGCACTCACCATGCCATTCAGCCTTCTCCACTCAATTAAGTTGATCTGTAATCGCCCTGGAGGCAGAAACCTAGAGAAATTAGAACACCAATACCCAAATTCAATTACATAAACTGAAACCATTTTAAATCCAAAGTTATATACCTAGAAGCCCCAGTCACAGACCAGGAGCTCACTGCGCCAGGTGCTGTATGGACAGAGCAAAAAGATGGTTCCTGCCACCGAGGGGCTTATAATCAAAGTGTAAAATGAGAGACAACAGATGGATACAGGTGGGGAGTACAAGGAAACAGTGAGACAATGTTGGTTGGCTTGATAGGCTGTGGTCTTTACACCAGAGGTTCTCAAACTGTGGTCCATGGATCACCAGTGGTCCGTTAGCTCCATTCAGGGGGTCCGCGGATAATTCCTCCCTCTAAGCTGCGCACCTGGGCAGCTGCACACGAGAGAATGAAGGGCCACCCACCTAATTAGTGGAGCCGTGCAGGCGTGTCTCCATTTGCTAAGCACCTGGACCCTGGAGAAGATACACGTAAGGTGAGGTGGTGGCCTTGGGGAGGGAATAGGGGGTAGGTGGGAGAGGGCAGAGGGGTAAGAAAGAGGGCATGAGGAGAATTTGGGAGGTGCAGGGCTGCGGCAGCCAGAGAAAGAGGCGACTTTCCCCAGCTTGGGCGCTGCCACGGTGGGGGAGAGAGGGCACAGCCATTGCATTGGAAAGGTAAGACTACTGGTATTAAAATATGAGTTGTGCGCTTTTATTTGTAGAACAAAAAATTGTCATTATTAAGGGGTTTTTTATTCAAAGTGCATTACAATAGTTAGCTAACAGTACAAATGACATTTGGAAAGATCATTAAATTGTCCACTGAGACCCTCAGCAATTTTCAAATGGTCTGCAGGAAAAAAAAAAGTGAGAACCACTGCTCTACGCCAAAGAGCTTAACTAATGCCCAGTGGGTTGTAGGTGCCACAGCAAAGGAAAGTTTGAAGGGAGGATTTGAAGAATAACCAGGTAGCTCTGTGGGTGTCTGGGGAGCTCCTCCAAAGCCCCAGGGACTGCAGCATGGGAGGAAGCACACGGGGGCTTGTTTGAAAGTGGAGCAAATGAGAGATGAAGGCTGGCCTTGCTGGCAGAGCGGAGGCAGGGACTGACAGCTGTCCAGTGAAAGAAAGAGCCATATGCTGGGGGTGGACTGAAAAGGGCCCTGAAAGCAAGGACAAGCAGCTTCTGTTTGATACACAAGCGAAAGGGGAGCCAGTGGAGGGGTGCAGAGAGAGGGGTGACAGGGTCAAAGCGACAGGCTAGGAAAAGACTCTTTGCAGCAGCATCCTGAGCAGTCAGCAGGGCCAGAGCCCAGGATAGGCAGTAACTGAGAGGGGAGATGGAGAGAATCATCAGGGCTGGTTGTTTGGTGAAGGCTATTTCAATAAAATTACACTCAACACCCCCTGCCCCTGGAATCCTCCCAAATTTGTTTCCTACCGTTTCCCAGTGTTTATACAGCCAGCCAGGAGCTTTTCCAAACTCCCTTGCACCTTTGCATTTTCCTTGAGCAACTCGCAAAGCCTTTCCTCACCTGGAATCTGCCATTTGCTAATTGAACTAATTAGATTTAATTACTAATTTTTCTTATTACTACCATCCTCACGTTACACATGTCATGGGAATAGAGTTTAATTACCACATAATATCAATCAGCTGCATAAATTAAAATATTCAAATTTTATCACAAGCCTGATTTCCATATTCATTTACCTAAGTGGTATTTTTGGAAAATGAGCCGTGCACAGAAGCCTCTCTTATGTGAATTTTGTACCGTGCATGTGAGGCCTGTAACCAGGGCAGGGCAAGTGGGGCAGCCGCCCAGGGCACAAAGCCACAAAGGCAGAAAAATGGGGCAGACAAACGACAGAAAAAATATGGTAGGGGGCAGAAGTGACCCGAAGAGTTGATAGTGGGGGGGCCCAGAGAACAATGTAAAGGTTCCAGGGGGCACAGAGATTTTCAAAGTGTGGCGCGTGGGCGGAGAAACATTTGGGGGGGCAGGCAGTGCCGCTTGGTGGCTTGGGCCGTGGGACCAGCCCTGCACGTCCACCTCAATTCACCTCAGCAGGCCACCCAGCCTAGGGGTGTGGGGAACATGACCCCAGTGCCAACTCTGCCTCGGATAGCCTCCCTTCACCCTGCAGCAATGCCCTGGCTGAAGCCCCAGGGCAAGTTCTGCTCCTCACTGCTCCTGCATCTACCCCGGAACAACTCCACTGATCGCAATGTGGTGCAGGCCTGTGCGTGTGAGCAGTGTCAGGCCCTGTGTCTGGCCCCTCTAGAGGGGCACAGGGAGGGAAACGCCTCTCCTCAGCACCTCTGCACTCATCCAGGACCTGGCCCAGCCTAGCCCAGGTTTGAGTCCTCTTGCCCTGAGGATGCTCCCTGGAAGTAGAAAGCCAGCCCAGAGAATGGCCCCTGGGGACTGGAATTTGGCTTTTGCGCTATACTGATGAGGAATTGTAGTTTAACTCTTGACTTTGATAAATTGCTTGATTAAATTAAAAGCAGTTAAGAGATAAAGGAACTGTATTTGGGGGACAAAAACCAGAAAATTAGTCATTTGGAGAAATGCCTGAATAAAAAAAATAAGAGTAATTTTGTACAGGTGTCCAAAAGCTCCAGTAATTTGGCTAAATAACTGCTTCGACATGTGCTATTAACTCGAACAAAATCATCTTGTGTTTTGGGGCCTCTGATGCTCCCAGAAGCCTTTCTGGAATATGCTTAGAATGTGTTTTATGCTACGCATGCCATGTAACAGCTCTCAAAGGTTATGATCTACTGGCTGTATAAATCCTATTTGTATGCAAGTAGCATTTTTGTATTTGACGTTATGAATGTTGGCTTTGTACTGCTTGATTTCTAAATAACCTTACTAGAGCATTTGGTCAGTTCCTGGAGAAAGGAATGTTGCATTGAAGTGCCTAATCAAGAAGCACTTAAAGGACACTGGCTCTTGGAATGCTCCAAGCCACAGGAGTCGTCTACTTGTGGAGTTCAAGACAGCTTGTAAACAATGGATGCGACCTGTAAAAACTGTGAGTCATGCATGGACATGTGACTTGCCCAGGTCATCTTGGAGCTGGACTTTGTGTAGGCGTGAGGACGGGGTCTCCATCCACAAGAGAAAGTCTATTTAAACCCCTGGGAGACCCCTCCATTTGGTCTTCAGCTGGCTAAAGAAAGAGTCTCTCCACCCCACCCCCTCCACCCTACCTCACCCCAGGATACCTGAAAGAAACTGGAACAAAGGGCAGTGACTGCAAGGGGTGTGAGTGATTGCTGGACCCAGGCTAAAAGGAGATTAGTCTGCAAAAGGGAGCATTCTGGAACTGGTGAGGGTCTTATCTGTATTCACTTTGATTAGACATAGATTTGCACATTTTATTTTATTTTGCTTGGTGACTTACTTTGTTCTGTCTGTTACTACTTGGAACCACTTAAATCCTACTTTCTGTATTTAATAAAATCACTTTTTACATATTAATTAAGTCAGAGTACGTATTAATACCTGGGGGAGCAAACAACTGTGCATAACTCTCTGTCAATGTCATAGAGGGCGAACAATTTATGAGTTTACCCTGTATAAGCTTTATACAGAGTAAAACAGATTTATATGAGGTTTGGACCCCATTGGAAATTGGGCATCTGAGTGTTAAAGATTAGCTGCTTTCAGGTAAACCTGCAGCTTTGGGGCAAGTAATTCAGACCCCGCGTCTGCACTGGAGCAGACGGGAGTGTCTGGCTCAGCAAGACAGGGTGCTGGGACCCAGAGCTGGCAGGGAAAGCAGAGGTAGAGGTAGTCTGGGCACGTAAGGTGGCAGCTCCCAGGGGATTTCTGTGATCCTCCCGTCAGAGGGTACACCCAGAAATCCCCAACGGTGTGTCACTTGTGCTAGTGAGTGGATTGTAAAATGGATCAAGTTAAATAGTTGCTGGAAATGTACATCTCACTGGCACCAACAATAACCACGTGCTGCAATTGATTCTGAAAGAGCAACAGCACACAGGAAGCCCACTGGGACTGGACAGTTTCGCTGCGGAGAACAAGATTGTCTACAATTACAACAGTTAATGCTAACAAAAGAGCTCTTGGAAGGGATATAAAATGTTCTGCTTCTGAGATTACGACAATGTCTAGCTAGAGTGAGGCTAAGACTCAGGAGATCTGGGTGCAAATACCAGCAGCACCAGACTTTCCGGGTGACCTGTGGCAAGTCATTTAGGCCAAGATTTTCAAGAGTGACTCTGGATTTTGGGTGCCTCCATTTTTCAGCAGCCAGTGTGAGAGGTTGTGGAAGCGCCTGATTTCCAGAGGCTGGTGCTCAGTGCATTTGGAGAACTCAGACCTTTAGGTGAGGCAGCCTGGGAACCTAACCATGGGGGCGCCAAAGTCACTCATCACTTTAGAAAATGTTGGCTTTAGTCTCTGTGCCTCAGTTCCCAACCTGTACAATGGGGACAATAGTGCACAAGGGTGTTGTAAGGATAACCACAGCAAAGGTGATGTGCTCAGATACGGTTGTAAAGGGGGCCAGAGAGGCACCTAACAGCTATGTGGGACATCCGGGGACATGCAGGGCCGTCCTTAGGCATAGGCAGAATAGGCAGATGCGTAGGGCCTGACTCTGCCTGGGGGCACCACTCTGCAGGCAGCCCAGACAGATGGGAAGCAGTGGAGCACGTAAGAGCAGGGCTGCTGGGTCCTAGAGAGAGCAGAATGCTGCACGGTCTGAGGAAGGGGATTGGCTGCTGGGGTCTCTGGGAAGGGGAGGGAGTAGGGGTTGGGGAAGGAGCTCACCTGTGAGTGTGACTCTTTCCCCCTAGCTGAGGTGAGGCAGGATCTGTGGCTCTGGAACCAGTATCCTTTGTTGTTCCCCATAACATCCATTCTTCTCCCCCCCTGCCCCACGGAGCACCCCACCTTTCTCCCTCCTCCCCAGGAGCATCCCTCTCTCTCTCCTCCTTCCCTTCCGTCAGGGCTGGGTTGGGTGAGGTGCTGGGGGGTAGGTAGGGGGAAGAGGTGGCTGGCTGCCTGCTGAGGAGTGAAAGTGAAAGTAACTCACTTCCTCGGCGCAGCGAGCCAGGATTGGAATGTCACACAGGGCTGGCTGGGGTTAGCCAGATGTGTGAAAAATCAGGATAGGGATTGGGTACAGTGATCAGAATCCCTTTTTTAGGGACAGTCCCAATTTTGGGTCTTTTCTTATATAGGCTCCTTTTACCACCACCCCCATCCTGTCCTGATTTTTCACACTTTTGTCTGGTCACTCTAGGTGGGAGTAATTGGTGCCTATATAAGCAAAGCCCAAATATCGAGACTTGCCCTATAAATCAGGACATCTGGATTGGCCACCCTGGGAGCGCCTCCCCGGCTGCAGCTCCGCGATCCACTATCTGGGGGAGCTGCCAGGGCAGATGAGCGTGCCCTGGTCTGTGCCTCGCGACTCACAGGAGATGCCCCGTCCCTGAGATCAGATGCTGTGCTAACTCACCATGGTCCGTAGGTGTGGTGGTGCCATTGGGTGTGATTGGACCTGAGGGTTTGCTGCTGCTGTTGCCACTCTGCCCCCAAGAGGTGGATTTTGGGGTCCTGCAGTTTTCCACCTATCTCCTCCTCTACTGCAGCTGTTGGACCAGCAGGCTGGCGGTGTGAGCCAAGCATGAAAGAGTACTGTGTTGCCATTAGATTGTCATTTTAACAACTTTGTTTGCCAAAATTCTTGCTAACATCTTGAATCCAATTTCAATATTTTTTAAAAAAATCAATTCTTAGCCAAAACAGAAATTAAGTTATTGATAAATTATAGCGACAGGTTTGTTTGAGGCAGGGAGTGGGCCATTTCCATAGAAAACAAAAAAATGTTGACTGACTTTCCTATAGCCTGTTACTCCTGATAAGAGCTCTCCAACACTGTAATATGCTCATCTCCTTACTAGTGTATAAAGCAGGGTCGGCACCTACGGCACACGTGTCAAAGATGGCAGGAGCTGATTTTTGATGGTAGAAGTGGCAGTCTGAGCGGCTCAGCCCATCACTGCTCTGGGGTTCCGGCTGCTGCCTATGCCAGCTGGATACCAGCCATTCGGCCCACTCAGCACCTGCTGCTGGCCTGGGACCCCAAGGAACCCCAGGCTGGCAGTGGCTGAGCAGGCCAGCTGAACCACTCAACCTGCTGTCAGCTGGGGTTCCATTCACTCAGCCGGCAGTGGGTGAGTGGGTGGTAGCAGGCTGAGCAGGGCCGGTGGGGGGTGAGTGGCTCAGTCTGCTGCCAGTCTGGGTCCAGCAGCACTCAGCCTACTGCTACTCTGGGGTTCCGACTGCCGGCCCTTGCCCGTCAGGAGTCAGCGCCGGCCCCACTATGCTCCTGCCAGCCTGGGTGAGCAGAATCCCAGGCTGGTACGGGCTGAGGGGGATTTGGCGGCGATCCTGGCTGCAGGATTGGTGGTCAGAACCCAGACCAGCAACGGCTGGCAGGGCCTGGATCCTTGTCTAGGGTTCCAGCCATCAGGCCGGCTTAGCCCGCTGCCGTTTGGGGTTTCATTTACTCAGCTGGCATGGCCTGAGCAGACCGGTGGCCAGGACTCGATAATAATAGAAACAAAATTTCATGTGCGAATGTGACAACGAGTTTCAAGGAAAAAAGACAAATGGAATATGAAGAGCAGATGAGCCCATAGACGATCCAGAAAAGAAATTGAGGTTGAATTTTTTAATGTGTGATGGATAAAGCAGTATCTGCTGTTGATGAAGGTTAATACCTTGCAAGTACACCATAACAGTTTGGACATCGTACATTTATTCATACCCGCACACTTGTTGACATATCTCCTATGTGCACATTCCATCGTATTCTACTGACAATTCTGTTAGCAGGAGCATCAGAGGAGAACGGAGTTTCTCAAACTAAAGCTCATTAAAACTATCCGCTCTACAAGAGTCAGGAATCGCTTAACTGGTTCTTGCTGTTCTTGCAATCGAACAAGACACGACTTTGTCTTTGTCATACAATGACATATTCCTGAAATTTGCAGCCAAACAAGCAGAAGATTGCTTTTAATTAAAACAAATCTTTGTTTCAATACCTCTCAGAGATTTCCATAAAATTTTGAAAATTAAAAAAAATATATTATTTGCATCATTCTGTCATATCAGAATTTTTTCTATAGTGCTGCTTCTTTAGTGCTAGTCATCAGATTACAGTGTGCTTAATTAAGTTAAACTGGTTTTAATAACGTGAATGTGGTAAGTTTTCCAATACTGTAAGCTTATGTTTGTGTTGCTAAGAGCAGATCAGGCACAGGGGCACCAGTTTAATAATCTCGCTAGGGCACCATAAATCCTAAGGACAGCCCTGGGGGCATGGGCTCTTATCTACCAAATTCTTTGCTCCCCCAGCAAGAGGCTTCTCGGCGCAGGGCAACAAAAATGATTAGGGGTGTGGAATGGCTGCCGTATGAGAAGCGGTTAATAAGACTGGGACTTTTCACCTTGGAAAAGAGACAACTATGAGTGGATATGATTGAGGTCTGTAAATCATGACCGATGAGAAGAAAGTAAATAAGGAAGTGTTCTTTACTCCTTCTCATAACACAAGAACTAGGGGGTCACCAAATGAAATTAATATGGAGCAGGTTTGAAACAAACAAAAGGAAGTATTTCTTCACACAGCACACAGTCAACCTGTGGAACTCCTTGCCAGAGGATGTTGTGAAGGCCAAGACTATAACAGGGTTAAAAAAAAAAGGAACTAGATAAGTTCATGGAGGACAGGTCCATCAATGGCTATTAGCCAGGAGGGGCAGGGATGATGTCCCTAACCTCTGTTTGCCAGAAGCTGGGAATGAGTGACAGGGGATGGATCACTTGATGATTCCCTATTCTGTTCATTCCCTCTGGGGCACCTGGCATTGGCCGCTGTCAGCAGACAGGACACTTGGGCTGGATGGACCTTTGGTCTGACCCAGCGTGGCCGTTCTTATGTTCTTATGACCACTGACGCTGCCCTAGTGTTCCCTTCATGAATACGATCAGCCTTGCAGAAAGCACATGCACAATGCTACCTGCAGCCCTGCCGCACTTTTCCACCAGTATCTTGTACAAACACACTCGGCATTGCTCCCTCGATATCCACAGCTGCACATTGCACTCATGCTGAGCCAGATTTAAAAAGAATGAACTTGCTAATCCTTCGAAGGAAGAGAAGATCATTCTGCCTAATTTATGTCACTCAACCTGCTGAGCGGTATCATCCCTGAGGAGCAGCAAAGCGGGCTGGGTAGGGCTAGAGTGCGCAACCCTTCTCTCTACCAAAAGCCTGCTCAGGAAAGTATCCCCATATCCCAGTGCTCACCAGCGTGAACTGCACAGTCAAACCCAGAGGGAATTCTGCTGTGGGCAGCAAGACACCTTCACAGCCGGACGAGCACCAGCTACCATAGCACCATGAATTCCAGCTCCACGCAGACAAAGGCACAGCGATTACGGAAACTGCTGCCACAGTAAGATGCAAACGCGGGTTGTGTAGCTGGGTGTGATGGTAACGTCACCTCTTGTAGGTCTATTGCCTCATGGCAGCCTGAGCAAACAAGAGTCTGTCTGGCTGCTGCTGTTTTACATACCTGCAACCTAAAATGGATCAACATTTCTCCCACACACAAACCCTTTTCTGGGTGAAAAAAATGCAGATTCCACGTCACCGAGACATTTCTTCAGGACATGCTGATTTCGCTGACATTTTTTTGTTTAAAAAAATGTTCAAAAAAATTCTGGAAAAAAATATTAAAACCTCCAGTTTCAGCATTTTCTAAACAAAACGGTTTCGATTTTTGGTTTGAAGCAACTTCTCATTTCAAAGTTTCCTTTAATTGTATTTTTAAAAAATTCAAAAATATTTTAAAAGGCTCAAAACTGAAATGAAGCGTTCGTATTCGGTCAAAACAAAATGTTTTGTTTAACCCCAAATTGTTTGTTTTCATTTTTGCTTTTCAAGCTTGCCAGTGAAACAAAACACCTGTTTCTCCCCCAGCTTTAGGAAACACCTCGGCTACGTCTGCACTGCACTGACAAACCTGAGAACATCGTGCCTCAGAGCCCAAGGAACGGACTCAGGTTTGTGGCCTCAGGCCAAGGGGCTAAGCAATCACAGGCTGGGGCTGGAGCTGGGGCTGGAGCCAGGGCTCTGAGATCCACCCCAGGCTCCACCCTGACCCCAAACGTCTGCACTGCAATTTTTAGGCCTCCGAGCCAGCGTCACTGACCTGGGCCGCCATGGTGGTGCCGGGAGTCTTATTGCAGTGTAGACATGACCATAGAGGCCTCAGTTGGTCAGGCCAAGTGGAAAGGGCAGAGACTGAAATTGTCTCCTGTCCTCAGAGCCCCCTCCCAGGGGTCCTGGGGCAGCTAGAATCTGGGGTCTCCCAGGCAGTGCCGCTCCATTGGCACCATGGTGCCAGGGCTGTGAGGGGAGAGACACCCCCACCCTGAGGGCCCTAGCAGGGCTTTTGCCTGCAGAGGTGGTGGATCGACAATTGTACCCAGTGGTCTGTGGGGTCTCCCAACAGCACAGTCCAGTCTAGATCCCATGAGCAGCCGTACAGTGAGGGAAGGACCCAGCCTTCAGCGGAACAGAGAAAGAGCTACGAGTAGTAACCAAGGACAGCACTGCTGCCCCACAGGGAGGGTCAGGCGCTCAGTGCATTTCGTTTGTCCAAGTGACGGCAGCAAGTGCTCTGCTGATCTGGCACCGGGGCCCACCCGCTGCCTCAGTTTACCTGCCATCTCACCTCAGTCAAACTTTCACAGCTGGTCTTTACACTGCACTGCTCCTCTTCTGGATCTGCCTCATTGCCACAAGGATTATAGCCCTGCAGCTCTGACTAATGAAGCTATAGGCTGGCTTTATATATGGGGGCTAGGCATGTGGCTACAACTCCCCACACGCCTGAGCAGGGCTGTCCAGAGGATTTAGGGGGCCCAGGGCAAAGCAATTTTGGGGGCTCCTTCCATTAAAAAAAAAGTTGCAATACTATAGAATACTATATTCTCATGGGGGCCTGGGGCAAACTGCCCCACTCGCCCCCCTCTCTCCCAGGCGGCCCTGTTCCTGAGGGAACGACATGTCCCAGCATGCCTGGGCTGAGAGGGGCTGGCCTTGGAACATGGCTGGTGGGACCTGAACCCTGTTCCCTTTAAAGGGGACAGACCAGACTCAGAGCTGGAAGCTGAAGCCTGACAAATTCAGAATGCAAAGAAAGGCCCAGACATGGGCGGCGTGTGATGGAGACTGGGGGAGGATTGGCCTCTCCAAACCTCGCACCACCAGGGCAGGGGCAGTGGTGGATTACAGCACGGCCCATGGGGCCTGGGCCCAGGGGCCCCAGCCAATTTGGAGCCCCCCTCAAAATCCCCCCGCCCGGGCCATGGCACAGAGCGTTTCCAGTCTTGGGACTGGGGGGAGGGCTCAGAGGGAAGAGGTGGAGTGGGACAGAGGAACAGGGGCAGGGCCGAGCAGGGTGGGCCCCATGGGGTGGCACTGCTGTCCTGGCTGGGACAGAGAGCCAGACCCCAGCCAGGGCTGAACTCTCAGCCCTCCTCCATGGCCCCGACCAAACTCTCAGCCACCACCCTCCTGACGTCACATATCCCCTGTGGCATCGAAATGAAAACCAGGCCACTGACCACTAGGAGCCAAGAAGCCCTTGGCACAAGGCACAAAGGGCAGAATAAACAGGAGGAGCGTGCTGCCGACAGTGCTCAGCATTGGGGTATTTCTCAGGGCTGCCCAGAGCTCTGACGTCAAGGCACAGCCGCCTGCCTGCCGATTTCATCCGCCAGCCTCAATCTCTGTTCCCCATTCTCCCCAGCTCCTTGCCTCCTGCCTCCCCACGCTGGCACAGCCAGTGATTTACATTCCCCAGCTGCTTTCATTCCCATCTGGAGCACTCTTGGTGCAGCTGGCCTCCTGCAGTCCTGCTCCAGCCCGCACACGCTCATTCTTCTCCTTTAAAGAACATGCTGCCTGGCTCTGCTCTGCTTTCTCCAGCTGGGTCACTGTTGTCCGTCGGAATCCCAGCTCCTCCTCCTTCCTTCTTTCCTATCTCCAGTGCCGTCTTCTGGCTCCCCAGTCTCCCACCCTCATCTGCCTGACTCCATTCCAGGTCAATGATCGAGGCTGCAAAAACCTGTATGCTGGGGCGAGGAACGTTTCCCTATCTGGTGGCCTAAACCTTCCGTTTGTGCCGAATTCAGGTTTTCACTTCAACACAAACAAACGTGTTTCCAGCAGTTTGAGGCACAAAGACATGCTATGGAACATCAATCAATGAGGTGCTGCCTTTCTGAGTCTGCAGCCAGACAGCAGCAATGATTATGCTATTACGTGGGTTACGGTAGCAACGCAGGCCCTAACTAAGGTCCCAAGCAAGATCAGGGCCCCCTTGTCCTGAGCACCATGCACAAGTGAAACAAAAAGACAGTTCCTGCCCCAAAGACTCTGCAGTCTTTGTATAAGGCAAGAAGTGGATACATCAGACCGGGTGGGGCAGGGGGGCAGAGGAATCAGGACATTACAGCGAGGCAATTAGGATTAGCATAATAAACCTAAGGCACAGCACACCAGTCACCTAAGCATTGGCTTCAATGGGCTACCACTTGGTCCTAGAGGGCAGGTCCCATGGAGCTCATCGGGGGGTTGGTGCTTTGCATACAGAACAGCCTACGTGGGCAGATGCAACTTGCTCCTGACAAGCTCTGCTGGCTCATCCTACAGCCCTTGTGAATTTGACACCCGCAAGGCTCCGTCCTGATGAGGCTGCAGGCAGAGCTCTCAGCGGGAATTGAAGACTCAAGAGGAACCTAGACTCAAAAATAAAAGATTTTGGTGACAGCAATTTAGCACCAGGCTACAAAGGGGACTTAATTCATTCAATTACAGGAAGGCCTTAAAGGACTAGAACTTCCCAACTCCGGAGAATCTGTTTGAAGAACTCACCCACCGAGTTGACTCACTTTCACAGATATTGATCTGTGGATTAATAAACCAGTGACAAAGTATTGGTCTATTTTGAACATTACTGCTGAAAGGCCAGGCCTGGCTTCTAAAAGCAACGAAAACAATCAGGTCATCTCAAATATCTCGAGAGAAGTCATTTCCATAGCAGCCCAGGCAGAAGGGATTTTCCTTGAAAACACTGCACACAATGCCATGCTATTCCTGCTGAACTAGAATCTATTGATTTGCTAAGTTGGGATACTAACCCAAGATAGTGATTTTGTATATCTCTGTATTGAAATACCCACCCAACAGGATGAAAACTATGCCTCGGTCTAATAGCCTTGATTCCTTCATTTCTGTCTTAATATTGCAGCGTTATTAGGCTGAAATGCATAGTCATTTCACTAGCTTCTCCTATTTATACTAATATCCATGTTCCTTCTTTCCATTCTGGGTATCATACACCCTGTGAGGTTCAAACTTGCAAAGGCTTCACAGCTAATATTTCTCTGCCGTGACTCTGCGAAGGGAGACCACAGTTCTCCCTTGCAGTCGGCACTGTTACTATTATACAACGTTTGGTGCTCAGAGTGGGGAGAACTGGAACACTTGTGAGCCGCAGTCTTTTCCAGCTGACAGAGGCTGAACGTCAGTGAAACATCCTCAGGCACTTTTAAATACCACACACGTTTTTCTCCATGTCAAGTTGCTTTGGCGTTTCTTTGTGTAGCTCATCCCCTGAGTTATGTCTGAGAACAAACACCTCATTGTTTACCCCTTTTCCCAGATCATTTATGAGTATGTTGAACAGCACAGGTCTTACTACAGATCCTTAAGGGACCCTGCTATTTATCTCTTTCAGTTATAAAAAAGTGCCCGTTTATTCCTACTCTTTGTACCTTTTAACCAATTACTAATCCAGGAGACGATCTTCCCTCTTATCCCATGACTGCTTATTTTGCTTAAAAGCCTTTGGTGGGGAACCACGTCAAAGTCTTTCTGAAAGTCCAAGTACACTATAGCTTGTTGACACCCTCAAAGAATTGTAATAGATTGGTGAGGCATGATTTCCCTTTATAAAAGCATTGTTGACTCTTCCCCAACAGATCATGTTCATCTATGTGTCTGATAATTCAGTTCTGTACTACAGTTTCAACCAATTTGCCTGGTACTAAAGTTAGATTTACTAGCTTGTAATTGCTAGGCTCATCTCTGGAGCCTTTTTTAAAAATCAGTGTTACATTCACTGTTCTCCAGGCATCTGGTATAGAGGCTGATTTAAGCGATACCTGTCACAGTTAGTAGTTCTTCAATTTCACATTTGAGTTCCTTCAGAACTCTTGGGTGAATGCCAGCTGGTCCTGGTGACTTATTACTGTTCATTTTATCAATTTGTTCCAAACCCCCTCTAATGACACCTCAATCTGGGACAGTTCCTCAGATTTGTCACCTCAAAAGCATGGCTCAGGTGTGGGAATCTCCCTCATACCTCAGCCGTGAAGACTAATGCAAATAATTCATTTTGCTTCTTCACAATGGCCTTGTCTTGCTTGAGTGCTCCTGTAGTACCTAGATCATCTAGTGGCGTCAGTGACTGTTTGGCAGCTTCCTGCTTCTGATGTGCTTATAAAACAATACCGTTCAGTTTTATCTTTTACTAGTTGCTCTTCAAATTCTTTCTTGGCCTGCCTATTTATACTGTTACATTTAACTTGCCAGAGTTTCTGCTCCTGCCTAGTCTATTTTCCACACCAGGATTTGACCTCCAATTTTTAAAGGAGCCTTTTTGTCTCTCCCCACTTCTTTTACTCTGTTGTTTAGCCACAGTGGCATTTTTTGGTTCTCTTACTGTGTTTTTTGTTATTATTTGGGGCAGACATTTAATGTGAGCTTCTATTTCTGCTGTTTTTAAAAAGTTTCCATGCAGTTTTCAGGCATTTCATTTTTGTGACTGTTCCTTTTAATTTCCATTTAACTCACCTCCTCATTTTTGGGTAGCTCCCCTTTTCGAAGTTAAATGCTGCTGCGGTGGGTTTCTTTGGTATTTCCCCTCTGACAAGGATGTTACATTTAATTACATTATAGTAGCTATTACTGAGCAGTCCAGCTGTATTCACCTCTTGGACAAATCCTGGGCTCAGCTTAGGACTAAATCACGAACTGCCTCTGCTCTTGTGGGTTCCAGGACTAGCTGCTCCAAGAAGCGTCATTGATGTTGTCTAGAAATTGAACCTCTGCAGCCCGCCCTGAGGCGACGTGTTCCCAGTCACTATGGGGATAGTTGCGATCCCCCATTATTATTGGGTTTTCTGATTTTGTAGCTGCTCTTTGGCTCCAAAGACATGACTTTGGCTCTTTTGCTTCCAGGGACCTGCTGCCTCTTTGTGCTAAGGGTCTGGCCCTATTCACACACTGTTTGGTTGCTCACCCTTCCTCTCTCCCCCATTACAGGTACAATCTGAGGGGAGAGCGGATATGGCTAATAGCCAGTCAAATTGCAGACTGCTGCAAAGTCCAAAGTGCTAAACCTCCTGACTGTCTTTTCATCAAACACTTGATGGATTAAATCCTTATTCTTGTGACAAAGATTATAACCAGAGCAGAAACTGGCACCGCAGGAATCCCTGCTCCTGTCAAGGCTCGGAATGAAAATGACACGAACCTTCACTGCTGCTGTACAAATGCTGCACATCTGTCTTGCTCACGCCTGTCAGAAAAAATACAATCGTCGCAACGTCTTCCTAGCAAGACAAATGTCTAGCATGTGGTGCAGTGAAGGGATTGGAAATATCTCTGTTTCCCATGCAGCTGTGTTCAGAACAGCTGGAATCCATTGACATATAGGCAGACCAAAGAAAAAGCAAACATCATGTCTCAACATAAGGTATTCTGCATACATAAAGCAGGTTGGAGGGGTATTGCAGTTTGAGACACCTTTTCCATTGCGCCGTGTTGTCATAAACGCTTTTCACCATGTGAACGAGATAACCTGTCATTGCCCTCAGCACATGCAGTATCTTCTACAATGCTGCATGAATCTTCCTTTTCTTCTATGCCCTTCAAAACACCCCATTACATAGGTTCATTACAAATCAAATATATAAAGGACTAGCCAACATTTCTTTTTTTTTGCCCATTTCCAGCTGCTATTGTTCAGCCTCCCTGTAATTTTCTGTGTCACAGACTTAATTTGCTGCTGAAAGAGCTATACCACTTCTGCTCCCACAGACGCAGGGCCGAGCCCAGCAGTTGCACCGCAGGGTGCAGTGAGCAGACGAGATAAAGAAGAAAACAAAGGTGGGACAAGATGAGATGTGATTAGAAATGGAAGAATAAAAGCTGATCGGGAAGAGGCCTGAAGTCCCCTTCTTCACCTCGCTGCCTCTGGCAAAGCACATCAGCTTTGGAACAGCTGCAAGGTCTGCTGCATGGAATGCTGGCACCATAGAGACTGGATGGCCCCACTACTCATGACTGCTGGTTTTCAGGAGCTGAGCGGTTGCTGAGTCCAGGCATATTTGAAAGCCTCCCAGCCACGGAGAGTCTGAACTTAGTGGCTGTTCCAGCTAGGATGACTGAGGGGTATATTTCAACAGGTCCTGCAAATTACAGCGCGAGCTGACAGCAGGAAAATGTTCACTGTCTGTATTGCAGCTGAGGGCCCAGTGCTCATTTATCAGGAGGCGGGGGAGCCAATATCTGTGCTGGATGATGAGATACCAAGAGCAGACCCTCCGCTGCTGTCAGTCTGCAGAGCCATGCTCAGTGACACCAGGAGCGGACCTGATTCAGAAGCAGGTGGGGTGTGGGGAAAGGGATCGCTGGGGCAGGCTCACGGGCTGGATGGCCAGCCCTCAGCTAAGATGGGCATTGCAGTCTGCTGGATCGGGCCCTGAGCAGAGACGTGGGCTGTGTTCCCAACTCCGACCAGCTGTCTGATATCGGCCAAGTCATGTCACTAACAACATTTTGTGGTTAAAGGGACACAGATGGTTCTCCCTAAGGCGTCTTGCTTTCCATTGGCCTCAGCCATGTTTTGTTATGGGCTGTCAGGTGGCTCTCTGATCATATGGACATTACGGGCTGGACCCCAAGTTTCTGTTCACTCTAACGGGCTGAGGATTAGTCTCTTTGTCCGAAGCATCCTCCCGTTCAACTTTATGGTGTGCTTGGTCACAAAATCAGGCGCCAGTGGCTCGGGGCTGGAGGTCACTTTTTACTTTCCTGCTTTTATGTGGAAATCAGGACAATTCATAAGGGAGATCTGATCTGGGATACGAGTGTCCAGGGGGCTAAAGTCTGGCTTGGACTATGCCCCTCCCCAGGGGGTGAGAGCCCCTTGGCATCCCTAGATGGCTTCCTGGACCTGCAGCCCGGTGCAGAGGAGTGAGCAGAGCTACTGGCCAGTTTTACTCCCTGGGCAGGGCAGGGGGGCCAGGAAGTGGCCAGGAGAAGGTCGGAGCCAGGGGCAAGGAGCCAGCAGACTGATGGGTGGAGTATGGCAGAGCTGTGGTGCATGAGTGGCCATCTCAGCCCAGGACATGCGGAGAGGGAGCTGTGCCTCTGACAGCGTCTCTGAGATACAGCGCTCCCCAGAGCGAGGGCCTGTCACTGACCTCCTGGGCTACAGGCACCATCCAGCCCCATAACGCCTCATGGCATGAGGCAGCTGCTGCCTCGGGAGTGATAATACACAGGAGCTCCCCTCATACCTCCTTGGGAATCATCCTTCCAGCACAGCGTTCCACTTTGTTATCTTTTGTCCTTGGCGAGTCCCTGGGGGTTACGGAGAGCAGCCTGAGAACCAGCCGCACACCCTCATTACAGTGGGAAATGCCTCAGAGTTTTTGCCTTCTCCCCTGGCCTGGCCCTGCCAGCTGTTCTAACTGCTCGCCAGAAGATTTATGGGGACTGCACCTTCGCTAACGAGTGCAGTGTGGGGGCAATCAAACTGCTCCGGCTGCAAGCCCTGCTGCTCTGAGCTTCCAAATCCAGCTCCCCACTCTCCCATCACCGACATCTCCTCAAAGACCCACCACAGGCTCATCCTGTCAGCGATGACAGCCTGGCAAAGAGCTGACTTTGTTACCCTTTCCTGGTTCAACTTTGTGGGTACTTTCATTTCGGAAACCTACACAACAACATGGCTGTAAGACTGAAATCGGGGTGGAGGAGGGCACATCTTGCCCTCTTTGTAATGCCAGGCCTGTTCTTCACGTCTTACCACTTGCAGTAAGAGAGATTTATAGTGCTAACAGGGTTCCACAAGATGAGTGAGGGTAGCCTGGAAATGCCAATGCAGGCCTTCAGAACAGAGCAAAGCCGAAAGCACTGTCTTCTCCAGGCATCTGGCACATACAGTGTTTCAGCCATCACTAGCCAGCTATTGGAATGCCCCTCTGAAGAAAGGGTTGATGGTCACACACCAGACATGCGCAGTTATCTAGGAGCCATAAATGGCTTAAAATGCTGGTGCTTGTTCTCTAGCCTCAGGGAAGGCCTCTGGATTGATCTGGTTTGAGTCGCCCTCAGGATTAAAGAATTTTCCTTCCAACTTGGCTGTCTAACGAGAGACTCCGAAATTCCCATGAAGGCTTCCAAGTTTGCCCTGATTTCTCAAACATGCCCAGTACCTTCAAGCAGCTGTTGGCTTCAGCGGGAGCTCAGGACGCTCCCCATTTTAGGAGCATAACATTAGGCACCTGTTTTTTTAAATCTTGGCTTTGTCATTGTTGTATTGCAGAGTCAACAGCCAATTCCCCACTAGGGCGCTTGGTTCACAAGGCCGTTGCATTCGTAGCGGATGCCTGGCCTTTTCACATACAATTGTGCATGGGTCAAAAGTCTGATGTTCAAGTGGCTACATTTTTGGCTCCAGTATTTGGATTTGAACCTGACTCAGTGGAAGTCGAGAGCATTCAGTACTCAGCATGGTGCAGGATTAGACTTTGCAGGCTAGATTGTCATGTGCTCAGGGCTGGAGTTTCAAGAGTTCAGTTCCCATCTAGGCACCGAAGTCAGGGCTAGACGTTCAAATGCGCTCTGCACCGCACATACACCCAGTCTGCTGAGCAACTGGCAAATCAGGCCCTTCGTCACGGGGAAGTTTATTTTGTTCAGAGTTATTAAATCTGCATAACAATGGGCACATTGCTCTTCATTATTGTATATTATGCTATTCTTTTATATTGATGACAATGGCCAGTGAACAATACTGAAGTGATGAGTATATTGAACCAAACAGTAGATATATCTGGAGTATATAACTAGATCCTGCTTTTACTGTTCCATTTTTTTGGCACGCGCGTAGGAGTAGCTTGTGCATTCACAATATACAATAGAGCTAATACTGACAGGCTGCCTGTTTGCAACCCCTGGAAAATGTAGAAACTGGATTAAGAAGGGAGCCGCGTCTTTTGTTCATGCAGTTTAAAGTGACACCGTCAACTTCAGTCCTTGTACATCTGAAACATACAAATACAGGCAGGACCTTAATATTTAGGCTCCACTGACTGTTCGGCACTTCATTTTGTCTTCACTGTTTATGCCTCTCCCCTGTCTTTTTAATTGTTGTTTCTCTTTGTTGTGTGAGTCACATCGGCAGCTGAAAAGTTGTGCAGACACAGAACAAACACTTTCTAGCTGGAAATTTTCCATGGAAAAGAAATTCTGGATTTCTCCATTTCAGAAAAGTATCACCATTTCAGTTCTGTTTTCTCAAAAGGCCACATAGCAGCTGGCTGCCCCAGCTTCCAGGCACTCCTGTCTGAATTGGGGCCTGCAGCGAGCACCCAGATCAGACTCCTGGATTGCCTGAGAGGTGTCACCAGACTTTCTCTTAAGCCCAGGGGCAACCACTCCTGGGTCTGTCTTGTTTCTTGTCTTGCTCCAGCCTTTCTTCCCTACGTTCTCCTGACTCCAGCTCTGATCCTGGACTTGGCCCCTGGTTCCTGACACCCTACGCCTGCTCCAACCACTAGGCATGACTCCTGCCCTAGTCATTAGGCCTGACCACCCATGCCTCAGCTGTGACACTCTCTAGGCTGCTCTCAGGGAGTCGAGGGCAGCCCCCGAAGTCCCCAGGAGTCAGGGAGAGTCCAATTCTGGGGCAGGCCACATGGCAGGCATGTCCTGGAGCTAAGGACCCTGGAAGCTCAGGCTCCCAGCAGCCACCAGATGAACTAGCTGGAAAGCAGGTCAGAACCTGCCTGCGGCTCATCAGAAGTTCATGGAAAGGTAGCAGGTTTGACAAAACTTTCTGGGTTCAACAAACTGCCAATCAGCTTTGGCTTGGCTTTACAGCCATAAAGTAGGAGACAGTCCCCCTGCCACCAGACATTGAACAGGCAAGACAGACAAAGGGCAGGAGAAAGGAAGGGTTACTCTCCCCCCCGTACAGAGGGGAACTGGGGCACGGTGCGATTGCAGGGACATTTTGATTATTTTAATGGGAATTCCATAAGGGATTCCCTGCCCGGGGACAAGAACTGCTGTTATTTTTCTCAGATAGGTTCTTAGTGGTACCCAAAGACATTACACAGTAGTTAAACCTCATTCCAAGGTCATTTTAAATCAACGGTCTTGCTACAGCGAGCCCCATTTGAGTCATTCCAAGGCACACACTTCTTTGGCTGGAGAACACCAGGGGAACTCAAAGGCGTTGCCTGTGCACTGACTGCAGGGTCAGGCATCACGTGGCGCTCCCTCGATCCCTAAAGTGAGCCCGACTCTTATTATTATGGTAGCAACAAGATGCCACAACCAGGATTGGAACCACTTTGTGCTAAGTGCTGTCCATACACACCGTAGCGGTCAGAGGGGTTGAACACTGGAACAAATTGCCTAGGGAGGCTGTGGGCTCACCGTCACTGGAGGTTGTGAACAGCAGGTTAGACAAACACCTGTCAGGGGTGGGCTAGTTATTACAGATGCCTGCTGTGAGTGCAGAGAACTGTCGAGATCTCTTCTAGACAGCCCCTGCCCCAGAGAAACCACAACCTACCTAGGCAAGGCAGACACAGAGTGGAGGGAGAAAAGGAAGATTAATCACATGCCACAGCTGGGGGAACAAGGCAGAGAGAGTAATTCGCTGGCTTGCCTGAGGAAGTCTGTGACAGAGCCAAGAACTGAAGCCAAATGTCCCGAGTCCCAGTCCAGTGCCTTAAATCACAAGATCATCCTGCCCCCTGAAATAGCATGCTTTGCCCCCAGCTCTCCCTCTCCCTCTGCAGTGCAGGCATCTCCCACTCCTGTGCATACACCCAGAGGCCACCCTATTGGCCAGCACACCAGGGATTGAATGGGGATTTAATCAGAAGCCCTGCAGCTTGAGCTAAAAGTGCTGCATTTTGGGCCTACAAAACCTCAGGAACTCTGTGGGTCAGCACCAAATGTGCCCTGTAACACACTCCCTCCCCAGTGGTCCCATAATGCAAAGGGTACAACCTATAGCTTTGCATTTCCACCTGCCATCCATCCCCAGCCCTGTACCCCATGCCCTGCACTGTTCACCTTCTACATATATTTTCATTTATTTTTTTATTTTATTTTTCCTTTCTCCCCTAGAGACGAGCCGCTCCTTCCCTCTCCCCGACACCAAGCATTAAAGGAAACATACAAACTTTCTCCTCTGTGACACCTAGCACCTCCACAATCTTTCCATGGCCCTGAGCAATATTAACATAGCCTAATGCTAATGACAATGACAGCTGGCTTCTGCAGCCGCATGCAGCCCTGAAGCAGGTTCAGGAGGTTCAGGAGGACAGGCTGCAGAGAGCTGCAGAGCAGCCATCAGAAAAAATTATTGGCAACTCTGGGGGAGTTTAAACGGGAGGCAGGGTGGATTTTTCAGGCCCTGGTTTCTAATTTAGTCTTGACCAGAGTGGCTAATGCAGTGTTGTAAGCATGTCGATCCCAAGATAGTGGAGAGACAAGGTGGGTAAGGGGATAACTTTCATTGCACCAGTAAAAGAAGCTGATCTAATCAAAGATATCACCTCACCCAGCTTGTCTGTCCGAGTGCCAGAATGGTTAATCAAGTGGCTTGAAGTGCATTTCCAGCCATGAAAACGCAGGTTGTTTCACGTGAGTTGATGACAGAAATTGTGCTCTATGAGATTTCCTCCCTTCATGTCAATTGTCTCCCTCACAACCACATGTAGGCAGCATGCATAGAAATGGCCATTTCCCCAGCTTTGACTCAAGCCAGTCTAGTTGGAGTCTGCCCATCCTCCAGTCCCATCCCGCCCCAGTGAGGGAGGTCAGACGGAAGAGTAAAGCATCCGACTGGGACTGCTCGCTCCATAAAATGTCCAGAGGTTAGAGCAGGAGGAGGAAGCATTTGCCCATCCCGTGAGAATGAAAAAATTTGGAACAATTCTCCCACCTCAAAGCAGGATAAAAGTCAAAAGTGCAAAAATGTTCATGTACCAGTAATTCTGGGGGTAACGGGATTGGGTCAAACAGAACATTGCACAGTGATTCATTTCTAGACGTTTCCTTTCGATTTCAGCCTGTCACATTTTTTGTTACCTTGTTTTTAGTAAAAATTAATGAAACTTTCATAAGAACATAACATGACAAAGGCATTAAAACAGAAAAAACAATCTTCAGTGTGGGGGGAGGGAAATGTTGTGTTGGAAAATTCCCAACTGGCTCTCCCTGGCCTCGGCTTGGTCTTCAACTGGGATGGGTGCGGGGACCTGAATGGGCCAGATCCTGAGCTTGTGTCGCTCTCTGCAGCCCAGCTTTCCAACTTACACCGGCTTGCACACAACAGCTATTCCTTATCGTCTGCTGGTCCTCTGCCCGTTCTTTGGCCTGTCTTCTAATTAAAGCATCTCTTGGATGTGTGCAGCTGGGGGAGGGAACAGAGAGTCAAGCTTTCCAGCTACACAGAGCTCGTCTTCTTTAAAAGGAGCCCAGCATCATTAGCACATCATGACAGGAATGGAGGCAGCGTTCACGGTAGGTGCCCTGCCTGGGCATCCCACAGCCAAACTACCGGTGACTATTTCCGGCCAGAGGCGGGCTCTGGGGAACGCACAGCAGCCGGGCTTGGCAGGGGACAGGTTGGAGAAGCAGTGGCATGAAAGCCCCATGGCCAGGGCCGACGAGGGGGGGAAGCCAATACAAATTACCGAGGCCTGGCAGTCCTGAAGGGGGCCCGGGGCCCAGCTTCCCTGGCTTTGTCAGCCTTGTTTAGCTGGTCCACCCTTGCTGGGGGGCCAGAAAAAACATTTTCACCGAGGCCCGAACCTGCTCTCAGTGGCCTGCATGGTGCCAACATGGACAAACAAAGGGGGATGCATAAAGGAGAAAGCGACTCATGGACCCAAAATCTGTCAACTTCAGCCTGGCCTGCAGTCAGAGCCAGAGTAACCCATCCCTGGGCTCTCGGCAAGCACACGCCAATGCTGCTCCATTAGCCATGCTGCTTAACAAACCTCTCCTGTCCTGGGTCAATCCATGGCTGGCTGCCGCTGCACAGACACTGCCCTATCAACTCCCCCGTGTCCATACCCCCCGCCCCCAGGCTCCTGGCCGACTCCCCGAGGGGCTGTTCAGTGCAGCTCCTTGTGTAGCGTGTAGACGAGCATGGTGAAACCCTGGCTGGTGGCTTGTGTCAGCTGGTCCAGGAGCCAGACCCCTGGCCGCGGAGAGGAGGAGCCACCCCGGCCACCCCACCGCCCAGTCAGGTCTGGCCTCGCTGCCCCTCTTTTCTGATGGGCGACAACAGGGCCAAATCCTGGCGAGTGGCATGACCTGGAGCACAGGGTTGCAGCACCACTCAGGTTGGGCCTGCCCACAAATTTGGCCCTATGCACGTGTCTAGGGTGCTTGTGCCTCAGTCCAGCCCTGCCCCGGTGGCCAGCAGGGAGTGGCAGAGGATGGGCACAAGCCCCGGGTCCTGCAGCTGCATGGAGGAGGTTGGGAGACAGGGACTGACCCACACAGCACACGTGATGGATCAGGCTAGCCAGATGGAGCACAGACCACAGCCTGCTCCCGCTGGCACAGAGGCCATGGGCATGGGGAGCACACCCAACACCCCCCCCAAAGCAGGGCAGGCCAGGCAGGCTCCTCTCTGCAGGGAGAGTTGGACTGGCCATTAGGGAATGCGATCCAGCTCCTGGGACAGCGAAGCACTGGGACAAGCGAGCTGTGAAACCCTCATCAGTGGAGGCTCTGAGGAGGAGCTCAGAACACCTCTTAAGGCTGATGCAGGCTCCTTAGTCCTGTCTGTGGCTATGTCTACACAGCATCCTGGTGCAGGAGTCCCCTGCTCATGTACATACACCAGTGCTAGCCCTCATCCAGCCAGCAGCATCGCCACAGGAGCACAGGGAGCATCAACGGAGGCAGGCTGAGCCGGGCTGAGCCCATAGCCATCGATTCCAGGCCCTGCCACCCAACATTTCTGTGATTCTGTGAAGGCTGCTCTGTCCTATCCCCCTCCACCCTGGGGTGGCCTGTGGACCTGGTCCTGCAGTGGCACCATCCTTTCTGCCTGCTGGGCGTGTGCTGTTGGGCACAAGCTCAGTGCACATAGTCCAAACCTTCGTTTTGCAGAGATAAATGCATCTTCCCCTATACAGAATATATTTTTCAGGACAGTCCCCTTCGCAGCCTAACACTTTATAGCAAGCTCAAGTTTTGGACATAGCCTAATGGGGCCAGAGTCTTAGCAGGCGTAAATCAGTGTAGCCAGATTGACTTCAGTGGAGCTGTGCCAATTTATGCTTGCTGCGGCCCTAGCCCCGGGTTGGAGAGTAACTAACTGCAGCACAGAAGCAAAAGCACTTCACGAGAACTTGGCCAAGTCTAACTGAAAACAGTTGCATTTTAAAATCGAATCAAAACAAAATGATGGAAAAAAGACGCAGTAATACCCAGCCTGTGAGTCCCTTGAAACTGACACAGTAAATGCAGAACCATACCAGAAGGTCATGCTTACAATTGCTGACATCCACGGTAATCATGAAGAATAGACCAGGATGACAATGCTCTAATAATGTATTCACAAAAGCAAAAGACTGCCCCCCAAAACCATAAATCAGACAGTGTCCTGTTGCTCTGTCTGCAGATCTTAATGACTGAGAAAAACTGTTTTTAGAAAGCAAGGATTAAAATAAAAGTTGCAGCCAGTGCTACTGCAGAGCCAATTAAAATTTAATCAAGCCAAACGCATTCATTAGGGACTGCTTGGCTTACCTGACAGTTAAGGTGCAATTTTCAAACTTTGATGTTTGAAGTTTTGGCAGCCGCTCACACACAATGATGGGTGTGGTATAAAAACTTGAGTAGAACAGAATTATTGGCCTGATTTTCAAAGGTGCCATGTTGCAGTCATTACCTGAATCAGTGGATACCATCCCATCATGTGACCTTTGTCGGCTTGACCCCTTAGCATGGGGCTGGAACCAGAAAATAAAATCAAGTGGCTTTCCAAGAATCTGTATTTATACACAGCACCTCTGAAAATCAGGCCACTAGTTTTTTTCTATTCGATGCTGCTGTGGGTGCTCAGCGCCTCTGAAAAACAGACCGTTTATATTTAGGCTCCTAACCATGAAGTTAGGTTATGCATCTAACTTTTTAGACCCATTTGTTCAAAGAAGAGCCCAAGTAGTGCACATGATCCAAGGTAAGACAAAAATGAATTTCCCCTGGATCTTGCAGCTCAGTTCCAGCACTGACCAAGCTCTTTTTCACCTAGGCTGCTTAGAGCCACACTCTGATCCCCCTGGCTCGAGCGGTCTGTCTTGCAAAGCAGGGTATGTGACTACGGGGATTTTCATTGCTGCTTGGAATTGGATGGACCCAAACTGAAACCCCAGATCTCAACTGCCCCTTACGTTGGGGAAGTTGAGACCCAGAAGCAAAGTTCATGGTGACTCCTCACGCCATAGAATGGGCTCAACTGAAAGCCCAGGTCTGAACACCCCAGGCTTTGAGGTGCTTTGGATCCAGGCTGGGGTTCCTGGACGCCACCGCAACACACATCATAAATATTAATGATGCTCAGCTTCCTGGCCCCCTATAATGGACTGAACCGAAAGCCTAGGCTGGACCATCCCCAAATTCAGGGCACGTTTAGATCTGAAAATGGGGCCACTTTTAGTATCCTCTCAATCAAACCCAAACTTTACAAAGTAAACGTAAGAAGCCAACTTTACAGACCCAGTGCTTTCACAAGTGCTGTCAATCAAGGTAATCCTTTGGCATGCTTGGCAGATAATCTTATCCCCACTGGCCTCCAAAGCACATCACAGCCTGGTAAGGGCCTCAGCGTGTTATACTGTCATACTTGGATCAATTCTGTTTGCCCAGCGCTCAGGTGCAAAATTGCTTTGCCAGGCAGCAAAGGATGAAGTGGCGAGAGTAAGAACAAATGGTCTTATCGCCTGGACTCTTCTGAGTCCAACTGTAGCTACGAATGGTTTATAATAGTTGAACTTTATCCTTCTCCAGGGTGTAATTCGCTGTGAATCTCGTTATCCTCTTTTATTCAAATCAATTTTCTCAGCAATGTCTTGCCCTTTACGCTTTTGATTATTCTCCTGTTTGTATTTAAATTAACCCCCAAATCAGCGGCTGTCCTGCTGTCTAGCAGGAGTTCTCAGATTCTGCCGGAGATTGCCTCACACAACAGGCCACACGCTGCGATACAAACGCAGGCCGGTGTCGGAAGGAGTGCGGGCTGGGGTGTCAGGATGAAAATCCTTTAGAACTGCACCGCTAGAAATGATGGGTGGCACTGCGTGTACTTGTGAGCGTGGGTGTGGTACTGTGCTGGGCCATGTACCCCACAACGGTACTGCAAGGGCCAACAGGAGCACGAGAACTCCGTTTACCCAGCTGATGGCACCCAGAGGGATGGTAGGTAGGTTGATTAGCAGGACCACCTGGAAAGGAGCCAGGTTTTCTTCAATGGACGAGGTACCCAGGAAAGTGGTGGATTATCTATTGATCAGTTACACCACTAGCAGAACACGCCCTGGGAAACCAGCACAATCCTCTCCTGAGATCATTAAAGAAATCATTGTCACTTCGTCCTGCCATTTTAGATGCTTAGGAAACCAAGAAGAACATCCTTTCCTTAAGAAAAGCAGCAAGGAGGAGCTGGCAGATACCTCCCGCTAGCCCAGCGCCAGCGGGACTTGTCAAGGTGAGTTTTGCAGAGTTAGCTTGGGCCCGCAGGACTGGATTTTTCCAAAGCAATACACGAAATGTTAGTTTAAAAAAAACACACACCGTCCAGCCCTTGACAGAGGCTTGAAACACACTGCAGCTCTCTGCTGCGCTAAAACGCAACGGAGACAAACTCGGATGAGAGCTTGCTGTTCCAACAGCCACTTTAAAGGACTGCTTAGCACACTGAGACCCTTTAAATATGTCCCTTTGTGACTAGTCCATGTTTACATTTCTGTCAGCAGCAGCCTTTTATTTTAGCTCCATGCCTTGAGCAAGCTCCTTAAGCCGTGTGCCCAGAAGGATGTTCCTGGTGGAATTGCATATGGCCAGACGGAGGGTCCTGTGGCTGAGATAGACAGAGAGCTGTTCACCGGCACTCTGCTCAGAAGTGCTTCTAGCTATGAGCCCCCAAGAGGGAAGAAAATATCCATCGCCAGATGAGCAGGGCCAGTGCAACCATTTAGGCAAACTAGGCAGCCGCCTAGGGCGCCTAGTGGTTGGGGGCACCTAAAAGCCCCCTCAGGCAAGGAGGTGGAGTGGAGGTGAGCTGGGGGGGTGCGGGGAGGGCTACCCGCAGTAATGGGGGGGGCACATAGGGGAACAGCTCCTCACCCCAGCTTACCTCCACTCTGCCTCCTCCGCTGAACATGCAGCCCAGCTCTAAGTCTCCTCCAATCAGCGCCGCAAGCCTGGGCGGGGAGGAGGATTAGAGCAGTGCCGGCGTGCTCAGTGGAGGAGGCGGAGCCGAGGTGAGCTGGGGTGGGCTACCCAGGCAGGGTTAGCTGCTGTGGGGGGACAGGGGGAGTCTCCCTGGGTGAGGTTAGTTGCTGTGGGGGGATGGGAGGGAGAGGGGTTAGCTGTCGCGGTAGCGGGATAGCTGCTGCAATGAGGCTTTCTGGGTGGGGGGCTGAATTAGCTGCTGGGGGGGCGGGGTTAGCTGGGGGGGGGTGCAAGGTGGAAGTTTCTCCTTGGGCGCGAAACTTCCTTGCACCGGCCCTGCAGATGAGAACACCTGGTGAGCAGAGCCTGGCTCCCCACACAAGTAAATCCACAGATATATACCAGGGAGAAGCAGGGGTGCTCTTGTCTTCTGACTGGTGCTCTGTTAACGGTATTGAAGCATGTATCAGGGCCTTAATTCTGCAACTACATGAGAGCACAATAGGGTGGGGTTAGTGCACACCAGCAGGGTCTACACGGACCAGCTAACATGCAATATGTGAATGTACTTTAGAAATCACCCCCCGCCACATTGGAGCACATTACTGCTTTGTGGAGACAAGCCCTTAGGCCACTGTGAAGTGCTTACTCACATGAGTAATTGTGCTCTCACCAAAGTCCAGGGGACTCTTTGTATAAGTGGTCCTTGCTGTGAGATCAGGCCTGTACTGATATGGGATAGCACAGAGCAGACTGAAAACCCTGTGCTATATAATAACAATCCCTAGCTTTTATCTAGCGCTTGTCAGCAGGCAATCTCAAAGCACTTCACACAGGACATCACCATCGTTATCTCCATTTTACAGATCGTGCAAGTCACTGCAGCCCAGTGCCTCAGTTTCTCTTTGTGTAAAATGGAGCTAATGCTGCTGACCGTCTTGGCAAAGCGCTTTGTGATCAACTGCTGAAAGGCTCTCCATAAAGGCTGGATATTACTACTGTTAGCAGTGTAGAATACATACACAGACATACTAGAACAAGTTGGAAAAGATTTTTCAATAAAATAAAACATATTTTCATCTAAAATGTTCCATGAAAATTTTCCAGTTTTTGGCAACAAGCCCCAAAACTGGACATTTTGGGGTTTAAAATCAAAGTTTGCAGCTGCTGAACATTTTTTGGTTTGAGGGATTTCTTTTTTGTTCCCCAATGATGAACTGAGTATGTTCACTGAAAATACATTTTTCCACCAAAAATTCATTGTTGATAAAACCCCATTTTTCAAGGAGACTGTTTTTTGTCAAAATAAAGTTGACCACCTATAAATCTTTACAGTTGCTAAAATATACAGCAGGCCTCCTACAAAAGAACACAAAACATAACCCTGTTATTACAGCTGAAAAACTTTTCAAATTTTAAAAATGTGATGAAAACTTCAATTGAAATTGGCAGGTGAAAATTTTTAGATTAAAATGTCACTATTCCGCATCACATCTCCTTTTTTAGCCAGCTGTAGCACCAGTTGTTTCAAACTCACAATTACAAAAGAATTGTAAAAAATAAAATCTTTAATTTTAATAAACAAACAGGAAATTATCCTTGAAAAAACTTTCCATGATTTCATTTACCCTGTTTGTCAGCCAAAGTACATCATGTATGCAACTGGAAACTTTTAAAACAGGGATATGCCTGAGTACAGTCAAGCTGTACTAACTGGAGAACAAAGTAAAATATGGGGCTAGAGGGAAAAATATACATAGAGGAACTTCTTTGAACATCTAGAAGAAAAAAACTGAAGTCATCATAAATTTGCTCTGTATAACAGCTCTTTAATGAACATTTCTATTGAAAATCTGACAGCCAATGAGATCAGGACAAATGCCCATATGAAATACCCTGCATGATTAAGGTACTTTAACTGTATGTGATTACATGTGTGAAAAGTACCCTGTAAATCCGCCTCAGGTGTTTGTAAGATTTGTAGGTTTGTACCCTAACCCAATCAGTTTTGCCTGGGAGCCAGAATAAATTCCCATTATGGAAGTGATTTATTGCATGCACATAGAAGATGCAGGTTAGGAGCACTAATTAAGAGCCTTTAATTATCAACACACCAGCTCCAATGCAAAGCAACTGCAGAGCAGACTTTTTCAGCAATGTCCCACTAAGGTATGCTGGGCAGCCTGGGCTCAGCTGTGATGAAGACACATGCATTTGACTCTTTGGTGCTTTTCTTGTCCAGTTCAGGCTATCAGTGACAGGGAGCGTGTACAGCTGCCTGGCAACAGTCAATGGCAATGAATAGCTGCCTTTGTTCTTCAGCCATCTTGGATCAATTTCCCCTGCCAGAAGCAGACAGGGTCTCGCTAAGTCTGAATTGCCTTTCCTAAGGCTGGGGGCCTCACCAGACACAGTAGCAGTTTCTTTGAGAATGACAAAGATCGTGATGAAAAGGAGCCTCAGAGTAGTCAGGCTGAATTACTGCTCTTTAAATCACTGGAGAGGGAGCATGTGTGAGCGGACCTAGCAGGAGAAAAGAAATCCAGGAGCCAACTGGTGGAGAGAACTCAACAAGGAAGCCAGGTTTTTTAACATGAGCAAGTTTTCTGAGTAAGGCCAGGGCAAGTGTTTCTTGGAGGAGCTGACTCATAGCAAATCTTGAATGTCAAACCAATGAGCAGAGATCAGACAAGTCGGAAGAAGATTGTCTCAGTAATTTAGCAGTGGGGAATTGGTTTCTTTCGCATAAGTTTTGGGGAAGGAAAAAACCCCAAGCCTAAATGTTAAATGAGAAGTGAGATTCTAATAAAAATAACAATGCTACTTAGCTCCTGTACAGTTGCTTTTCACCCGTAGGTCCCCAAGTGCTTTTACAAGGAGGGCGATATCATTAGCCCCATTTTAAAGATGGGAAACTGAGGCACAAAGAGGAGCCCTCGTGCAATGTGCTGTCCACTAGCTCCCGCTGCCTCCCCTGGTACAGACTGTAGACATGACCACAGTCAGGCTGGTTTCTCAGGATCTGCTCCTGGCTGTGCTGCACCAGAGTCCACGTGGGTCTGCGTTTTGCATCATGGAGGCTGTGTGCTGATGTAGCGAGGTGAAATCCAGCTCATAGCATGAGGCAGCAAGGGCGGGATTTTCCAAAGCTCTCCCCATTGCCTCCACTCCCACCGAGGTTGGCGATAAAATTCCCTTTGATGTCAGAGGGAACAGGGCTCGTCCCACCCTAAAGGCCTGAGCACAGGGCAGGCTCCCTCTCCAGCCCACCGCCAATGACCCATCCGCCCTGTTTGCAAAACCTGTTTCTGCAACTGGTCTCTGCTCATAGACAGGTGATGGTTAGAGCTCTGAAAGCTAGGAGAGCATCTCCTGAGCAGACCCCGGGGAGCAGAGATCCTGAAACTGTGATAGCTGCAATATTCTGTTCAAGCCTACCGGCCACTGCCCTATTCACCTACTCGGCTGCAGAAAGGGGGGAGTGTGTGAAAGGCTCCCTATGGCCTGTTTGAAATAACGTATTTCGAAGCCTGGCTGTTCCACGTGTGCACGGTTTGGGGAGTGTGACTTTCAAGGCACAGCTGATCGGGAGCGGCAGGGCTGATCTGATGTGTTTTTAACATTTGCATTCAGTGGGCCGAGTTATGTCGATTCTGAATGACATCTGTTGCCTTGTGCTGTGGCCGCAGGCTGACGCTGTATTAACAGACCTGAACCACCCAAGGCCAGTAAGTCTGAAAGTCAGACGCTGACAGTCTCAACTGTAAAGCCAGAAGGCTGAGGAGCCACTCAAGAATTGAGACCAAATTCACCCCCAACGTGGACCCAGAGTCACTTGATTGATTTCCCAGCGTTAAAGAACCTTGAGGCACCTGGTCTACAATACAATTGGAAACAAGGCGTGTTCCGCTCACGGCTTTGTTAGAGAGAAGTAAACAAATCAGTACAATTAAAAAGGCACAGACCCAACTGCAGAACGTTTCCTTTGCAGGTCTCCAGCCAAGAGCAAAGCAGTGGGACCCAGCCAACCGGTATATACTGATCCTGAGCCTTCCCAGAGTGCTATTCTGAGGGCGGGGGAGTAGCTGAGACAGACAGACAGCTTCTCATCTCCTACACCAGTGTCAAGCCAGTGTGACTCCAGATTTACATTGGTCCCTGGGATCAGAATCTGGCTCTGGTGGAGTGAAAGCCAGCCAGCCACAGGCTTGTGTACAGGAGGGACCGACAGGCCCTGATCCAGCAAAGCACGGGCGTAACTTTAAGCACTGGAGTGGTCTCACTGAAGGCTACTCACACGATTCAAATTAGACCCGTGGTTGGCCGGATCAGAGCCTGCAGAAGCTGATGCAAAACCTGAAAAAATGTTTCCAGCTCTCTTCAGGGGAGCGGAGGGGAGACAAATATTTGGGACAATTCCAATTTTGCACATATCAGCTGATTCATTCCTAACCCTGTTGTGACACTCCAGGATGTCAGGATCCTCACGCTGACTCACCATCTAATACGTTATACGAAAGCCATTCCTGGGCCTTTGTCACTATTCCCATTGCAAAATTACCTAATTTGGGGGTTTGTCTTAATGTTTCTTTATTGATTTTTTTCAAGAAAAATATAAAACGTGCAAAATGCCACAAGCAAGATCTTTGCATTAAGACAATGAGCATCATTAGCAGCATCAGACCAAAGCTATGTAAACACGTTGCCAGCCTGGCAGGAAACCTCGGGCATTGCATCTCGCGGCGTAGCTACCTTCACCAGATGCTGCTCAGTGATGGCGCCTCTGGCTTTCCATAGACCTCCAAGTAGGTGAGCTGTACTCACTCTTTATTAATGCGAGGAAACCAAGGTGCAAGGAGCTGAAGCAATGCCTCCAGGGTCACATGGCAGCTGGGAACAGAGTGCAGGTCTCCTAAATCCCAGCCAAGCCATGCCACAATAGCCTCTCAGGTTTGGGAGCCCAAATTCATTGTGACTCACAGTGATCACAGGAGACATGAGGAAGTATAGGATCCAGAAATCGTCCTTTTTACACTGGATAGGAGCGTCTCTACGGAGTACTGCCCTCTAGGATCCAGACCACCAGGGAGGTGTCACCAATCAGTGTTGTGATCACATGTAACAATTAAACCCCTGTATGCTCCAGCGGACCCAGCATCATTAGCCAGCCAGACAACACTGGCTAGTGAGCCATTTGTCTCGGGGCCAGAGGACAATGCTGGTGGGTCCATGCAAAGGAAGACCTGTTTGTTTCACTCTTGCTTTCCCTGAGGTTTATAGATACCCCTGTAGATAGATCTTGCCAGTCGTGATAGGACAAAGAGGAATGGTTGGGAGGGGGAAAAGGGGAATATCAGAGCTGGTTTGAATTTTTTTTCCCATGGAATTTTTGGCCAAAAACTCAAAACCCAAAAGTTTTCAACCAAAGACATTTGGTTTTCAGCTGAAGCATCTTGAAAATTTTCCACAGAAAGCAGACACTTTTCTTGAAAATGTTCATTTAATCAAAAATCCAATGAACCATCAAAAACCTGTTTCAATAGAAAATTTTTGACCAGCCCTCAGGGATATGAAATAGTAGTAGGGTGGTGGTATCTCTTCTATATGCAGCATCAGAGAGTCTATTACTGGAGTTCTGTGGCCAGTTCTGACATCCACATTTTCAAAAAGATGCTGAAAAACTGGAAAGGCTTCAGAACAGAGCTATAAGAATGTTCTGAGGTCTGGAAAACCTGCCTTATAATTAAATACTCAAGCAGCTCAATTTATTTAGTTTATCCAAGAGAAGGTTAAGAGCTTATTTGATTATGGTCTACAAATACCTACATGGGGAAGAGATGTCTGAGCGTAGATGGCTCTTTAATTTAGCAGAAAAGGACAGAACAGGATCCAATGGTTAGTAGCTGAAGCTAGACAAATTCAGACTAGAAATAAGGCACAATTTGTTCACGATGAGGGTAATTAGCCATTAGAACAATTCACCTCGGGACGTGGTACAGTCACCATCATCTGAAGGCTTAAAGGCGGGCTGGATTTCTTGCTATAAAATATGATCTAATGCAAACAGAAGGCATGGCCTTGCTGCATGCCTCACCAGGGGAGGTTCTCCGCTGTTGTGGAGGAGGTCCGACTAGATGACTGTAATGGTCCCTCTCTGAATAATGCAGCTCATTTCGCTGCAGTTTCTGACAGGAATCATCGGCCCAGATCCTCGGCTGGTGTTAATCACCAGAGCTGCATCGAGCTCGCTGGAGCGATGCTAATTTACATCAGCTGAGGGGCCAGCTGACCAAGTGGAAATGTACAGAGATCAAGCAAATGAATGACTTCCCAAGCTCAGCAAAATGAATTTGGCTCTTCTTCCCTGGGAGCGCTCAGCACTTGCCCTCTTACGGCTGTAATTATGCGGCACTGTATATAGTTCTTTTGCCTACCCCGAGGTTTACACAGCACCACAGTATTTTAGGTGATTAATCTAGACAGTTACTTACTGCTTTCAGCTTACTGCAGTTACAGCTGATGTTTGTATTGACCGTTGGCTATGAGGGGCTGTGGGTTATTTTGCACAGAGTCAGTTAGGGCAGGACTATAAAGCCCCTCCTGTACTCCCCTTCAGGAAGCCATCAGCTAGACCTGTCACTTCAGTGGCCAAGTTTTGAACCCAGATTCGGAGACACCAACTGCAATTCTGTTTCTCACATGCCAGCATGGCTGGGGCAGCAGAGACATTTTCTCCTCCTTTCACTTCTCCTTGGACGTCAGAAACTCTGGAGGACACTCCCCATGGGGCAGTGCTGGACGCTCTTGTCCTTTCCCCGGCCGTTGCAGGGACTGACTCCAACGGCAGCCAAATTAGCTCTTTCTCTGGTTTATATACGGTCACTTCCGAGTGGCTGGTCCCTGGGGATAAGATGATTAGCTGTATTATCACCGCGTTATTGGCTGCCTCTGATTTACTGCAGTATTTACTCTGGTTCCATAATGTGCTCAAATTTATGTTTTCATTTATTTTTATGGTTTAAAGAGACCAACCCCAGTTGAGTTTTGAGCTCTCTCTCTCTCCAGGTCTTAATTGCACCCTTCTACCATTATTCTTTGCAACGTGCCAACAGTAACATCACTGGGCTCATTTTATGAAAGCAAGATTTACTCACAGTCATAGCGTAAGAATAAAAGAAACTCTGTTACGTACGACAAACAACCTGGTAACAAACAAACTGGTTTTACAGCCTCTAACATCTGCCCTTGGAAATGGCTTTTGACTGCAATGCATCCACTGGCCAAGATTTTAAAAGAGCAGGTGTCTAAAGTCAGGCTCTTCAACCCTGGATTCAAAGGTGCTGAGCACCCAGCTTCTCCCACTGACGTCAGTGGGTGCTCAGTCCATTGAAGTCAATAGGGATTTTGCCATTGGCCACGCAGCCCTGCAGAGGAGTAAGAATGCACCCTCACACCCATAGCCTGGCTACACTGGCCTTGGGGTGGGGCAAGCCGGAGTGACGGCTTGATGCGCACTCACCTCCTCCCTCCCTGTAGCCGATGGCCAGAGAGAGGGTGCAGGACAGGTATAGCGGGGGCTTGTCCCATACCCGCTGGCCAGCACAGCTGATCTGTGATTTGCAGCAGCTACTCCAGGCCAGCAGTACGTCACACCTCACAGGGAGGAGGCAGGGAGAGAATTGCATCTCAGAGGGTTTCTCTGCATCATGGCTCCTCCCAGGGCTGCTCTTGGGATGGGGCGGCTAGCACAGCGCCCCTCCCCAGGGTGACCTGAATTAAATAGCCTTTTCCAGGCCAGATTCAGAGCCTTCTACACAGGCTGTGGAGTGTTTTGCAATCAGTGGTGCTGCCTGCACAGTGAGGTGCTACTCCAGGGGAGCCACGGTGGCCCAGTTGGGCACTGAATTGTTGCCACTGTACCCGTTTGGTGGTCTCTGAGCTGCGCGCCCAGCATGGGCTTTGTCCTGACACATGTGGCCGGAGAGCAGCGCTCGTTCAGCGCAGCGCCCTGCCAAGCTGCTATTGCCTGGGCCTCTTGGGTAGCCATTTCCACCCGGCCCAGCCTGTGAATGGACAGGAGTCCCCCTGCCCCTTGCTGGGCGGCTGCTGTGCTAATGTAACAGTAACACACTTGGGAATTGGCAGAGCAGGGCTCAGTTTAGTCCAGTATCCGGGCCCACTAGCCCATCCCAGATGCTTCAGATCAAAGGTGCCAGGGACCTTCTGGGGACAATTAGGGACCAATCCAGAGCCCACTGGAAGACACACTCCCCCGCTGACTTAAACTGAGACTGGCTCAGGCCTGTGGGAAGTAGCACATCCAGAGAAGTAGGTTCTTTCAGTTCCCCAAGGGTTGGGTTATGTCAGAAGCATGAAGGATTCTCTCTCCCAACAGGAGATATGTGAGTGGCCCATTATTATACCCACCTGGTGCATTGTGAAACACCAGCGTGGAGACTGATCCTCCCAGCCACCTGAGGCAGGTATTGGTGGACGATGGGCATATGCCTGGCAGCAGGATAGAGGTGCTGATAACAGCGCCACGGCTAAGCCATTTGCACTGTTTTTTGCACGGAAAGCAGAGACTCACTCTCTCATGTGCACAGTGAAAGCTACAGTGGCTCCCTCCCAAAGGTGCAGCACTGGCCCTTTGAGCGCAGAATGAATATTCCAACTCACATGGCTGAAAAATGGAGACGTGGCCCCTCTCTGATCTTTCCAGCTTGAATCTAATGTTTGTTCACTTTCCACTAGCTAAGGAATGGCTGCATTTTGAGAGCTGGAAATTGTCTCCCTGGGAGGTTTTACATAAATCTAAGCTGGAAACATTTGATTTGAGTTGCACTTTTCTTTACAACAGGTTCAGCTTGCGCGATGGAACCCGATAGCTAAAACATCTTTGTAAAGTGATGACACTGGAAATGCACTCTGGGAAATGCCTGCATTTTAAATTGGGATGGAAATGCTATGGAGGTTGAAAACTTCAAAAGACAAGAGCGGCAGGGAGGCCCTTCACTTCTAGAGTTTATTTATTATAGAATTTTTTACCCAGCTCTGCTTAGCTCCCCTGAAAATGCAAGCCACTTATTTAGGTGCCTAAGTTTGGATTTAGGTGATTCACTTTACGCACCTGACTTTTTAACTGTTTGCCTGATCTTCCTCTGCCACAGCACACCCATCTGTGAGACCTTAGAGTAACTTCACCTGCTAGGGATGGGATGACTGATCACACAGTCGTCTGAGATCCTTGGAGACCAGATCCGACATAGGGACAAGGGGGTAGAGTTGTAACTGTAACCCTGGTTAACAGTGACAGTAAGGGCTGGATTTGGTAAACCTAGGATCCCACTTGACAAATAACTAAACCGCTTGATACCCCACCCAGAAAATCTAACTGCACCTCCCTTGGTGCCCTTTTCAGGCAGCACCTCCCCATGCACAAGCACTCGGTTACCCTGCCTAGACAAGGAAATCCTTATGAGGGGAAAGAGAACACAGTCATAAGCTTGAGAAAACAGCAACAGAATACATTTGCACACAAAGAATAAACTACCCCCTTCCCATGACGTTGACAGTAGCCTGTCTCCTCCCAAGCACTGGTGAGGATGTCCCACAGAGTATAGCCTCTTGACTGCACCGCTTCACCCACCCCACCCCACTCACAAGCAAGTCTTCCATCTACATTGTCTCTCATCACAGAGTCTTCAGCTCTTACAACTCTCCACCTAGTCTCAGCAGGTAGAAAAGAAGCTTTTTGCAATGGAGTAAAAATATTTTCCTCTTCTAAATGCTTTCTGAGTGCACTGCCCACAAAATCCACTGCACAGCTATGGTGACTCCCAAAGTGTCACTGGAGGAATTGTGGGTAAGTAGCCTATGCAGATGAAGTTTTCTATGGCAGCACTTTCCCCTTTTCACAACAAAGGGAGTAGAGAGTTATTTCCTCTCTGGGCTCCGGCCATAGGACTTTCACAACCCTACTGTCGATTTTGGACAAGAACTGTTTTGTAATACAAATTGTGACAAAACATGGCTGTCCTAGGATGTAATAGGCATCCCCGAACACGCTGCATATATGTTCTTTTATCTTCCTGAGACTATTTGTATGTTTCCTGCTGTACAAAAATATGCACCTCCCGTATTGGTGAAGGAAAGAGTCTGGAACATCTGTAAATGTGGCCAATTCAATATGTAAATGGCTGCCGTCGCCGTAGCACCTCCCAGTCTGTAATGTATTCTTCCTCACACACCCCAGGGAGGCAGGGAAGTGCTACTGTCCCTATCGCACAGATGGGGAACTGAGGCACCAAGAACCAGATCCTCAGAGGTATTTAGGGTCCTCACTTCCACTGATTTCAAAGGAATCTGAGCCAAAGTGACTTGGCCAACAGGTCACATAGGGGGTCCAGGACTGTGCTGGTAACTGAACCAGACATCCCCAGGCATGGTCCAGTGCAGTAGTTTCCAGTGGTGCATTAATAAACAAAAGCACATTGTTTATCTGTGACTTTATGTTGCCTGCATTCAGAAGAGAGCTCGACTCAGCCACTTGGCTTCCATTGGCCCTGGAAAACATTACAGTGTCTGGTGATGTATGCCTTGAGTGGCAGCTGCTCTGTCAAAGTCCACTTCATGTACAGGACCCATGCAGCTTCTGAATTCAGTTTTCAATGGTATCTTTTAGCCTGTACCAGCTGTTGGAGAGTTTTTTCCTCTTGGAGTCAATTCCAGGGGTTTCTTTCTTTTTCTCTTCCTTCCTTCCTTCATTTTGGTTGTTTGTTTCCACATCTGTGGTTTGCACACTGCTCAGTCAAGCACAGATTGAAAAACATCCTGACAAGCATTTGTGGAGCTGAAAAAGAATTACTCACATCACTAATGCTCTTTCACAGCCTGTATTTTCTGGCAGCTTCCATGGTCCTGGGGCACAGTTACTTCCCAGGGTGAGCATATGGAGCCATTGGCTTCCTGAGGAATTCAGAAGTGCAGTGTTGGTTCTGAAGTGCATTAGTCTGAAGTTAATTATTGGTGATGCCGTGATGTCCCCTAAAACTACAGTGGCCGGTACCACGATCTTCTTTGCAAACAACAGATAAAGATTTGAGTCAAGTCAGAAACCAAGTCACTGTAGCTTGCACTGCTGACAGTCCACATTTAAGGTTTCTTCTAGGATCTGGGGGAGTTCGTGGCTTCTTGTAGACCAAAAGGAAGACAACTGTGTAGCAGCTAAGTGACTGAGTGAAGCAACTGCCTTCTGTAACCAAAGCCCCCGGATTAAAGACACAACTCTCTGCCTGCTGAGCTCCAGGATGAAGTACTTTGTCAGCTAATGTAACACCACACCTCCGAACGTGGAATTTCTGGCTCTATAAGCATAAGTTTCTACTGCCTGAAAGAAAAGTCCTGCCTCTGTTAGCCCAGGCTGTACCAGGCCCATCACCCATGGTCTCTGGCCCAGCCACCACAGGGGGGACAGCACAGTGCACTGAGTGGGTGGCTTGCACTATCCATAGGCTCGTATGCTCTGTGACTCGGCACAAGGGGGATGTGCAACACAGGGGGCCCACAAGCACTTTGCACTGAACAGGTTTTCTACTAGTTGGGAATAACTACTCAAAAGCCATTCTGACAGTGGCTTCAGCCACCCTCCTCGCACATGCATGTCTCCCTACCTGCCTTCCAGATAAGCACCAGGAAGGAAACTCAGCACCTCTCCTCTCAGCACCCGTTCACTGCTGCTCCAGCCAGCCCCGGTCACGGGAAAGTGCTTGGCTTGGCTCACAGCTAGTGAGCGTCCGGAGAGAGCTGTCATTGAGGGAGAACCAGTACAGGCCCAATCCAAAGCTCACTGAAGCTTGCCTGAGTCTCTCCATAGACGTCACAGGAGCCATCTAACACAGTGCCACAGGAGATGTCCAGTCCCCTGGACTTCAGCAGGATGAGGCCAGTTTGGGGCCTAAGGGCCTTGCTTTGCTTTGGATCTTGTGACCCATTGGGACAGCATGTAAACTGAGTGGAGATACACATAGGCTTAGAGAGGGGGAGCTGCATGGCATTCAAGGGGTTCTAATCCGCTCTGGCCACTTTGAGGATTTACAGGCTTCACCTTGGCCGAGGTTCTTCCTCCCTCGGTAATTAGTCCCCATTTTTTGGAACTTTGATACAATTCAGGTGATTCTAGCTGGTGAAAAGTGAGTGCTACAGCTAACCCTGCCTCGTTACAGCACCTCTGTTTATAACCTCAATTCACATCGCTGCTAAATACATTAAAGCTTGTGAAACGCTTGGAGATCTACTGCTGAAAAGCGCTAGACAAGAGCTAGGGTTTATTAGCACAACCAGTGATTAAATTCCTGAGTTCATAGTCTGGGGGTATTTTCTTCCCAGCAGCCTGGACATTAAGTCTGTTGCTTGTGCTAAGATGTCGCTGATAACCATATCCTGCCGCATTATTGATGACACTGTTACGGCGATACATCCCCACCCTGCTCAGACGCACCATTTGACAGCAGCAAATACAAAAAGCAGCTTAGGACTCCTGCAGAAAGAATTTCAATTGGTCAAGAAGGGAGCCTCTAGAAAGAGAAAAATCAATTTAAAAGTCAATTTTGAAGCCAGAACGATGGAGAGCAGCACTTTCCTTTCCATGACCTTGGCTGCAGGCCTAAAATACACTCAAATCATTTGGTTTTTTGCTGCTGCTAACCAGCCAAACAACAAATCCCCTTTGCTTATGATTTTGAGTCTTTGGGTACCTGCCCAGAAGTGCAAGGGGAAATATGCGGTTGTGTCTTTTATGCCAGCTTCATCTTGCTGATACCGTCGAAAACTAATTGAATAATGAGCTTCTCTGTATTATAATGCCTCAGGGCAGACATACCAAAGAAACTGCGAAGATGCAAACAGGCTGCAACATTAACAGCCCACTGAAAGTCCCAGCACTGGATCTCATTTTGCTAGCTGCAGCACAGCATTCAGATTCCCTTACATAGCAAAAGTGGTATCGTATAAGCATCGGCACATGATCTTCTCTCAGAACTGCTCTGCCTAATCGCTCCCTTGCAATCTGTAGCAGGAAGGGAAATGAAAGGCCATACAGGCCCAGTGAGGCAAAGGGAGGCAAGGGTCTCCAGGAAAGGGAGAGGGACGAGCGCAGTTTGTGTGAAGAAGGCACAGATTTAGGGGTTGGGAGCGAAGGTAGTTTGAGGCTTAGCACTTTCTGATAATTAAGCCCCTTTACGGTTCACCCACAAACTGAGACACCCAATAGCATGAGTCACTTTTGAAAATGCAAGCCCTATTTGCTTAACAGAACGTCCCTTCCCATCAGCAAGTGACTGTGTTAGCGAATTCTGTGCAAGAGGCTGCCCTTTAAAGACATAAAGTATCTGTTTTGAAATACCTTACTGAAATTCCAACCTCCAGCTGATGTCCCAGGTCATTTTTTTTCTTGCCACAATTTCTGTTACAGAAATATATGTGCAAAGGGGACTGCACACAAAGACACAACTTTCTCCAAAAGTCTGGTACAGTACTAGCAGATGAATGAAATACCCCAGTGAACATTACAAACTGAGTGTCTGTTACTAACCAAGCAGGTTATGGAAATGTAACACACCTCCAGTTTATTCAAGAGAGTTGGAAAAGTTGTCAAACCCAGCTTTGATGGAGAAAATAGCTGTCTGGTGTCAAAAAATGGAGAGAAATACATTAACAGTTGGTGTCCCGTGGCTGTGTCAATGCAACTGTGACATAACATGACTCAGGCACTTTGCCATTTTAAAACCTCACGCTTTACATCATAATTTAACATTGGTCGCCTCAGTGAGAGCGCTGCTGCAAAAACACATCAGCCCTTTGTAACACGTATGCTCTGGGATAGGACTTGCACACTGGCCTTCTCCTGTGGCACAATTTGAAAAGGAAAAGCAGCAGCAGATGTGTACGTTTGCATTCCTTTGTCCTGGGGTCAGTAACAGCGATGGGGCCACCATTTCGATGGCCTGCTCATGGTCTTTTTGGGTGGTTTTGCATAGCCCCATAGGTAAGTTATGCCACTGGGACTCAGGACACCTCGGTTCTATTCCCTGCCATGCCACGGACCAGCAGGGTGGGTGACCTTGGCCCAGTCTCTCTCTATTTCCCCATGGAGCTCACTGGCTGGGGTGCGGGCAATCAGGCCTAGAGATTGGAGCGGGATTCAGAGCCAAGGCTGGAACATGGCTGGGAGCAGGGCAGAAATGAGTTACCACAGCTGTGGCAGACGCATACAACGGTCTAAGGCGGCTGTTGGGCTTAAGAGCACGTCTGTTGGTTCCTGGCCAACCAAGTGATTCCATTGCAAGCCCACCGTAGTTCAGCTGCTTGTCCTCTGTGGCTCACACAGGCAGCACAGCTAGCTGGTCCCAGGCTCAGCTGCAAGCCCTAATCCCTGCCCCCCTGTGTCTCTCTTATCTGTTTCAATTGTACGCTCTTCAGGGCAATGTCTGTCTGGCTCCGGGTGCAGCTACATTGCAGTTGGAGACATCTCTGCAGCATGTATAGAAAAATGCGAGCTAGCTTTGAATAACAATAGCAGCGAAGGCTGTACAAACCCACCCTGCCTCCAGCCTGCAGCATCGTCTCTGCTCTTGTTATTGAAGCTAGTCTGATGAAAGCTGGCCCAGGAAGGCGTGCCGTCACCCCTTGGAGTGTGGAGTGGGCGTACCCTGTGAGCACATGTGTGACCCCAGCACAATAGGGCTCAGAGTTCTGCTAACACAAATCCGTCATCCTATTGCTGCAGAATGAATAACGACAGTTCTCTTTGAATGGCCTGTCATTAAAGCGACTGCACTTCAAAACATTTCTTCGGGGGGGTCTTTGCTCTCCCTCTGCCCATCCATTTGTCCTTCCTGCTCCTTCCTCCCCGATTTTATTGTGTGTGGTTGCAGCCTGTGAAGCGGTGGGCTCTCCTCTCGCTGCCTGGGGGCCTAATCTGTCCGGTATGTATTTATTAAGACCAATTCCCCGCGGACCACTTCCTGCCACACAATGAATGGCCTGTCGAGAGCCATTACTAATTTATGGCTGAGAAATGTGGGCTCGGAAGTTTTTTATTTATAAAACCATTAGTCACAGTTAATAGTTTATTTGACCCAAAAGCATATGATTATTATTTTACCTGGTGTATTTCAGAACACTTGCCTCAAGTGTTGCCATGACGACATGCTGAGTGCATTTGACTGTAGTGTGTGCACTAATCAGTGGAGGGCCTGTATAAAAGCTATGTTCTGACTGTAGAGGAATTTTTGCAAGATTGCCTGAAGTTCTATCCCAGGTGTGGGCGTGGGAGTGAGCTGCGTCTCTGGCCTCTCTCTGGCCCATCTGAGTGCACCTCGTCAGGTGTCAGGCCTCAGGGAGGGTGTTAACACCTAGGCTGGGGCCTGGGCTACAGGACCCTATGTATTGACCATGCCTAGCCAGCAGGCCTGGTTGCATTTGGTACATGCCCATCTTCCACATGCGTGACCAATAGCAGCCAGCTGGCCTTCTTCAAAGAAAGTATTGTTTGATCTTAACAGTGGGAACCACGTGTGGCATAAGAGCAAAAGGATTTTAAACACAATGCACGTCTATCTCACTGAGAGCTGTGCCATCCCTTGGCCGATCTCTCTTTACTGTCTTTCCCAACCACTACACCTCACTTGAGTGTGTCTCATTTCTCTCTTTCTCTCTCTCTCTCTCACACACACACACACACACCCTTTGTCTCAGAATTTTGGGTGCTTTGGTCCTCCTGTGTTTACATCCCGGGACATCCCCCATGACCAGCTAGTCCGGTGAGCTCAGTAAGTGATTTGACAGCAAAGCAGATGGCTCCTGCACTGTCTCTAGTGTCAGCTGATGAGCGCCTATCGGAAGTCACTGGCCTGTTTCCTACATTCGTGCATGCACCCCCTTCTTGAATTACCACCATCTTTCCATACAGTAAACCTACGGACAACAATCAAACACGTAGAACGTGCCATATTCATAAACGGTAACAGTGCAGCCCCACGTCCTCCGCACTATGTCCAGCCTCATTTTATTTCTTCATATGCAGCAAAGTTTTGTTTAGGCAGCACCTTTCGTCTCAGTACTGGAAAGTAAAACAGTCCTGTCAGCACCCACGGGCTGTTTGCGCCTCACGGCTGGTTAGAGTCTCTCTGCAGTGCACACTCCTGCCAGGGTCAAGGTTCTGAATAGTGACAGTGCCTCCGTTTTCAGAGAGATCGGCTTGAAGGGCTCTCACTTTCCAAGGGTGGGCGCACTGTGTTACAGGACAGGTCCACATCTGCATATGTGTGACCAGTGAACAGATGAGATGCCAGGAGATGGTGCTCAAGGACCAATAACGTTTCTTCGTGTTGTACAGTGCAATTTGCTTCCGGCATCCAACTTCTTCCATGCAGTTGTCAGCAGCATTTTCAAAAAATAAGGCCCATCAATAGGGTTTCAAGTTGCACACCCAAAAATGGAAGCCCTCAGACTCACTAGTTAGTTTAGAAAATCTTGGCCTAGGTTTCTAATTTTTGGCTTTGGCTCCAAATGATTTGTTTGTAATCAGGTCAAGCACATCCAGGCTAGCAGCACACAGGGCTTCCCCAGGACAAGAGGAGCTACTCGTGGCAAAGCCCTGGAGGACAAGGAGACCTTCAGGCTGGGAGCAACTACTGTGTCTGGCCACTGAAATCTAAGGTGTCTGCCATCTTTGTGTGGGGCTTGGGAGAGGGGAGAAATTCACATTTTTAAAAAGAGAGCAATGATTGCTGGCTGGGGAATACCGGGTCACGTACCTGGGTGCTAACAGAAATAAATCTATCCTAGGACTATAGCCTGCTGCCCCTCACCATGGTATCGGGGCACTTCCCATTTGAATTAGATTGGCTGGCATAGCGGACTTTTATAGAGTCTTCAGCTCTTCTTCCTTCTCTGGCTTCAGGACACTTTACTTGGGGTAGAGTTTTCCTGGGATGGGAGGAGGACCACCTGTGGTTATAAATATCATATCATTATACACCTCTACCCCGATATAATGTGGTCCTCGGGAGCAAAAAATCTCACCACATTATAGGTGAGACCGCATTATATCAAACTTGCTTTGCCTCCCCTCGTTCCTTGTTCCCTAACCGCCTCCTCCAGAGACCCCCTCCCTAATCACCCCGAGGACCCCACCCAACCCCCATGCTCCCTGTCCCCTGACTGTTCCAACCCCTATCCACACCCCCTGACAGGCATTCACCAGTGGCGGTGGGAAGCGGAGCGGCCCGTCCCCAGCCCGCTCCACTCTGCCACCTCCCAGCCATGGCGCTCTGCTTCCCGTCCCCGGTGAGTGCGGGGAGGTTGGGGAAAGGACGCCCCCCCAGCACTCACCTGCGGCGGGAAGCAGAGTGCCACGGCTGGAAGCTGGCGGAGCAGAGCAGGCTGGGGCTGAGCTGCTCCACTTCCCGCTGCTGCCGGTGAGTGCAGGGGGGATCCCCTCCCCCAATCCCCTTCCCCGAGCGACATGTCTGGGGTTGAGGCGAGGGAAGCAGAGCGAGTTACTCCTGGCCCCCCGCTAATCCCCTGGGCCACTCTGGGACTGAGGGTCCCCCAAAAGTGCCCCCTCCTCCTGCCTCCCAGATCCTGGTGGAGAGCCCCTGACCTCCCCCCAAACCCTCTGCCCCTTATCGAACCCATCGGCCCTGGCCTGGCCCAGCACCCTTAACACGCTGCTCAGAGCAGCGTGTCAGAGCTTTGCCGCCTTGTATGCAAACCCGTGTTCTATCAGGGCACGTTATATCAGGGTAGTGGTGTATTATGATAGCACCAAGAGATGAACCAAGAGGTGGAACCCATTGGATTAGACATTCTACATACACATAGTAAAAGAGAGTCTCTGCCCCAAAGAACTCATAGTCCAAACTGACAAGACAAAGAGTTGGAGGGGAAACTGAGGCAGAGAGCGAGGAAGTGACTTAGTCCAAGGCTGGGAATGGGACCTAGGTCTCCGAGGACCTGTACGGTCCACTGTCCCTGGACCACACTGCATCTGTAGTTATGGTGGGAAAGTTGTATTACAAGGGAGTATTTTGCAACATTACCTAAAAGTGGTCAGGCTCTGCATTTGGCTAATCTCCTCTAGAAGTTCGCTCCACAGCCCTATCCCCTCCCTCCCTCAGCTCCAGATCTCACGCGCGTCTTCTTGGCCTTTGTGCCCTGCCTCGTCCCTGAGGAGCCTGTGATGGGTTCGGTCACAGAGATCCCCTTGGGACTGTCACCTGATGCACTGAAATTACCTCTGAGGCTGTTTTCCCTGCCAGCTTGGGACTCCAGAGCCCTGCCTTGTTGAGCCAGACATGCCAGCCTGCTGCAACGCAGACCCACACCCCCAAAGCTGCAGATTTTAACTAAAAACAACTCAGCAGGTTACCTGTCTCCAGCACCCAGACACCCAGTTCCCAATGGGTTCCAAACACCACATAAATCCATTTTATTCTGTATAAAGCTTAGATAGGGTAAACTCATAAATTCCCTGCCCTCTATAACACTGATAGAGACACATGCACAGATATTTGCTCCCCCAGGTATTAACCGCTTACTCTGGGTTCATTAATAAACAAAAGTGATTTTATTAAGTATAAAAAGTCGGATTTAAGTGGTTTAGAGTAACAACAGACAGAACAAAGAAAGTCACCAAGCAAAATAAAACAAAAACACCCAAGTCTGAGCCTAATACATTAAGAAACTGAATACAGGTAAATCTCACCCTCAGAGATAAGCTTCTTTCACAGACTAGACTCCTTCCTAGTCTGGGCCCAATCCTTTCCCTGGTACAGTCCTTGTTAGATCCTGCAGACATCTCAGGTGGTAAGCAGGAGTTTTCTCATGACTGACAGCCCCCTTTGTGCTGCTCCACCCCCTTTAATAGCTTTGGCACATGGTGGGAATCTTTTGTCTCTCTGGGCCCCTCCTTCGAAATGGAAAAGTACCAGATTTAAGATGGATTTCATCATCAGGTGACGTGGTCACATGTCACTGTAAGACCCCCTAGTCACATTCCCCCTGGGCTGGCCCACAAGTACGCAAGAAGCAGGGCCGGCACTACCATTTAGGCGACCTAGGCAATGGCCTAGGGCTCCAGAATTTTTGGGGGGTGGCATTTTTGCCAGGGGGGCGGCACGTGGCTCCGGGGGACCTACTGCAGTCATGCTGGCGGACGGTCCGCTCCTGTGGCTGCTCCGGTGGAGCTGCCGCAGTGGTGCCGGCGGACGGTGCGCTGGTCTAAAGGCTCCGGCGGACCTACCACAGTCATGCCTGCACCAGGTCCACCGGAGCCTTTAGACCAGCGGACCGCCCGCTGGCACGACTGCGGCAGCTCCACCGGAGCCGCGGGGGGCGGAGAAATGGCCATCCGCCTAGGGTGTGAGAAACCCTGGCGCCGCTCCTGACAAGAAGGCTTTCAAGTCACTACTGCTATTTATAACTGATTGTTTCTGGAGCACCCTTAATGGCCTCCACTTAGCATGTTTACATCAGTGATACAAGTTTATATCTTATTCTCCTAACTCCAGATGTAGAAATAATACATGCAAACAAATAGGATGAACACACTTAGTAGATTACAAGCTTTCTAATGGCACCATGCAAGGGGTATTTAGCGTCAAGCATATTCCAGTTATGTTATATTCATAAGCATATTTCAATAAAACATATGGAGTGCAATGTCACAGAGCCCACTTGTCTTGGCTGTCCATGGACAGAGGCGCAGTCTCTAATGTATCCGGGGACCCAAAAGGCTTTGATGATCAGGCCCAAAGCTTTGAAGTGCCAAGGGACAGGAGCACTGGCGTGCTACATGCAGAATGGAGTTTGTGGTCAAAACCTGAGAGTCCCCCATCACAGCCAACAGCCCTGGGGTCTGGGCACTCAGCTGTGAGGCGGGCAAACCCAGGTTCAGGTCAAGTAATACAGGGACTCAACCCTGTATCTGCCACAGCTGGCTCTGGTTGTTTGGATAAAAAACTTCAACTGAGGTCAGTTTCCTCCCAGTGCAGAATGGGAACATTTTCAAAATTTGCAAACCATTTCCTGCCCAGTTCTAGGGAAAGAAGGAGTTTTACAATAGGGGGCTGGACACTTCACTCCATGATACTCCAGTATCAGACCATTAATGTCAGTGGAGTTAGACTGCGGCTGTAAATAAGGCTCTGTGGGTTTTAGAAAAGTTGACAGAGCCTCTTTTAAAAAGATTGTGAACAGCATGCAGCCAAAATAATCATTCCATTTATGCAAGGTGGGGGAGGGAAATCATGAAATATTTTTGGAAGGAAACCAATTTCAATCACAGATACT